>NC_067476.1:99421256-99768756 GCF_947179515.1 Apodemus sylvaticus | reverse complement strand
CTGGGGAAATGGATGGAACTAGAAAGGAGCATACTGAAGATGGGAAAACAGACTCAGAAAGACAAATGTTGCATGCTCTCTCCCATCTGCAGTCCCTAGCTCCAAATCCTTAAAAGTGAGGGCATAATCTAGAGCAACTGCAGAAAGCAAGAAAGTAATGAAGCACCGTGGGCCTTGGCAGGGAGGGAGGAACAAAAGCAAAGGGGTTAGCAGGGTGTGGTGACTTGAGGTGGGGGGGCCATGAGGGGTTTGAACTAATGGGGAGGAGCAGGAGATGAATATGGAGGTTGGGAGGATGGTATGCTAACGGTAAGGATGTCTGGAAAAATCATGAGGAGTCATATTATTATCCATCTACCCAAAACTACCTTTCATGCACATAAGTCTGTGTATACAAATACATATATAGTTTAAATAAAATTTCCCAACTGGGCTGACAATGCTCACCATAAGAGTTGCAGACTTTCTCACAATGCCCTAACGCCTGGCGTGAAAAGACCCCCTTTAGAGTATGCTGGTCAGGGCTGTCCAGGAGACTGCCAAAACATTACTATTTAGAATGTTATAATGTTATTATAATAGGCTATTGCTACTGCTCACAGTTGCTTCCCAGAGATTAAAGGTAAGTCCTTATAGCTGAAGGCACCATGCATTTTGAACCTGGAGGACCTGGAGGATATCAGCTGGATGTAACCTGAAAACCTCCTCCCTGAGGTCTAGACTCCTGGTGTCAGAAGGCATCATGCAAGCTTCAAAGGGAGGGAAGTCCTACCCAGCTGTGTCACCTAAAAACCATATCAATGCCCAGTGTGACATGATAATCCTAAGGGTTCATTCAGTAAAACACATACCTTGGCAGTAATCAATAACTTTCTAATTGGACTTAAGGCCCACTCAAGACGAGGGAAACCGTGCCTTGTACTGGAAACCTAGCTAACTATCCAAGGCTAGTGAGTCATACATAGATCTTGGAGGAGAACCTACAGCTGTCACTTTACTGTGTCAGTATCAGGATGGTTTGTATTTGCTTGGCTCAGGGAGTGACAGAGGTGTGGCCCTGTTGGTGTAGGTGTGGCCTTGTTGGAAGAGGTATGTTACTGTGAGCATGGGCTTTAAGACCTTCATCCTAGCTGCTTGGAACCCAATCTTCTCCTAGCAGCCTTCAGATGAGGATGTAGAACTCTCGGTTCTGTCTGCACCATGCCTGCTGGGATGCTGCTATGCTCCCACCTTGATGATAATGGACTGAACCTCTGAACCAGTAAGCCAGCCCCAATTAAATGTTGTCCTTATGAGAGTTGACTTAGCCATTGTGTCTGTTCCCAGCAGTAAAACCCTAACTAAACCAAGTATAATTCCCAACTACATTCTAAATATTTGTCCTTATACACACAGATCAGTTTAGGTCTCATTCCACATCAAAGAAATGTCTCCTTGAAACAGACAGAGATCATTACAGAAAACCACAACTGATCAAAATCACGGGGTACTCAGCCCCAACTCAGACAGTACAACCCAATTCCTGCACATAAGGCTCAAGGATTGAAGGAAAACAAGTGTGGAAAAATTGTAAGATCCAGAACAAGAAGCTTGCTGTGGGCTTGGATCTCCTAGAAATGTTAGAGAAGTCACACCTGTAGTATCTCATCATCATGGCTACCTAAATAAGACCTCAACAAAGGTAACAACAATAGACAAGCTTACGCAGAGATGGGTGGATCTCACAGTATCTCAACCCTAGACAAAGAATCCTAGACAAAGCAACCAAGGCATGCTGAAAGCAAGAGAAATCAGCTTCTCTGAGAATGAGCCTCTAAACTGCTTATCCAATGCCAAATGGCCAGCCCTGAAATTATGAACATACAAGTAACGTTATATATACCGAGCAACAATTTACTTTATATTGTCTGAGTAAGTTTAATTCATCATGTAAATAACTTTGTATGGACTGGGGGAAAGGGTATATAAGAATTGATGAAAACAGAGGCCATAAACTTGAAAGAGAGAAAGGAGAGGCACGTGGGAAGGTTTTGGTGGGAGGAAAGAGAAGATAAAAATGGTGTATCTCCAAAAAAAAAAATGACAGAATAAGTTTTTAAAAGAGAGGCTGATTTACATACATCTGTGCTTTTAGGTAAGTTTTGTCTGTATGTGAGTATATTTATAAATAAAAACACATGAAGAATTTTAAGGATATTTTTGGTCACTACTGCCTCTTTAAAAATAAACTAATAAGTGGTCTCTATTTCTGTAATTGTTTTAATTGACAGAGTCCATTCTCTCCTTCTGCCATGTGGGTTTGGTGGAGAGGAAATTGACTGACGTGAGTTCTCAGGTGTGGCAGAGGGCCACTTCCCCTTCTGAGCCATCTCCCTGTACACACGGCGTATTTTTGAAGATCCCAAGTTTGTCATCCGTATCTCTATCTGCTTCAATTCTTACCCTGTTCACTCTGTGCTCGACATGAATAGGTACTTAATAATGTTTTGTGAAGAAATAACCAGTCAAAGATTACTTTAGGACTTTGAGGTTTAGGTTTTCTGTTGTATTTTCTCCCCTGATTTTGTTCTGTTGGTTTGGTTTGGTTTAGTTTGGTTTTTCACTATCAGTGATTGGACTGAGGCTCTCCCTCTTTATATATATATCAGCTCAGTTTTCACTTTTTAAAAAGTTTACTTTTAGGCAGGGTTTCACTAAGTGGCCCAGGCTGGCTTTGAACTTGTGATCTCCCTGCCTGCCTTCAGTGACTAGGCTGACAGGCCAGCCCCATCAGGGCTCTTGTTTCTTCCTCGAATGCATTTGTAGTTGGTCGTTTGGTTGTTTGCACTGTATTTTTAGAGTATTTCTTTCTTTCTTACATCTTAGAATCAGACCATTCTTACTCTGGTTCTCCTTTGTTAATTCATTGAGAATTCCGCACATTGCACTTTGATTGTATTCACACCCCCACACCCACACCCCATGGCCAAACTTCTCTTAGATCCATCCCCACTCCCTACCCACAAGGCTTGGTGTCCTTGGTTTTTGTTTGGTTTTGTTTTTCATTCATTACTGCCTATATACTCTTGGTCATGTGGCTATGTCCTAGAGCCTGTCAGATCTACCAGGGGCATACCTTAATGAAAGCTAATTCTCCTTTCCTGGCTCCTCCTGATTACCAACAGCTCCTCAGGTAGGGGTGGGACTTCACGACCACCCACCTAGTCTACGCTGGGATTCTACTTAGTTTGAACTTGCACAGGCCTTGTTCATGCTAATGCAACTGCTATGGGTTTCTATGTGCGACTGTTGTGTCCTGGAAATTCTGTTTCCTTGGCATCTCCTGGCTCTGGTCCCTGTGCCTTAAAAGAAGTGCTGGGACACAGATGTCTCCTCCAGGGCCCAGCATTCCACAGCCTCTCACAGTTTCTGTGTCTCTATTCTGGTTTTTTTTTTATTGGTGTTGGGCTGGGGGCATTGGTTGGGTTTTGTTTTGTTTTTTTGTTTGTTTGTTTGGTTGGTTGGTTTTGTTTTTTTGTGAAATAGGGCTTCACTATGTAGCCTTGGCAGGTATGGAACATCTGTGTAGACCATGCTAGCCTCAAACTCACAAAAATACAATCAATCCACTTGCCTCTGTTTCCAGAGTGAGTGCTGAGATTAAAGATGTGGTCCACTGGGCACAGGTTTAGTCTAGTTCTTAAGCCCTGTTCTTAACTCCTGGTCTTGAGATTGCCTTTTTGTTTGTTTTTGTTTTTATTTATTTATTTGTAGTTGTTGTTGTTGTTGTTGTTGTTGTTGTTGTTTGTGGGGTCCTTTTCCATTGGCACTAGCTTAGCCTCACATTTCACTGATTTATCCTAGACTGGAGTGAACTCCACACTGGTTTTTGTGTTAGGGAAATCATGCTTTGCCCTTGGCTCCGCTCCAAGCTCCTCCATGGAGCCGCCTCCTCAGACCCACATGTGATAGCCATAGCGGTCTCCCAGTTTGCAGCAGGATCTCATCTAGCTGGGATCTGCTGAAATGAAATAGAATCTTTCCCTGCCTCACTCCACGGCTTTTGGATGCGCAGACAGATGGAGTTCATAATGCGCAACAACCCCGAAGTGCCGCGCCAAAGCGTCCGGATGGCTTCCACCACAGCTCTGTGCTTGTGGGAATCAAACCTCCCAGGATGAAACTCCGCCCTCCCTCACTTCCTGCCAGGTTGTTTCTCGAAAGTGTTCTATTTTGCTGAGCACGGGGGAAAGGTACAGATGAGAAATGGGGGTCAACGCTGGCTGCTTGGACAAAAAGCTCCAATGTCATCTAGTCCCCTCCAATTTGGCGCATGCGTCTTTGGGGCGCAGGCCTTCCGTTTCTGAATCGCAGTCTGAGGCCCATCTTTGCTCTTTGTTCCTGCACAGAAGAAATGACCAATTTTATTTTCCAAATCAGTCAAGGACTTAAGCTTTGAAATTGTAAAATTCTTCCAGATGCTGGCGCTAGATGGGCCAGTGGTCAACCAATGTGTTTTTAATGATAATTTTCAAAACACAAGCTCCGTTTATCAGCCTGAAGAATATACATTTTTTTCAGCCACATTTAGTATTGTTTATTGATGCTTCCACCCCAGTGATATCTTTTTTGCCTTTTCTCCATTTGTGAGAGTTGTTTGTTTTTAATATTTATACATTTTGCATTCTAAAATATTTGTTGAAACCTGGCTCAGCATTACAGTGGCACTGTAACCTTCTGGTTAATAATATCTTGTCTACTTATGACTTCGTTGCCTGTTTATGAAAGGAGTTACCCTGCCATGGCCTTTCTGTCATCTTTGTCCAGCTCCAACATGGAGATCCTGCTAACTTCCCAAGACATTTGAAAAGTGATTTGCATGAAAAGTGATTTGCATGAAAAGTGATTTGCATACGTCGCTTGCTGAGGTTCATGGTTATGACATTCTTCTTTGATTGGCTTTCTCTTTATTAAATGTCTACTATAACTGATGTGCCCAAAGACGGTGCAGCTTCTTTTACGATATAGGATTTTTTTTTTTAGCTCTTCTTAAAATCAAATTTGATAAGGTGGGGCTGCGGTGGTTTAGGAGCAGCTTGTCCGCCTCTTACCTTGTTGACGCATGTGCAGAGCTATCCCCATTTTCCTGCCTATACCACTGGCATCTAGCATTTCCCTTTTGTTCATCCTGGCAAATTGTTTGAATTGTTTGAAGTCACGTTGTTCGTATTTTTACATGATTTTGCTATACTGGTTGTATTTAAGAATAGCATTCTTATATAAATTTATCCTCTTCTTTGAAATTATTTTCTTCGAATGTTTTTCCCTCTCAAACCAGAAAAATATTTTTCTCTGTTTTCTTTTAGTTGCCTCTCATTTGTTTCTCATTGTTAACAAATTAAAAATTCCAAATAAATATAATGTATACATATTTAAGAAAAAATACAAAAGTGTATGTGAAATGTAAAATTTTCTCATCACCCAGTTCACCCTTTTCTTCTCAGTAATCCTAGAAGCAGGTCCTCTGCTAAGGTACCAAAATGTCTTTTTATGTGGACTAGCATATCTCTGTGTGTCTAGTATATAAAATATATTTTACCATTTCGTGGGACACGTGGCTGTAAACCTTATCCGAGTGTTCACGTTACTCATTAGACAGTCAACTGCAATCGTGATTTTGGTTAGACATTATCAGACTAGAACATGGCCCTGTAAGGTTCTTAAGCACACAGACCTCTGCCCTTACTTCACCCTCAATTCCCCAACCCAATGGGTCAGAGCATAGCTAGCTCTGAGGACTGGCCCTGATGACAAGTCCCTTGCGTGTTGCTGGTCCTTCCTCACTATTGGAGAATCACTGTCCCAGATGATTACTTTGAAGGCTTAAAGCAATCCCCTGTTCCAGTGTGTTTAACAAAGAGAAGCAGAGCTGAGACCATTGGCTGATGTACAGGTGAAGAATGGGAGATCTCCTTCACTCTGATGGCTGCCAGTTCCCTCCTAACACAGTCACTACATTCAAAGTTAGCATTGTAGCAGAATGTTCTTCATATATTTTCTGATAACACAACCCTGACGTATTACCAAGTGGAGATATGTTAGTGGGGAGCCATGAATTGAGGGTGTGATTGTCTGCTACCAAGTGTCCAGGTTTCACAGGTCCGGCAATTTCCTGTGTTTGCAGAGGGACAGGTCTCTGGAGAACCATTCTTTGTGAAGTTTGAGCCTCTGGACTAGGGATGTCACTCAGTGACAGATCAAGAATAGAACTCCAGGTTTGAGTCCTAGTTCCACAAGGATAGCAAAAAGAAAAAGAACCAAGTCCTGGCTGCAGCCAGCATCAGCACCACCAGAAACACTGTCTGGCCTGTAAGTCCCCACACCATCACCCAAAGACTGGAAATACAGGGCATGGGCCAGAGGACAGCCTTCTTAAATTATCCAAAGCAATCTTATGTATTTATGTACCCTGCCACTCTGGGTAGTAAAAAAAAGAATGAGTAGATTACTATCGTTATGGAAACTTCCGGAAGCAGGGAGAAGAAAAAAGAAAAGAAAAAGAAAAGAAAAAGAAAAGAAAAGAAAATTGAAATGATGGTCTTCTTACTATCATCAACTCCGGTTCCTAAGCAACTCCAGCTCTCTTTGGGGCACTACACATATTTCACACTAATTATTCTCATGAGATACGAGTTTTGTTTCGGTTTTTGGTTTTTTAATGAGGGTTGGGGAGATGACTCAGCTGTTGAGACCCTTGATACATAAGTAAGAGTCCCCAGGATCTTTCTGAGGATCTATGTTTGGATCCCCAGAAAGTGTGCCTTGCAGTGGGTGGGCTGAAGAGAGAATCTCCAGAGAACATCACCTGTCAATAAAAAAGCCGATAGCCAAGGTGCTGAGGCAGGAAATAGGAGGTGGGGCATTGGCAGGAAGAGAGAGGATTCTGGGATATAGTAAGAGCTAAAAGAGACACGCGGGAGGAGAGAGGGAAGATGGACAGAGGAGACAAAAGGAAGTAAACCAGCAGGTAGATAAGCTCAGAGAGACTCTGAGGAGATGAGAAGGAAGAAGTGGGTCGGGGCTAAAAGAGAGTAAGTGGTAGACAGAATAGTTTAAATGGCACTAGTCAGGGAATGAGCCAAAGCTTACGGCCTAGGCATTTATTAATAAATATTTAGTCTCAGAGTCATCATTCCGTGAGCTGGGTCTAGGAAAGGAAAACTTGGGATTTAATTTTTTTTTTCAGTTGGCATTGCCTACACTGCCATCCTTAGAAGGTGGAAACAAGAGAATCGTTAGAGCAAGTTGGCTGGGGGGAGTAGCTTTACCGGTGAGCTCCGGTTTGTTTGAGAGACTTAACCTCAAAGAATATGGTGGAAGAGCTATGAAGGAAGATTCCAGATAGCAATGTCAAGCCTCCCACACATGAACACATGCACACACCCGCATGCATGTAGCACACACACCCGCTCACGCATCCAGCACACTCGACACCAAAATAAAAGGGAAAAAGAGAAACAGTAAAATCTATAGGATAAAAATCAACAAGCAAGAGTGGTGAGATTTGAATTCAGGTCTGACCATAGTACCTCTGCTCTTCCTTATATAATATCCCCTTCAGAGTACCACCTAAGCCAAGCAGGAGATGGTGTAGTGCTCCCTCTACCTGTTTGGCAACTTTGATGTGGGTAGAACTGCTGGTGCTTGTCTTGATGATATTCTACCCGACAATGTGAGTCAGAATGGTTAAAACCCGGGTAAACTTTTGGTTTATTCAGGAGACATACCCAAATAATTCAGGCTCAAATGAGGTTTTTAAGTGTGAGATATCCAACTCAGCTCCTGAGAAAGCCTCATTTCCCAGAGAACTGTTCACTGAGTCACCCTTAAAAAAAACAGAATATGATTCTGGAAACCCAGCACGCACTAGGACAGAAGAGCATGCAGAGTCTATGCAAGCCCCAAGCTAGCATTACCAAGACCTTCCTTCTGATCTTTAAATCCATGTGTGTGCTTTTTGGAAAATTTAATCCACATGTCTTAAGATCATTTACATGTAACCCATCAAACTACAGTTTGGAAAGAGTCGTTTAATGTTCAAGAAGACTGATGTGCTTTAAAAACAAAACAAAACAAACCACAGGCTCTGTCTGTCCTTTACCATCCAGTAGTCCAGCTTCTGTGGCTGGAAATTGTATTTGTCTATAAGAATCAGACCTAGAACCTGAAAACCGGACACGTGGGATGCCCAACCTACAAGCCTGTAAAAAGTGACGAGTTTGAAGTCTGGACAAATAAGTTCTCTCATTTCCCAGAAAAGTCTGCTCGCAGCTGTGGGAAACAGGCCCACCATGCCACAGATCCTGCCTCCTCCACAGACAGCCTTCTGCCTTGCGAAGGGACGTGAGATGTATTCCAGATCTTTCTGGTTTGCGTTTTAATTCAAAGAGAGCTCTGCCCACTTTTCTCAGGGTAACATTCTCGAAGCCCAGCTTAATGATTCACACCAGACAAGGCCACAGAGCTTCTAACAACGATGACCAAGCTCCCAACTGTGCCTGCCCCACTCCTGGGGAAAGCACTCTAGAGAGCATTGGGTTTTGCTGAGGGTCAATCATCAGAGACACTGGTATACCAGGAGTGGGGTGGGTTTGGGGGTGGGGGGATGGGAGGTGGGAGGGTGGGGGTGGAGGATGCTCATAGTATGTGCCCAAGCAGGGAAAGAGAATGAACATCCCAGTCTTCTGTGCATTGTTTATTTGTGTGCACTAGTTAACCCTGATGTATCTATCAGGCTGCCTTCAATGTCATCAGTTGTCTTCCCCCCACCCCTAACAAACTTGGAGCTACCATTAAATAACTGTGTTTTTAAGAATTTCCCAAAATACTGGTGGTTTGGTTTGGTCTGGTTTTCCAGACAGGATTTCTTTGTATGTAGCCCTGGCTATCCTGGAACTCTTGCTTTGTAGACCAGGCTGGCCTCAAACTCAGAGAGCTACCTGTCTCCATCTCCCAAGTGCTAGGATTAAAGGTATGTGCCACCACTCCCAGAATAGAATAATATATTTAAGATGGCAAAAAGAAAAAGTAGCGGGGTGGCTTTGTAAGTAAAGGCACTTGCTTCCAAACTTGACAACTTAAGTTTGATTGTTGAAACCCAAGTGGTAGAAGGAGAGACCTGACCCCCACTGTTGTCCTCTGACCACTGTTGGCTCACCATAGCACGTGCACCCACCTGCATGCACAACAAATGAATGAAATTATATGCAAGCAGTGTGAGGATCCTTCACTAAATTAGAATCACCGTATGCTCTAACAGTTCTACTTCTGGGTATCTGCCCTAAAGAACAGAAAACAACAAAACATTCACACACCAATATCCAAACGCAGGTTTACTCACAATAGGCAGAAGATGGGAGCAACCCGCATGATTGTTTATAAACTAAATGCAGAAACCAGTGTGGTGCATGCACGCAACGGAAGGCCGCGCACCCTTAACAGGCAGGGAATTCTGACATGCGCCATAATAGAAACTGGCCTTGAAAGTGTAAAGCTGAGATTCACTACAGGGTAAATACTAAATAACACAGCCAGACACATCAGCTTCATAAAGACAAAAGGTACGCTGATCGTTGCTGAAGTGTGGTGCAGGGGAGTTGGGAGTTACTGCAGAATGGGTGTGATCTTAGTTTCCATAATAAAAACTTCTCTGGAGAAGGTGGGTGGTGATGCTTGTCCAGAGATAGGGATGTAGTTAACGCACACTTTAAAATTAAAAATAATTAAGGTGCATTACGGTTTTAAGGAAGAAATAAAAGGTCAGGCTCAAATGAGTGAAAAGCAGGTAGGACTAAGTTATTTTGAAAATTAGTATTTCTAATTTTCTCTAGGCTAGAGAGACAGCTCAGTAGTAACAGCTCTAGTTGCTCGTCCAGAGGACACAGTTCCTAAGGGGTTCCTAACACCCACATGGTGGCTCACAACCACTGTGGCTCTAGTTTCAGGAGACTGGATACCTTCCCCTGGCCTCTTCAGACACTGCATCACGTGGTGCACAGATATGCAGGTAGGTCAAACACTCATATGCATAAAGGAAATGGAGAAAAATAATTTAAAAAAGAGAAAATCAGTGCCTTCCTTGGGGGTTTTAATTTTGTTTCTCCTTAGATTCTGGAAAGGTTTTGGGTGGACTTTACTGCATCCTTGTTACTACCGGTCTCCCTCAGCTACCATATTAGTGCAGAATTGGTGAGGTCTTCTTGAAAAGCATGTAAGATATCAGTTATCTAGTCCACACCACCACCACCCCCCCCCAAAGCTTGAAGAAGGAAAGCTGGAGGGAGAGGCCTGGCTCTCCTACCTTACTGTTCCACCAAGAGCTCCCAATACAGATAGCTTCAAACAAACAAACAAACAAACAAACAAACAAAAAACTCTTGACTCAGAATGGAGGGTGCATTTTCACTTCATTTGTGTTCTGATGGATAGTAATCAACCCTTGAGCCCCTGAGTGTGAGTTTCAACCTTCATCCAGGACCCTTTGAAGAGTCCTGAGGTAAAGGGATGAACAGCTCTTGTCAAAATGGGGAAGTCACACACGTGACGGGTAGGACACGTGACGGGTAGAGCATCCAATCATTCCAGAACAGAGTACAGGGAAAGAAGAGACCCCATCCAAAGCAGCAGAGGTAGGGGTGGGGTGGGATGGGATTCGAAGTAAAAAAAAAAAAAAAGGTAACAAAAAAAGATGGAGGAAGGAAGACGCAAGAATGTGAAGGAGTCCAGGAACTGATGAAGAGGAGGGGAGCATGCTCGGAAAATATAGGGAAATTTTTAAAAGATTTATTTTGGTTTCAGTCGTAAATGGACATGTGGTAGATGTGGATGAGTGCAGGTGTTCACAGGGCCAGGAGGGATCAGATCCCATGGGGCTGGTGGGACAGACAGTTGTGAGCTGTCCAATAGGATGGCCGGGATTGAACTGAGTGCTCTCGAAGGGTACGGCCAGCTTCTAATTGCCACTGAGTTGTTGCTCCAATTTCCAGAAGTATGTTGTTGTTTGTTTGTTTGTTTTGTTTTGTTTCATTTTTATCAGAAACTAAATCCGAGAAGAAAACCATGAAAACCATTGCTCTCACCATGTCTGTGTGTTTGGACTACTAAGGCTCAAAGCAGATGGAACTGCAGGCCTGACCAGGGAAAGCAGCGAAACAGAGAACTTAGCCCTTCCCAGCCCAGGGGATGGCTGAAGAGATTCCTGAGTCCTTGCCTGTCACCCGCATGGGGAGTGCCTGGTCTCTCACTATGAGTTTCATGTTGCATACCATACCCAGAGAGAGGTAAACCACATTTTTTTTTATTTGATTCTTAGCCACAGGCTGACCAAACAGGAAGCTTGTCCTAATGTCTCCAGAATTCAAAATGTTTGTGGAAGGTGGAAGTCTTGCCAGTGCTCAGTGAGTCAGCCACTGATGCCGGGAGGGGAGAGCTGGGGTGACCGCTTTGGACAATATGTTGTTTTGGAAGTGGGGATTTCTTCTTCAGAATTTGAGCTTGGGAACATAGTGTGCTTTATATAAAGCAGAAAGCAAATAAATAATTTCAAAGCGGTCCTCTCCCACATGACCAATTCAAAACCCAAAGGCACCAAACCCCAGCACAAATGGATTCAATGAGCGCTCATTCACTCCAACCTTAAAAATACAATACTCACGAAACTATTTTAGAACTTTTTTTCCTCCTAAAAATGGAACTCACTGAAATAGAGACACACTGGCCACAATAATTTAGTTTTCATCAACTGTGGGTTTTCAAATTTCATCAAAAGGGCCCCAGAACGCACATCTTTTTGGTAGAAGGAGCAAAGTTTGGCAGTTTGATGTAATGCTAGGATGGAAAGGCAGCCCTATCTGAATAATTCACAATAGTTTAGCCTAAGTTAAGATACCAGCTAAAGCTGCCTTCAGATTCTCCTTCTGTTTGCAGTGTTAAGGACAGTGCCCAGGGCTTTCAACTCCCCCCCCCCCCACCATGACAAGGTTTCTCTGTGTAGCCCTGGCTGTCCTGGAACTCACTCTATACACCAGGCTGGCCTCAAACTCAGAAATCTATCTGCCTCTGCCTCCCAAGTGCTGGGATTAAAGGCCTGCGCCACCACCGCCCAGTTGTTTTCAACTTAACTGAATTTCCATTGTTTCTTGCTTGCGGCTCTCATAGTTATTTATAGATGATGTATTATCTAATCAGTTGTCTCCTTCCTGATACCTACTTATTTCTCTTTCCATAGTAAGGAAACATACACACACACTACACACACACACACACACACACACACACATTTTAACAGATCTAGCCTCAAGTTTATTTGTAGAAACAGTGTAGAACACTGGTCATCTTCAAATAATGTGAGGTTAGGTGTGTCCCAGCCATCCATCTGTCTTCACATTGGCAGAAGCCTTTTCTATGGGGCCTTCACAGGGGCCTGGGCACTTCTAGGAGCCTGGGCTGGAGCTGAAGCCTGGGCCTTAGCTGGAACTTTGGCCTCTGCCTTGGTTTGAACCTTGGGCTTTCGTTGGAAGAGCCTACAGCCCTTGGCCATGTAGCTTTGAATTTGCTTCTCAAGCTTGGGGTGAGCAATAAAAGCCAGGTGGCTGAGTTAGCAGCTGGGGCCCTTTGGCGTTTTTTTTTGTTTGTTTGTTTGTTTGTTTTTTTGTTTTTTTTTGTGCTTGATGGCCTGAGGCTTCTCAAGGCCTTGATGGCCTCTGCGCATGCACTCACTGCCTTTGTGTTGTTGGCCTGCATCTTCTTCAGGCCTTTCTTCTTATGCTTCTTGGCAAAGAGCATGTTCCTCAGGAACTTGGGGTCAACCCCCTTAAGAGATTCATATCTTTGTTACTGGGGTTTCTTGATGCCATTTCTGTGCCATTTGTGGGACTGGTTGTGTGTGGTGTGGTTCTTGAACTTGGCAATGTCTGCACAGTAACCCTCGGCTTCCGCAGTGCCTGGGACCAGAAGAGAAACTCATAATTTTTAACTGACCTTCTGGTTGCATGAACTAAAGGTATTTCTTGCTCTTCTTTACAGACGAGTGGTGTATGTGACTAATTCTGACAAATGCAAAGGGAAAGTGGCACATGAAACTTCTAAGTGTACTTTTAAAAAGCGGAGACAGATCCAGATGTGATAGCAGATGTCTGTAATTCCAGCATTTGGGCGGCAGAGGTAGACCATCTAATCTCTAAGTTCAAGCCTAGCCTGGGCTACAGAGTGAGTTCCAGCGTAGCCAGGGCTATGCAGAGAAATCTTGTCTCTGAATACATAAATAAATATTTAAAAAATGAAATAAAAAGAGGGGTCATGTGCTTCTTTGTGCTTCTCCCCTGCTCTATTGGTTGGAACTCAGATGTAAAAAGTAAAGTGGACCTTAATAAATTAGGGTCATGAGATCCTTAGGCATGGAAGCCATCATGGTGGAGAGTGCCTGGGTCTTGGGCCTGTGTGGTCCTAGATGACTCTGCTTCTGCAGACAAGAACACAGCCCTTTACACTGATGAGACTGCTGGTGGTGGTGTGAATGAGAAAGGTCCCCCCAAAGGCTCCCCTATCTGAATACTTGGTCCCCAGTTGTTGGTGGTATTTGGGAATGTTAGTGGGTACAGCCTTACTGGAGGATGTACGTCACTGAGGATGGCAATGAGACTTCATAGTCTCACCCTACTTCTAGTCTGCCATCTTGGCTCCCTTGATGTGAGCTGATACATTTCTGTTTTAAGTTTCTTCATACTTTTAGCTAACAGTCGTCATTAACTAATGAGCAGTTTTGAAGTGTTCTGCTACAGAAGGAATGATAAAGAAGTGTCAGTTCTATCATGTCTCCAAGCCTAGACATGAAGATGGCATAGACATATATTGGAAGATTATATGCTTACCCCATCAAGATGTATGTAAGTTGGGCTGGAGAGATGCCTCAGCAGTTAAAGCACTGACTGATCACAATGGTCTGTAACTTCAGTTCCAGAGTATTCAACAGCCTCACATAAATATAAATGCAAAGCAGCAAGGTGTACAGGATAAAAAAGAAAAGATGTATCTGTGTTAAATGTCATAAAAGTGGCTCTGTCTTCAGGGTACATTCCCTCCTCCAAGCATTCCGCCTCCCTTGTAATATACTTAAGTCTATGTTAAAATTTTTTCTTAATAAACTTTAACTTTGCTTCATTAAAAAGCATACAGACTTAAAGACAATGGTGAGAACCAACATGGTGGTCCCAGTCCTGCCTCCTGCCTCAGGTCTATCCTTAAGCCACCTGAGGCTGTGGCACAAAAGATGCTTTTGTGAAGGAACATCTGAGCAATGCGTCTCCCACCTAAAAATAGCCACACATGTGTGCAGGCTTAGAGTTTTTAAAACCTACTTTATTAAGGATTCTCAAATACTTCGACCATTCTAGCCCACCATCCAAAAGTAGGGGAGAAAAGATGATAAGTGGGACAAGGGGATGTGGACCTGTTTAGAAATAGTTCCTTGTAGCAATTCACATCTCTGTTTGTCAGGATACCAGCAGTTCAGTCAGGATAGCAAATAGGAATCAACAGCAGTGGCACAATCCAGTAGAAACTGCTAGGCCTCCACTGAATCAGTACAAGTCAGCAGCAGCCACCAGGTCCAGGTTGAAAGCCAGGAGTTCTCTGCTGTGCCCCTCTCAACTGAGTGAAGATCAGATGAACACTTGAGACCAAGGAAGCATGGCAGAGCTAACTATGCAAGTGCACCATCACTATCCGTTAAGTCCTATTTATACTCTCTCCAAGCATCATGTGTCCTTCCATGGTACTTGCCTCAGCAAAATACCACATGAGTCTGTATCACCTGACATATCCAGAAACTTCCACTTCACAAAGTGCAGGCTGGACTCTGTTTTCAAGGACAGATGGAACCTCAAGCTAATTATCATTTTCAAGGGAAAAGTATGACTTTACAAAGTCTCCAGGAGCCAGGCTTGGTGATAGACATCTTCAATCCCAGCACTCAAGAGGCAGAGGCAGGCAGATCTCTATGAATTTTAGCCAATCCAGCCTATATAATGAGTTCTAGGTTAGCCAGAGTTAGAGGTACATAGTGTGCTCACATCTTCAAAAATGTTGCCAGGGATTCATTTCTTAGGTTTAGAAAGTCCTGTGGGGGCACACTTGCAAGTGTACACATACATATACATTAGTAAAAAGTTTATTGTATTTTATTCTGATTCTAGAACAGTCTTCATAAAAGGCATGTTTATTGGGAAAGAGTAAAAGAAAAGTATTGAAATTAATGCATGGAGTCTAAAGCAGGAGAGAAAACAGAGATATAAAACCTCAATCTTCAATGTAAATAATGTCAGAAAAGTACCTATTCCTGGAGGAACTGGCCTGTATTGGAGTGAATAGGAAGCCAGTTTCATAGATATGAACCAATTGATCTGAGCTTTGACTTAAATTTTTTTTTTCCGAGGCAGGGTTTCCTGGCTGTCCTGAAGCTCAAGCCTCGAACTCAGAAATCCATCTGCCTCTGCCTCCCAGAGTGCTGGGATTACAGGTGTGCGCCATTACCACCCGGTTTGACTTAAATTAAAAAAACAACAACAACAACAAAAAAAAAAAAAACCCAAAACTCTAAAAGGTATAACTTTAATTTTTTCAATGCCCACTTTTAATGATGGTTCTAAAATACTTTAACCTTCTTTCCATTCCACCACCCACCAAAAGTAGTGGAAAAGAAAGGATACTGGAAGTGGACCTGTTTAGAAATGGTTTTTTGGAGCAAATCCCATCTCCATTGTCAAGAGATAAGCAGTTCAGTTCACAGGTCAGCAGAGGCCGCTTGATCCACTCATAAACACTTCACAGATATATCCACAGTCCATTTTGGTAGAGTCAGGATAGCAAACATTGGTAGCAGTGGCATGACCTAGTAGAGACAGCAAAGTCTTAGCCGAATTGGCACAAGTCAGCAGGAGGGATTTAGAACAGCAGGGATGCCAGAAGTTCTCAGCTATGCCTCTCTCAGCTAAGGAAAAATCAACAAAGACTCCAGGTCAACAAGAGTTGCAGAGCTAGCTCTACCAGCAAGCCAAGCTAAGCCCCTCTCACAGTCTGTTGAGTCCTATTTATACTCCCTCCAAACATCGTGTATCCTCCACAGGTCTTACCTCACCACGTGTCTTGCCTTAGCACGTGAGTCTGTCTCAGCAAATCCCCATGTGATCCTGTATCAGCTGACATCACTCTTCGATTTGGCCAGAGTCCTTGGAAGCAGCAAGAAGTTGCAGCACAGCACCAGAAGTTTCTTTGGTGCATTTCCCTCTACAGAGTCCTGACAAATGGAACTCAACTACACAATGTAAGGTGGACCAATACACGCATGTCATTAGGGAAGAAACTTTCATCATATGTCTTTTCATGTGCTTGCTTTAGCAAAACAATCTTTTACCTGTGTCTGATTCAGTGGAGCATTCCTTCATGAGTCTGCCTTAGCCTTTCACCTGTGTCCACTTCAGCAACATGTTCATGTGTCTGCTTTAGCAAAACATCCTTTCTTTATGTGTTTACCCCAGCAAAACCCATCCAACACAACTGACTTTCCAAAGAACCCTTAAGTTTCCACTTCAAAACAGCCTGAACATAAGAACATGAAGAAGAGGAAAACACGTTGCAGACTGAGTGAGTATCTCCTCCAGGATTTTGTCCAGGATCAGACTTGATCACTATTTTACAACTCCTAGTGTAAGATCTGGGCACTTCCTTGCCTAAACCATTAAACACAGAGTAATGGATGGGTGGGGTTGACAACATCTGCACTCATGATCAATCTTGACTTCACTCCAGAAGAGACATTCAGCCAGCGTAGTCCTCTAACAGGACATAGCAAGAAGCCCATAACGCTGTAACCCAGGAAAGAATCTTACACAATATGGAACCAGGAAGTCCATAGCACCTGGGAAATAATCTTACAAATATAGAGTCAGAGTCTGCTCTCACTTTAAGAATTTGTCTATTGGAACACCCAGGAAAGAGAGATGTGCTAGAAGCTATCTTGGGGGTAATCAGCAAAAATGGGATATAATGAGTTAATGAGAGAGAGACTCACATAAAGGAAACCTACCACCAGATGTCATCAGAGGACCTGGTTTAGATTCCTAACCAAATTTATAAACAAACAAACAAACAAACAAAAACAATTATAAGTAAGTATCTATGAGACCAAAAGGGAAATTTCAACATTGTTTTATGACGTTAGATTAAGCAATAACTTTTAAAATATAATACCAAAGCACAAAAAAAGGAAAACATATGTCTAGAGAAATGGCTCAGCTGGTAAAGCTTGCTGGAGACACACGTTAAGTCACCAGAATCCATATAAAGATGGAAGGAGAGGACCACCTCCACAAGGCTACTTTCTGACCTCCATATGTACTGTGCAACACACACACACACACACCACATGATTTAAAATAAAGAAAATATAGAGTTCTTCAGTATTTAAAATTTTGTGCATTAAAATATTAACACACACCATAGAAGTAAAATAAATCCACATTATAGAATAAAATAGTTTCAAATCATATCTGAAAGGGCTATGATTCCAAAATGTATAAAGAATTTTAAAATGCAACAATAAAAATACAGTCCAAAAAAGGGCACCCACATTCATAAAAGAAACTCTACTAATGCTCAAAGCACACATTGCACCTCACACAATAATATTCTGTTTGTTGATTCTTTGTATAGTTCGTTTTGTTTCTACTTGGTTGATTTCAGCTCTAAGTTTGATTATTTCCTGTTGTCCACTCCTCTTATTGTATTTGCTTCTTTTTGTTCTAAAGCTTCAAGTGTGCTGTTAAGCTGGTAGTGTATGCTCTCTCCAGTTCCTTTTTGGAGGCACTCAGAGCTATGAGTTTTCCTCTTACAACTGCTTTCATTTTTGTCCCATAAATTTGAATATGTTGTGCCTTCATTTTCATTAAATTCTAAAAGGTTTTTAATTTCTTTATTTCCTCCTTGACCAGGTTATCCTTGAGTAGGGCGTTGTTCAGCATTCATGTGTATGTGGGCTTTCTGTTGTTTTTGTTGCTATTCAAGACCAGTCTTAGTCCATGATGATCTGATAGGCTGCATGGGATCTTCTTGTATCTGTTGAGATCTGTTTTGTACTGATTATATGGTCAGTTTTGGAGAAGGTACCATGAGGTGCTAAGAAGAACACACACACACACATACACACACACACACACACATTTGGTCTATTAGTTTCCATGTGTCTCTGTTTAGTTTGTGTTTTCATGATAGCATCCAATTAACAAAGTTAAATCAGGATCAGATATACCATCTGAACAGTCCTGTAACCCCTAAAGAAATAGAAGCAGTCATTAAAAGTCTCCCAACCTACCCCCCCCAAAAGCCCAGGACCGGATGGTTTTAGTGCAGAATTCTATCAGAGCTTCAAAGAAGACTTAATACCAATCCTCTTCAAACTAATCCACAGCATAGAAACAGAAGGAACACTACCCAATTCATCCTATGAATCCACAGTTACACTGAATAGTCTCCCTTGGAGATGGAACAGTTTATGTCTAATCAGGAGCTTTTCACAATTTTCTTTCATAGAATACTTTATAAGAGGTTTTTTTTTCTACTTTTATCATGTTTAATGTTCCAAGTAGATTTTAAAAACTGGTTGAGTGCATATTACTTTTTTTAATTTGATATATTTTTTATTTACATTTCAAATGATTTCCCCTTTTCTGGCTCCCCACTCTCCGAAAGTCCCATAAGCCCTCTTCCCTCCCCCTGTTGCCCCATCTGCCCTTTCCAATTCCCTGTTCTGGTATTGCCCTATACTGCTGCACTGAGTCTTTCTAGAACCAGGGGCCACTCCTCCGTTCTTCTTGGACATCATTTGATATGTGGATTATGTCTTGGGTATTCCAAGTTTCTAGGCTAATATCCACTTATCAGTGAGTGCATACCATGATTGATCTTTTGAGACTGGGTTACCTCACTTAGTATGATGTTCTCCAGCTCCATCCATTTGTCTAAAGAATTTCATGATTTCATTATTTCTAATGGCTGAATAGTACTCCATTGTGTATATATACCACATTTTTTTGTATCCATTCCTCTGTTGAGGGACACCTGGGTTCTTTCCAGCTTCTGGCTATTATAAATAGGGCTGCTATGAACATAGTGGAGTATGTATCCTTATTACATGCTGGGGAATTCTCTGGGTATATGCCCAGGAGTGATATAGTGGGGTCCTCCAGAAGTGACGTGCCCAGTTTTCTGAGGAACCACCAGACTGATTTTCAGAGTGGTTGTACCAGTTTGCATTCCCACCAGCAGTGGAGGAGTGTTCCTCTTTCTTCACATCCTCGCCAACACCTCCAGTCTCCTGAGTTTTTAATCTTGGCCATTCTGACTGGTATAACATGAAATCTCAGGGTTGTTTTGATTTGCATTTCCCTAATGACTAATGATGCTGAGCATTATTTTAAGATGCTTCTCAGCCATCCGAAGTTCTTCAGGTGAGAATTCTTTGTTTAGCTCTGTACCCCATTTTTAATAGGGTTATTTGGTTTTCTGGGGTCTAACTTCTTGAGTTATTTGTATATATTGCATATTAGCCCTCTGTTGGATGTAGATCTTTTCCCAATTTGTTGGTTGCTGATTTGTCCTTTTGATGGTGTCCTTTGCCTTACAGAAACTTTGTAATTTTATGAGGTCCCATTTGTCAATTCTTGATCTTAGAGCATAAGCTATTGGTGTTATGTTCAGGAACTTTCCCCCTGTACCAATGTCCTCAAGGGTCTTCCCCAGTTTCTTTTCTATTAGCTTCAGTGTGTCTGGCTTTATGTGGAGGTCCTGGATCCATTTGGAGCTGAGCTTAGCATATTACTTTTAGCTTCAGAAGATATCATGTATATTTAAGAGGCATTTAACTATATAAATTATTTTGATGAGTTAAAAATGTCAATACTGTGTTGAATATTTTAAAATAAATTGTATTAGTTTAATAAAACATTTAAAAATGGATGGCACACTTTTTTTCAGAAAGTATTTATCAAAATGTTAATAAGCACCAAAAAGATATGCATACAATTTCAAAAGTGGCATGAATGTTTGTGGGTTACCCACCACTTTCTGACTGGATTTAAACCCCATTCTAAGAGGGTCAGCTCATGCCTGGTATTTTAAGATCTTGTGACTAGGAAGCTCACAGAAGTGAATCTACTGCTAATGCTCTGTGAACAGACATATACTATCAAACTGCCTTTTAAATGTGTAGATGGACACAGCTCTCAGTCCTCCTCAGAGAAGCTTCTTTGTGCAGTGGGTAGTGGTTACTATAGAGACTCATGCTAGTCAAAGTGTAGAGGGTGAGTGTGCTGGGCCTATAATAGGGCATCTATTCCATAGCTCCTCCCCCTCAGAGTTCAGATTTGAGGGAACAGCAAGGAAGGGGTGGGGAGGAGGGAGATCTCAAAACAGTGTCTTCTGAACATGGCGGGACCTCTGCACTCAGGAGTATTCAGCATCTGTGCTTGCCTGCACAAGACCTAAATTTATTTGCCCAGAATCCAGTAAAAGCCAGGTGTGGTGGCATGGTGTCTGTAACTCCAGAACTGAGGTAGGGCAGAGAGAAGCAGCAAAGTTCACTGGCCAGCCAGTCTAGCTGATCAGTGGGCTGTGGCTCTAGTTCAGGAAGACAATGAGGTTGCTAAGTTAAAGTGAGGATCGACTGAGGAAAACACCAACACACACACACACACACACACACACACACAGTGCTCATCTCTTGAAGACATATATACTGTATCTGTGGTAACAAGATGAGACCTGAGTCAGGCAGCAGTAGGTGAGAGTGCTTGGGACAGACAGTACAGATGAAACCATACTGTGGTCTCAACATATGTGTTGTGAAGCCCCTGAGGGCTTTCTAGGTCTATGTGTTTGTAATTTTCCATCGCTAAAGGTTACGGTCAACAAGTCAGTTGCTGTCAGAGCACAGGTGACTTGCACTGTGATGGTAGTGGCAGCCAGAGCACCTCAGAGGCAGAGCCTGAGAGACCATGTAAAACCTTCTTACAAAACTGACACGCGAGGAAGACAGAGACAGAAACAGACAGAGAGACAGACACACACAGAGAGAGGAGAAAAAGAGAAACAGAAACTGACAGAGAAAGAGAGAAAGAGGGAGGCAGAGAAAGAGAGAGACACAAAGAGAGACAGAAAGAGAGAGAGGAGAGGAAGATCTAAAACAGGAACCCTGCAATTTTTTTAAAAAGTATTTTTAGAGCAGTGCAGGGGAGCAAAAATCATTTCTCCCTTCCTTCTGTGCTCTTTAGCTGAGCTGTGACCTCAACTGACAAGAGAGAGATAAAAGGAGAAAACCTACACTGAAATATGCATGCGAGTCGCACAAAATATGCAGCTAGAAGATGGAAGCTCATTTGGTTCCTTGAACTTCAGGAAGGATTAGAGGTTGTGGGCTCCTGGGGTGTGGGGAGAGCCAGCTGTGGAAGTGTGAAGAGAGAAAGGCTGTGATGGACAAGAGTGCTCTTGATGAAGTCTTGTGGGTGACAATAGCTGCCTTGGAAGAGCAGGTGATAGCATCGGGCATCAGCCTCCTCCACCAACATCTCTCTGGCTAGCATTCCAGACGTAGGACAGTCGGGTTCCTCCCGGAGGACTCATATTTAAGCCAATAAAAGGAGCTCAGAGAAAGCCCTATCCTGATCTGCTGCTGCTGCCAGGTGCGTTCAGTGAAAAGTACTTGTCACACACAAGTGACATATTTTAGAACAGCATTTCCTGAACAACTTAGGCGGCTTTAGTTTAACACAAAAGCTGTGAAGAAAGTGCAGAGATGCCTCAGATTCATAGCCCTGAAACCCACAGAGCTTCCATTGTGAGTAGCTAGCAGAGTGGTTCATTTGTTATAACTGGTGAACTCACATTGATTACCACCCAAAGTCCAAGTTCGCACCAGGGCTTGTTATTGGGGCGGTGCCTTCCCTGTGTTCAGGTAAGTGTGGAACAATACTTACCACAGCAGTGCAATTGAGGGGGCTTTCTTTGCTCTGTGCTTAGTACTATGTATCTGAGAGGTTCGGAATGTATGCAGTAGCTCTTCCTCTCAAGTTTTCTGTCAACCTTTTTTTTTTTTTTAAAAAAAAAAGGAAGTAAAAACATTTTATGATAAAATTGAAGATTTACATGGGAAAATATTTCTGATAAAATAGAAGAGATATATAGAAAAACACGTTAAAATTGACAATTTTCATGGGATATTGAAGAGTAATGTGGTATACATAAAAAACATTGTTAAATTAATTGAAAAAGGACATAGAAACATTTTATGATGGAATTGAAGATTTATGTGAAAAATATTTCTGATAAAATTGTAGAAAAATGTAGAAAAACATGTTAAAATTGACGATTATCATGGAAAGTTTTACATAGGTATAATAATGGTAGACATAAAAGTATTCCTAGGTTGATTGAAGGTGGAATTATAAACATTTTCTGATAAAGCTGAAGATTTACATGGGAAATATTTCTGATAAAATTGAAGAAAAACATGTTAAAATTGAAGATTATCATGAAAAAATGTACAGATAAAATGATAGGCATAAAAATAATTCTAAGTTGATTGAAAGTAGAATTATAAACATTTTCAGGTGAAATTGAAGATTTACATGGAAAATATTTCTGATAAAATTGAAGAAATATATAGAAAAACGCGTTAAAATTAACTATTTCATGGAAAACTATACAGATAAAATGGTAGATATAAAAACGTTTCTAAATTAATTGAAAGTGGAAATAAAAACATTTTGTGATAAAATCAGAGATTTACATGGAAAACATTTGTGATAGAATAGAAAAAATATATAGAAAACCGTTAAAATTGAAGACTATCAAGAAAAATGCAGATAAAATGGTAGACATAAAAATTACTAAATTAATTGAAAGAAGAATTACAAACACTTAATGATAAAATTTAAGATTTACATGAAAAATATTTCTGTTAGTCTATGTCTTTTTATTGGGGAATTGAGTCCATTGATGTTAAGAGATATTAAGGAATAGTGATTGTTGCTTCCTGTTATTTTTGATGTTATTTTTAAGTTTGTGTGGTTATCTTCTTTTGGGTTTGTTGGAAGATTACTTTCTTGCTTTTTCTAGGTGTAGTTTCCCTCCTTGTGTTGGCATTTTCTGTCTATTATCCTTTGTAGGGCTGGATTTGTGGGAAGATATTGTGTAAATTTGGTTTTATCATGGAATATCTTGGTTTCTCCATCTATGGTGATTGAGATTTTTTTCTGGGTATAGTAGTCTGGGCTGGCATTTGTGTTTTCTTAGGGTCTGTATGAGATATGCCAAAGATCTTCTAGCTTTCATCATCTCTGGTGAGAAGTCTGGTGTAATTCTGATAGGTCTGCCTTTATAAGTTACTTGCCCTTTTTTCCTTACTGCTTTTAATATTCTTTCTTTGTTTAGTGCATTTGGTGTTTTGATTATTATGTGCCAAGAGGACTTTCTGTTCTGGTCCAGTCTGTTCGGAGTTCTGTAGGTTTCTTGTATGTTCATGGGCATCTCTTTGTTTAGGTTAGGGAAATTTTCTTTACAATTTTGTTGAAGATATTTACTGGCCCTTTAAGTTGGAAATCTTCGCTCTCTTTTATACCTATAATCCTTAGGTTTGGTCTTCTCATTGTGTCCTGGATTTCCTAGATGTTTTCAGTTACATGTTTTATGTATGTTGCATTTTCTTTGACTGTTGAGTCAATGTTTTCTATGGTATCTTCAGCACCTGAGATTCTTTCTTCTATCTCTTGTATCCTGTTGCTATGATCCCTGAATTCTTTCCAAGGTATTCTATCTCCAGAGATGTCTCACTTTGTGATTTCTTTGTTTCTACTGCTGTTAACTTAAAGTACCACTAAAACTTTAAAAATACCCTCCGTGCTCTGCCTCTCTGTCTCTCCCTTGCCTCCACCCCACCCACCGAGGCATTTGATTTCTTAACCATCTTTTCAAAGCTCTCCATTTTCCCAGAATGTCAGGTAGCCAGGATCATTCACAGCGCAGTCTCCTCCAGCTGACCTCCTCCATTCGTGAGCATGCCTGCAAGCCTCCTACACATCTTTTCATGATTTCATAGATTGTCTGTTTCTAGCTTTGATTAATATTCCATCACTCGAATGCATCTCAGCTAAGTGTGTGTGTGTGTGTGTGTGTAAATGTATATAAAGGTACATATATATTTATATATAAGATTATTTTTATATTTAATTTTGTAAGAAGCCATCAAACTGTCTCTTAAGTGGTTATTGTATTTTGTATCCCACCAGAAATGAATAAGATTTCAGTTGTCCAAGTCCTCACAGCATCTGGTATCTGTAGGCTTAGATTTATTTTTTTGAAACCCATTTTTAATAAGGGTTCTCAAACGCTTAGAACCACTTTTAGCCCACTGTCCAAAGGTAGGGGGCAAAAGATGTTAAACAGAAGAAGGGGATGTGGACCTATTTAGAAGTAGTTCTTGGGGCAGTTCCGATCTCTGCTGTCGGGATACCAGCAGTCCAGTTTAGTAGTGTCAGGATACAAACACAAACCAGCAGTGGTGGTGTGATCTAGTAGGAACTGCCAGGCCTCTGCCAAATTGGCACAAGTCAGCCAGAGAGATGGTCAGCCAGACCTTTCCTGCCAGGAGACCAAGGAAGCGTTGTAAATCCAGCTGTGCAAGCACACTGTCACGGTCCGCTGAGTCCTATTTATGCTCTCTACAAATGGGTCTTTCCTCAGCAAAATACCACGTCAGTCTGTATCACCTGACACACCCAAAATCTTCCACTTCAAGTATTGTCATGTTCTGGATTTTGCCATTATAATGTTTCTAGTGAATCTCAGTGCCATCTGAATTTACACTTCTCTAAGAACAGATGATGAACCTTACCACTGAGGTTCAAGACTTCTTGTTTTGAAAGGATTTATGTTTTACGTATATGAGTGTTTCCCCAGAGCTATGTCTGTGTACCACATGCATACCTGATGTTTGCAGAGGGTGTTGATCCCAGAAGCGGAGTTATGGAAGATTGTGATTTAACATGTGGGTGTTGGGGATGTGGGTCCTCAGCAAGCAGTAAGGCCTGGCTTGGTTTCGTGTGTTTTGAATCTCAGCCTTTTTTCAGGTACCACTTGTGCAAACATTTTCTCCCACTCCACGGTAACTTGTACATGTCCCCACTGTACTTTTCTCAAAGCAGAAGTTTTTGAAAGTTAATGAAGTTTTAACCCATCAATTCCTTCCTTTGTGAAGCCCAACATACCATTACATCCAGAAAGAAAAAAAAGTCACCAAGAAACAGAAGGTCGCCTGGCTGTGCTCCCATGCTGCCACTTAGGAGTGTTATAATTTTTCATGTTATATTAAGGATTGATGGCTATTTTTAGTTGTTTTGTGGAGTACAAGGTCTAGGTCTGAGTTTAGGGGTTTTTGTTGTTGTTTTGGGTTTTGTTTTGAAATTCGGTTGTATTATTGCTTTGTTCTTGTGTAATAAGAACTGTTGGCTTTGTTCCATGGCCTCTTTCTGAACTGTGTCTACGGTGTGTATTATTTCACACAGTCATGTGTCATACAATGTTAACCCTACCTCAGTACTCCAGTGTTCTGTTGCTTGCTCTTAGGGCTTTTCCTTTTCCACAGAAATGTTATGACAAAATTAATTACATTATAATATAATATAAATGCCTTATGTAAATACTTATATAGGAAAAAACAAAACAAAAACCCAACCAAAAAAACAAACAAACGGAAACAAACTGTTAAGTGCTGCAGTTTGGTGATTCCTGGAGTTAAAATTCCTCTTCTGCCTGCCCACTGTCCTTTACCTCCTCTGCAGCCCACTGCACTCTGACTTCGTCATAGTGACATCACTCAGGACTCTCTCCGAGGCTTTGCAGAGAGTCACCACGACAGTCCTTTATTTGCCACTCTGACATCCTTCAGCATTAGCTGTTAATTCCAGGGTGATTCTTGTTCTTGTTGATTGTTTTGGATTTTCTGCAGAGTTTTTTCTGCAGATGATGACATAGGAAGATTCCCCCCATCCCTGTGCCTCCTGCCCCCCTAGCCCCCCTGCGCCCCTGCTGCTGCTGCTTCCCAATGTTGTTTTTGAACAACTGAGTATAACTGCCTCTCTGAACAGTAGTGACTGATCACAAGGTGAGACCCACGCAAGAGAGCCAGCAGACTGACTACAAAGAGATCACAGAGGGAGCTGGCCAATCACTCAACCATTCTGCAAGCAGACATTGCATACATACATACATACATACATACATACATACATACACATACATACAGTCAGGTGGTAAGACTCATAACAAAGTAAGCTCAAAAAGTATTTTTTTGTTGTTGTTTAGTAATGTTAAAGTAAGACAGACAACAATAGAATCACAGTGAGCCAGTTGGCATGTCTCAAAGTCTTTATGTGTAAGCATCAGGAGTGACCCCGGCTCACTTGGGCAGAAAAACATTTTGTCTGAAGGACTATTGATTGGTTCTGAATACTTCCAAGAACAGTGAGCTAGAATAGCAAAGTGGTGACAAGCCCTGCTGAGGAGGACCTCGTGCTGGCCTTGTCATCATGGCCACTCCATTCCACTAGAGCTGCTTAGGGCTGGCCTCACGGGGTGGGGGTTGCTGGGTATTACAGGTTCCACAGGGATGTCTAGAAGGACTAAGGGGAAACGTGCAGACCAGGAAGATGTTTCGTTGTCAGCTGTCAAAAACTAAGCAAAATACCTCCACCACCCTCTGCTGCAGATGAGAAAAAATACCTGTAGCTTGTACTCCCGACTGCCAAAGAATGCCAGAAGAGGCTCTGGCCCCCAGGAAGCTTTGTGCAACCATGGTGCCCACCTGAAACCAAAGATGAGAGGTCAGTTGGAGCAGAGCCTCTGATTGGTGCCTGACTCGGTGCTTCAAATAGGTGCTAGCCCAGTTGTTTGCTTTTAACATGTTAGGATCTTAATTTGTCTTGAAAATATAATCACTGATTTTTTTCATATATACTGCCTTTGACATATCCCTAGAGAAGCAGTACTTGAGGATTTTGACTACATACCAATCAGCAAGTACTTTTGAGGATTAGTACTTGTGTATCGGTGTGGTTTCTGTTTTGTAAAGTGTGTCTTCTGCAATATTTACTTGTTTTGTGTGTCGTCAGTAACATGTTTGAAAGAAAATGTTCAAAACCATTCACAAAGTACACGATCCTTGTTTATTTCCTTAATAAACTGTTACTACATTGCTGAATGTGTTTCAAATATCTGGTCCTACATTCAACTTATTTTTATACTTCATCGTAATAGCTGCTAGAATTAGAAAAAAAATAAAAATAAAAAAAGACATGTAAACCCAAACTCGAAAGCTTCATCTTTGGCTGTGTTCATTAAACTACAACGGTAGGTCTCAGCTTTGTAAATCTCAGCTATGTAAATGTCAGAGGTCTCAAGGTGGGAGTGAGAACTGACTAAGTTTCCATTTCTGCTGCTATTAGGCAGAGGATAAGATGCTACATTGTTTTATTTTTAGCAAATGGCTTCAAGACTCTTGTAATTTTTTTTTCAGTGAGAAAACTTAAATAGATTAGAAAGCTGTGAGTCCTACTGTTCAATGCTGGTACACATGGGAGGGTTTATTGGAGCTAGCCTGGCACAAGAGGCTTCATTGGAGCTAACCTGGCATAGGAGGTGTCATTGGAGTTAGCTGGCATAGGAGGCTTTATTGGAAGTAGCCTGGCATGGGAGGATTCATGGGAGCTAGCCTGGCACAGGAGGAGGGCTCATAGGAGCTAGCCCAGCATGGGAGGGTTCATTGGAGCTAGCCTGGCATAGGAAGAGGGCTCATTAGCCCAGCAAGGGAGGGGTCATTGGAGCTATCCTGGCATGGGAAGGTTGATGGCAGCTAGTCCAGCATGCTCTGCAGTAGAGGAACAGTGACAAGATGGACTGCCTTAGATGTCTTTGCAGTTGGGAGATGGCTCAGCAGGAAAAGTGCTAGCTGTACAAGCATGAACACCCAAGCTGGAATTCCTAGGATCCACTTAAAGCTAGGCATGGTTGTCCCCACATCTATAACCCAGCACTGGAAAGGGAGAGACAGGAAGAGTCTGGAGCTCACTCACCAGGCAATCTAGCCAATAGGTGAGCTTCAGGACCAGTGGGAAACTAACCTCATCTCAACAAGTGAGTGGAGAAGAAATCCAGGAAAAAAAAAAACCCATCTGCAATCCTTGGCCTTCATGTACATGTGATGTACATCTACAAGGATTCACAGATACACACACACACACACACACACACACACACACACACACACACACACAGCTCCTCTGCAAACTTCTCTTTCCATAGCACTTATAAAAAGTGGTGCCTGTCTCTGTTAGACTTCATCTTTGCCTTAAAACAATAGATCAAGACTGTTCTGTAACAATCCACAAGGGAGCATACTAGCCATAATGATATGGCAGAGAAAATGGCAAAGGTAATAAGTATATTTGATCTTGTATTAAATTTAAAACATTCATACTTCATCCTCTCAGTGAAGTTTTCCTTCCAGCTTTGTTGGCCTGGGGTATGTCCAAAGTATTTTCCTGTTGGGCCTTATTCGGCCAGATACTGAGGCCTAGTGAGGGAGCTTGAGCCTTGGCTCGATTTTAGAGATCTGTCATTCACTTCTGCTTGAGAATGACTCAGCACTACCTGCTTAAACTGGCCTTTGCCTACCCACCACTGATGTAGAATAACTTCATTGGCCCTGTCAGTTACCCCATACCCTCTGTCACCTTCCCTGCCCCCTACATCATCTCACCCCACCAAAAGTTCCCACCCCATTCCTCAACCCTATGTAAACAAGAGACTAATACAATAAAATGAGTTCCTGCTTTGACAGACTCCCAGCTCTGGTGTTTTTTCTCCAGACTGCAGGACATCCAAGCCGGGACACTCACCATCCCGCTCAGCCTCTAGGAGACCTGGCTGGACCAGGTTCTCTCCTCTTGTCTGGACTTGCCAGCAGAGAGCCAACATTTTCCTATGTAATTGTTTTTTGTTGTTGTTGTTTTGTTTTGTTTTTTTTGTTTTGTTTTATTTGGAAAAAAAAGGAAAAGGAATTTCAATCTGAAGGTATTGGCAAGTTCATGGAGTATGGAAGTCAAGGATCAATCACTGCAGTTAGACTCATTTCTCCCTCTAAAAATAATGGGCTGAAAGAGTCAACAAGCCCTCAGCTCTGCCTACCATCATATTTGAGGCATTAGAGCCCAGGGGTAACCAGTGACTTAGTGACTCTGATGGATGTTCTTAGATATCAACTTGACTCTATCTGCGGTTAACTAAAACCCAAGTGCTTGCATACACCTGCAATGGATTATTTTGTAATTAAATAATTTGAGTGGGAAGACCCACTCTTAATCTAGATCTTTGGAGGTGGAAAGATACACCTTTGATCTAGATCTTCTGGGGTAGGAAGATCCACCTTTACTCTGGGCCACATCTTCTGCCGTCAGCCTTTATAGAAGACATAAAAGAGGGAATCTCTCTGTCTTTGACTGCTTCCTCTCACTCTTGCTCTTGATCTCATTCTCAATGGCAAGTACATTCCTCCACAGGCATTGGAGACTACGTCTTTAGGGTTCCAATGCATGCTGAAGACCAGCTGAGACATCCAGCCTTGTGAAATGAACAACTACTGGCTTCTTGGACTTTCTTTTGGTAGACAGTCATAGTTGGACTAGGTGGACCACAGCCTGTAAGTCATTCTAATAAACCGTGCATGTGTGTGTGTGTGTGTGTGTGTGTGAGAGAGAGAGAGAGAGAGAGAGAGAGAGAGAGAGAGAGAGGGAGAGAGAGAGAGAGAAATTCATTCTGTAAATTTAGTTACTTTTCTGTTGCTGTAACAAAATACCCAACAACAGCAACTTAAGGAAGGAGGGTTTACTCTGGCTCTCAGCTCCAGGATGCTGGTAATGGGCACTCAAAGCAGCCATCTGATCACATCTGCAGTCAGGAGTCAGAGATGGGTGAATATGAGCTGCTGCTTACCTCCCCTTCTCCAGTCTACTATCCATGGCCACCGAGGACGGGTCTTCTCACATCAACCAACTTAATCAGTATAACCCCCTACAGACTGTTCAGAGATTCATCTACCTAGTGAGTCCCCATTCTGTCCCACAGACAGTAGCTATCACAGCTGGATTAGCCTTCTTAATTACTAAAGTCCAGCTCCCAATCTTTTAATTCCCATTTGAATCAAGGGGATCCCTAACTACTACCCCACATTGCTTGCACCCCCACTTAAGCAAAGGCTACCTTCTTGGCAAAGGAGAGCATAAGCCAGAGACTGAGAAGATCTCTTCAATGTCAGAGTCTCATGAAAGAATTACTAGGCCTTCGAAGACAGAATATTCAATCAAAAACAGAAAAGAGAACACATTGCAGGTATACATCCACAATAGATCAGATAATGTAGTTACTAGCTATAAACTTAAAAATATATATGATTAATATGCTCAAGTAACTAAAAGAGAAATATGAAAAAATTGGCGGAGAATCAGGACTCATAAAATAATCAGGGGGAAACACAAGTAAGACATCTGCAAACGAACCACACATCCAATTAGGCACAGCTTCAAAAACTGTAAGCCGGATGTAGATCAGACGGAAGTGCTTAAGCTGAAGTGCAAAGACTGTGTTGTGGAAAAAGAAGGGGTGAGTGGGAAGCAGAGAGAAAATGGTTAGAAGAAGAAACATCTGCAAAGAGGATGACCATTCCCCATGCTGCTAACAACATGGAGCTTCGAGTTCAAGTGCTTTGGCACCCACTGGCTGCCTAGGACACCCTGTGATGTATAAAGTACATTTAACCAGGTTTCACTTGTATAAAATTCACCTCCCTATGACAGCTGGTGGCCATGTATAGATGTCTGCCTCGCCCAATGCAGCCTGTGAGTGATGTGTGGAATGTGTTTTAAACACAGCGCTGGTCTGCTAATTCCAGCAGCCCATCTCTTGTCGTCTGGGTCGCAGCAGTGAACTCCTTTCCAAAGCTGCTTATATAGAGACTTTGTATTCACGCCGGTTTCTTTTAACTTTAAAATACTCACTTTTGAAATGTTACATTCCTTAAGCAATTATACACAACAATTTGCACAAATAGATTTTTGTACACTTCATTACTAAAACATTCCAGGACAAACAATGAATATATTTGCCTCTAATTCAGAGAGAGGGCAGCAAGCCATCTATAAAATTATAGAGACTAAATATTTGAGCCTTCTAAGATGCTTATAATTTCTGTCATACCTATAAAGCAACACTGTCATGGTACAAAGAAACCCCAGACAGTCCATAAGCAAATAGACATTTCTGGCTGTGTCCTAACTAAGCTCTATCACAGAAGCAAATAGAGGGCCAGTTTTAAAACTGGGCCATAGTTTAGCTGCCCCTAATTTAACTGAATAACAACTTCCCACCCTATATAATTTTTTTTTTAAATCTTCACTGTAATGGTTAATTCTGATTGCCAATTGGATGCATGCAGAATCACCCAGAGAAGGAGTCGCAATGACAAGTTGTCTAGGTTAGCCCCTGAACAGGTCTGTGAGGGATTGTTCTTAACAAGGTTAACTGAAGTAGGAAGACCCACCCTGAGTGGCACCGCTTGGTAGACTAGGCTCTGGAGTGCTTGAAGGGGGGAGAGCCAGCTGAGCAGAGGCAGGCACACATCTGCCCTTTTCTTACTGCCTTGGGCCATGGATGGGATGGGATGTGAACATGTGCTTCAAGTTCCTGCTGCCCAGATTTCCTGCAGCGATGGACTGTGCCCTTCCTCCCTTAAGCTGCTTCTGCCGGGGGCATTTTATCACAACAACAGAAAGGAAGCTCAAACAGTCATATGGCCAGCAGTTTCTCGTTATGTTTGGTTTGCTGGTTTTTATAGCTTAATCATGTTGGAATTTGAAATAGCAATGCAGGGTGGAGTCATTCCTGAGGATGGAGAATACACATTCACACATGAAATGAGCTTCTGAGTCTTTAATTCTTTGGGTTGACTTTAAGTTACCGCCATCCCATTTCTTGAATGAAGACATTTACCGACATGCAGTACAGTCTTCTAACATCACACCACGGGCTAGGTCATTGCCGTTCTCTCTACGGATCATCTCAGACATTAATATAGCAAACGTTTTCCGATGCTAATTTTTAAAATATTCTACTAATAGGAAAGCATCTTCTCTATTATTCAGATTTAAAGAAACTGAATGTGCTGCTGAATTGACATTTCAGAATATATTTAAACACAGTCAGAAGAAATGTAAAGGTTTGTCATTATGTTTGGATTGCTGGGTTTTATAGCTTAATCATGTTGGCAGTATGCAATGCAGGGTGGAATCATTCCTGAGGATGGAGGATGCACATTTATACATGAAATGAGCTTTAATTCCTTGGGTTGACTTTAACATTCCTTGCATGAAAACATGCACTGACATCCAGCCCGGTCTTCTATGCTAAATCTTTTTACAGGAGTCTGCAAACTTCTTTTGCACATTTCTTCAAGGCTAAGTTTTTTAAAAGCTGAATAACACTGTCTGTTGGCTTGGTTCATATATGTGTAATGTGGTGACTCTCCTGCAGACCTCACTACTCAATATCTGCAGCATATGATTTTTTTCCAATTTCGCATTGAAAACAAAGGCACATCAGTATTCTGTTATTTTCCTCTCCCCTTGGCAGCCACTGTTTACAGCCTGGATGGTTATTCCTCCATGTCAACCACAGCCATTTAGAGCAACAGTCCTGGGTCTTTACACATAGTCCCTAACCTGCACAGTCATGGAGTTTTAGCTGTTAGCAAGCAGAGAAGAATGAAGGCTCCCTCGCTAGTGCTCAGGCCGTTCACTCCATTCTACACAACCCAGGATCCCCTGGCCATAATTAAAATAGTTCTCTCACCAATGACTATAATCAAGATGCCCCATCCTATGGTATAGACAGAGGCCCATCTGCTAGGTCATTTTAGAGTCTGTCAAGCTAACACTAACCATGGAAACAATCATACTAGTTTTCATATCAACACTCATATCTCATGAGGTACCCAACACTTTTACTCTAAAACATGTCTTATGTTCAGCTTGGTTTGCCAACTCTAGGCTGGTGGAAGGTTCTGAGCAAGCTGAAGTAGGCCAGGTGTAGTTTCAACAGGACAGTTTCAGTCCATAATGGCACTGTCAGGGGACAACTCCATCTCAAGTCAAAGATCATTTGTAGATTTTTGCACCTGAAAATTTAAAACCATTTGACTATATCCTTGCAAATCTCTGAGGTGATAAGTTAAAGTCCTTTCTGAATTATTGGAGAATAATTATTTCTGTGGAATTCTTTTTAGAAAGGGATTTAAATCCCCTCATACTCTCTTCTTGCCCTTTCTTTCCCTCGTATTCCCTCTCTGTCTCCCTGTCTCTCCACCTTCTTTCCTGATCCTTCCTACTTCAACCCAAAGAGTTTTAAATGTTAGGAATGTGAGAATGTCAGAGGACCCTGCTGCCTCTAAGTGCAGCATCATGCCCACAGAGTGGGATGGAGGAAGACTAAACCCAGGATAGCAGGATATAAATATCTCACAGCACATGAACAGGCACAAACACAGGAGACGGGAGTCTGGGGACCTTAGTGGCAGAGCTAATCAGAGTGAGATTGTTTTAGGCTGATAAATGACTCAGACGGCAAAGGCACTTGCTATGCAAGCCTCATGACCTGAGTTCTATGACCAGATCTCATGGTGGAGAGGATGGACTACGGAAAGCTGTCCTCTGCACTCTGCTTGTTCTCTGTGGCACCTTTGTGCATGGCGTGTGCACACACACACCATACACATACTAACAACAATAATAAACAAGCCTAAAATAAATACAGCTTGAGTGTGTGTGTGTGTGTGTGTGTGTGTGTGTGTGTGTTTAATGTTGGGAGACAAATAGATCTAAAGGTAATAGATAATCAGCCAAACTGACAGACAGATGGATGAGATGGATATAAATGTATGTCAATTCATGCACGTCTGTGCACTGAGAAGGCTGAGAGCTGCAATACCCCTGTAGCAGCCCACATCTAGCACGTTTTTCTAATAGCAACCTTCACTGAAGCAAAGTAGAGGCTCAGATGGGCTATGCTGGAACCAAGCCTGGTATATCTATAGTGCCAGATAGTAAGAAAGTGCTCAGAGTGAAGGGTGCATGGCCACTGATGGTTTGACCTTCAGCACTGCATAAAAGCTGGCTTCCATGGTATACTCCTGTAACTCTGAACACTCAGAAAGTAGGGGCAGGATGAGCAGATGTTCAAAGTCATCCTCAGCTATGTGGTGAACAGAAGGCCAGTCTGGACTGAGTGTCTTAGCATCTGACTTCAGTTAACACAGGGCCATTACCTAGCCAGAAGCAGCCTTGGCCTCTCTTGCCAAGCAGGTTGTCTTGGTGGGCAATGGTATCATCAGGAGGAAAAGATGTGGTTTTTGAAAAGCTCTACAGAGAGCAGTCATCCATTCAACGTTTGTGGTGGACTATCCTTTACAGTTTTGTCCAATTGGTAGTTTGCAGTGTCTCTAGGCAAGAGTGGTATTGGAGAACTAGTCTCCCTGAAGACAACTTTTTCTGATGTGGAGAGCTATTGAAAGGTTCTCAGGATGCAAGGACACCAGCAGGGAAGGCAGTGACAACCCTGAGAGCACGCATGAGCTAGTCCCTCCAGGCTCAATGTCACAGTTGCAAAAGGAAAGGACCCCTTCAATAGGAAGTTCCAGTCACTAGGAGTGAAGCCAGCTTTTATGCAGTGCTGAAGGTCAAACCATCAGTGGCCATGTGCCCTTTACTCTGAGCACTTTCTTACTATCTGGCACTATAGATATACCAGGCTTGGTTCCAGCATATCCAACTCAACATGGCCCTACAGTAATGAGTGGGTAGAAAGGCCTATTTCCAGTAAGTGCTTTCATGTCTGCTTTAGGTTGTACTCAAGTCTGTGTCCCCAAGGTGGGAATGAATGGACTGAGACATAGTAACCACACGCCATACTGCCCCAAGGTATTCACAATTCTCCATGCTCTCAGGATGCTGACTAAGATCCTGCAGTGGCCAATCATTGATTCCAGCTAGCCATGGGACTCTAGAGATTTACAAGCTAAGCAAATTCTTAGAGATAAATATACCCAAGGAGCTTAGTTTTCTGTGGATGCATTTCAAAATGGTGATTGATTTTTTCTTTTCAAGTTAAGGTAACGTTTTTTAAGTTGCTGCTGAGATGTGCCAGGCAGACAACCGGCTGATTGGAACGCAGCCTTGTCACTCATGATAGCATTCTTGAAGCCCTGGCTTCTTCACATAAGTGCAGATGCATGGCCTCCCACACATTCGTTCCCACGCTGAGGGTATACAGACTTAGAAGAAGCTGTTCTCAGACTCGCTGCATGGGGAGTCTGACTTCTCGGCTTCCTCCCTGGTGACTTCCCGACTTGGCTTCTGTAGGAAGATCTGCTTTTCTCCCAGAGGAGGCCAAATGTCATGGCAGGAAAAAGAAGGCAGGGGGGTGGGTGGAGGGAGAGCTGCTAACCACAAGGGGCCCCAGTGAGAGGGAACGAGCAAAGGGTAGGGTGGACCCAAGACCCTGAATAGATCCTTTTACTAGAATGAAGAGGGAAAAACCAAAGGGTTTGATAAGACTGATTCACTCACCCAAGACACTTCTCACTCCAGTAGCTCTGAATGCCTTCCTGGCTTTTGTCCCCACCCCTGTACACCCTCTCAATGCTAGTTCTGAAAGTCAGTGATAGGTTAGCGTAGTATTCATCTCCTGGTGTCACCTAGCAACGAGGTGTTCATAAATAGCCACAATCATCTCTTTTCCAAAAATGGCTAAAACTTTTAGAGGAATCAGGAAAAATGCTTAGCTCGTTCACGCTGGTGTGAAATATTCCCCTGTCTCAGCCCTATTCCCAGCCTTCCTCTTCCTCTGCTCAGACTGACCTCCCAGTGTGCTCATTGTTTATTCTTTGCCTGTTTTTTTTTTTTTTTTTTTTTTTTTAAGAAATGCATCTTTCCTGCTAGGGGTCACACAACAGCTGTTCATGTAAATCTCCCAGTTATTTTGCAAACTTCATTGAACTCAAAAACAACTCAAAAGCCAAAAAAAAATCTAGTCCTTTCTAATCTTCACCTTTTGCACTTTAGAAGAAAGTTGTAGAGTTAGAATATTAACCGTGAGAAAGGGTTGCTTCTCAGAAAGTTAAAGGTTAAAAGGTGAGAGTTTTATCTTTCTATTAAACTTTAAATCCATGAGAACACAAAGGCTCCACTGCCATGCATGGTGGCATGTGCCTGTAGTCTCAGGACTTAGGAGGCTGAGGCAAAGGTATTGTACTCGTGAGTCTACCCTGAGCTATATAGGAGGACTGCTGAAAAAGAAAAAAGCAATGAGGTTGCTTCCATTAACTAGACTAATATTTAACACGTTTGAACTAATATATAAATCCAGTACATCTTTTGGTGTTGTCTACTATATTCCAAATATTAACCCTATGAGTAATACAAAAACAGATGAATCTATGCTGTGGAGAGGTTTAAAATTATACAGAGAAATGTGGGCAATTTCTCGTTGCAGATGTAATAAACAGCACTTGAGATAAATTCCATTCACACAATTACACATTGTTATTATTTCAGCTAAAGAGTTACAGATGAACTGTATAAAACTTGAGGACCCCAAAAAAATATCATAAAGAAATTGGATCTTAGGTTTCTGGGTGCCATACATTATTGCAATAAGAAGGACTAAGAGGACAACAGAGGACTCTCACTTGGACCAGACTGAACCTGAGGGGTCTGTATAAATCAGGATCAGACAGGAAACAGATGCACACCAAACTAGGTAACTGAGCAAAGTGGGCAAAGAAACCAACACCCAACACAGGGTGGCCCCAGGACAAGGCAGAGCACAGACAGTTCCATTTCCAGCCCTTAAGGACAGTGAATAGAAGGAAGAGCAGGTTGGCCCTCTCAGAGTCTGAATAAGTAACTGACACCACCAGGGAGCATTGGCCTCAGAGGAAATGGTTTCTCCTAACAAAGGGATGCAAACCCAGAAGTCTTACTCCTCTACTTTCCATCTCCTGCCTTCCAGCAGGCAGGGTTGTGGGTAAGAGGAGGGGGTCAGGGCAGTAAGGTGATTATCACCAACAGAAAGGAGAGAGGCTGAGAATGATCTGGAGGGAGAATGGAAAAGATCAGACTACAGCCAGTGCAGATGGGAGAAGGGGGCTATAGTTAGGGAAGCCTGAGAGCCATGGGAAAGCTCTAAAGCTGGAGCTAGATATCCAGGAATTCTTCAGTTATTGACTCATAAATATAGTCATGTTTCCAGATGAACTCACTCTGAGAAGATGAGGGGCCTAAAGCAGGCACTCTAGGCACCTCAGGGAGCACGTGCTAGCACAGGGCCCTGAGAAGGACCAGTCAGAGACTTCCAGAAAACAAGGATTTGTTTTCCTAAGTGATGGCAGAGCAGACAAGCTTATGTAAGACAGGTTTATCTAGGAAGAGGGAACTTCAACTGAGAAAACACCTCCACCATATTGACCAGTGGGCAAATCCGTGGGAGCATTTTCTTGATTAACTACATAAAGACTGGAGTTTGGATTATCAGAACCCACATGCAAGAAGCCTCACGGTCATGAGGCTCATCTGTAGTGTCAACACATGGGTGGACAGAAGAGTGAAAGTGTTGATCTAGGGTAAGCTGGCTACCTAGACTATCCAGAATTGTTGAGCTCCATGAACAGCCAGAGGCTCTGCCTAAGTAAGAAAAATGGACAGCCATTGAAGGGGATGGCCACCATTAACTTTGGGCCTTTGTATGCAAGTGCACACATAGTGTATGCCCATATGTATAAACACACACACACACACCACAAAGACCAGAAGGGGTGGGGTAAAGGCAAACCACATACCTTTGGTCACAACTCAAGAGTGCAATAAAAATACATACATTAATTTCTTTCTCACAGTGTAATGAGCTAATTTGGCCAGGGCTCATGATTTTCTGGTCATTCTCAGGTAACTACTCCATAAGTACTTGATTTTCTCTTTTGATTTTCATATATGGGACTCCACTCCAGCCCAAGGACAGAGAAGATGACCTGTTCCAAGCAGGGTCTCCAAACAGCAGCCAGAACCAGCCACGGGCCTGCAGAGGCAGCTGAGTGCTACAGTCTCCAGCACTGCTCATCCCTTTCTCTCTCACCACAGTATTTGGTTTTCCAGTGATGGCATTGCCCGCTAAGTGGGTTTTATTGATGAAAACATAGCCTCTCTGTGATGGTTTGTATATGCTTGTCTCAGGGAGTGACACAATTAGGTGTGGCCTTGTTGGAGTAGGTGTGTCATTGTGGTTATGGGCTTTAAGACCTTCATCCTAGCTGCCTGGAAGCCAGTCTTCCACTAGCAGCCTTCAGATGAAGATGTAGAACTCTCAGCTCCTCCTGCACCTTGCCTGCCTGGATGCTGCCATGTTCCCGCCTTGATAATAATGGATTAAACCTCTGAACCTGTAAGCCAGCCCCTTATGTCCTTATAAGAGTTGCCTTGGTTATGGTGTTTATTCACAGCAGTGAAATCCTGGGACACCATTCGTTTCAGGTACCAAAGAAAGAGGAAATACTACATGTTCCTTTTTTTTTTTTCAAGTTGTCCCTGGGTTTACTGAAAATATTACAAAGCAGCAGAAAAGACTGAAATTCAACCCAACTGTAGTCAGTGACCTGCAGGTTGGGAGAGACTTCCAGAGTTCCGAAGCTTCAGCCATCTCCTGCATGCCAGGATCTATTTCAGTGGTCTCCTGACCCAGACCTGAGACCTCATAATTCTCTCTCCTCCTTCTGCAACTTGAAAGAAACACCACCCACAGGACCTCCCTAAATCCACTTTATCAGATGTGTGGCATAGCCTGCTAAGGAGTTTCTTGCCAGTCATAATGGCAGACTCCTCGAATACAGCTTGTTTGTGTAGAAGATGTTACCCAAGTACAAATGATGCACCCTTATAGATCTTGGTGCAAATATAGGCCATGTTGGCAGTTGCTATTCATTCTTTTAAAAATATTTATTGAGTTCTTGTCTGCTAGGAACCAGGGAAATACACTTGATCTTGGTCTCAGAGAACTTGATTTGTGACTATTAAATAGTCACACTCTTTAATAAGGTTAAGGACACACAGAATTGTGAGCAGGCATGAGTGCTAGCTGGAGCATCCTGGGAAGGCTTTCCTGGGGAGGTGATGTGGCAATTGCTTGAAGTGCTGATGGAAGAGGGTTACGAGCAGCCTGCGATGGCAGCTGTCAGGCATGGTGATATCACGAGCAAAGGCCCTGTGATGGGAGGAAGCTTAGGCTGAAAGAGAAGGCAGAGGGGCTGAAGGCTAAGCAGGCCATGCCTGACAGCCTTAATAGGGTGTTGTGGTTATGCACCGGGGACAATGAGAAGCCACTGCAGCAGATTTGAAGTTCCAGGCAACAGATTAAGAGACTAGACCAGGTACCCAGCATGCAGGAGGAAGAGATGAATGCAGAAGTCTGTCCTGACAGGAAGTCTCAGACTAAAGGGGTGGGAGTGAGCCTTCTATCCTTATGCACTCTCAAGAAAGAATGTTTGCTCGGCACATGTTCTCCTCTTTTGAGCTAGCATGGGCACAAAATACTCATTTTTGCTTGGGAAATAGGGAGCTGCTGAAAATGGTATTTCACTCTTCTATATAGATAGTCAGGGCTTCATATTCAAAGCACATTCACATCCAGCTTTTCCTTCTGTCCTCAGCAAAACCCTCATCACTTCTCGGCACCCCTTACTTAAAGATTCTTGCATTCACAATCTTGATCCAATTGCTGTGTGTATTTCTGGGCACATCCTCAAAAACCTGCAGCTGCTAAGCCCATTATGAAATCCTAGACTCTCTGAGGTTTGAGGGAACATTGGCTCTCAGTTACTACCAAGCCACTTATTTTGCTGAGGCCAAAAGAGCTAGCTAGAGGAAGAGCCAGGGTTTCAGTCAAGTAAAACAAGCATAAATCCAACTGATACTCAGGCTCCCTGGTAATTACTCTACTACTTTCATATGTTATTTCAGTGTAATGGATTAAATGCAGGGCTCTGTATGTTCTAGAAAGTTCTCTTCCATTAACTTTATCTCAAGCCTCTCAAAAAAAAAACTATTATTGTTTGTGTGCATTCATGTATATGTGGGCACATGCATTCGGAGGTTGGTGACCAACTTCTGTCTTTCCATGAGTTCCAGGAATCACTCAGGATGCTACACTTGCAAATCAAGTGTTTTTTACTCAGCAAGCCAATTTGTCAACCCTCATTAAAAAAAATTTAAGGTAGTTAAATGGCAATTATGTATAAGTATGCATGTACACTTAAGTGTGGAAGGAAGTATGTGAAGAGATCAGAGAAAGTGTGCAGGGTGTCCTCCTCTAACCTGGAACTCAATGTTTGGGGGACAGGGTGGCACTAGGCTATTTCAGCCCTGTCCCCACACTGTAGCTAGAGTTGCACATGGCTGTACCTGGTGTTTTATATGGGTATTCAAGATTCACTCAAGTCCTCATGCTTACAACAAGTGCTCTCACCCACTGAAATATATATATATCCCCAGTGCCTAAGTGGCAATGCTAAGACTCCCCTAGTGTTGTTAGTCAGTGTCCCCATTACCCTAATATGACAATCCAAAATTCCTGACAAGCAGATTATCTCAATCATCAAATAACATGTGGCTCAAGGCAATGCGTAAGGACACTTGAGGATGGAAATGACGCAGTCCCCTCATCCTTCCTCTCCATGTGGGAACAAAGTCACACCAAGCCTTTTCATCAGTTTCCCTCCCGTCACATTCAATTCTGGGGAAAAACATCCAAAGGGGTTGAGTGAGCAGGTGAGTCAGAAATGTCTGCTTTGGCAGCGACCCAGGGCAGCTCTTCCGAGAGGGACTAGAAAGTTGCACATTGACTTATGACCTGGAATTTAATGAATATCAAAAGCCTGTTTAAGGGGCTGGAGAGATGGCTCAGTGGTTAAGAGCACTGACTGCTCTTCTGAAGGTTCCAAGTTCAAATCCCAGCAACCACATGGTGGCTCACAACCAACCATAATGAGATCTGATGCCCTCTTCTGGGGTGTCTACATATAATAAATTAAAACAGTATACCTACATATAATAAATTTTTAAAAAAGCCTGTTCAATAGAGGAGATGGTAGGCTGTGCTAGACAAACAAGGCAAACTTCTTGTACCTAAAATCAGCCTCTAACTTCCTGTGATGAGCTGGGGATGTAGCACAATTGCTAGAATACTTGTTTAGCATGCACAAAACCTTGGGTTTGATTCCCAATACCACTCTAAGACTAGGCTTGGTGGTATATGCCTGTAACCCCAGATCTTAGGAAGCAGAATCATTTGTGTAAAGTTGTTCTGTTACACAGTGAGTTTGAAGGCATTCTGGGATATGTGGAATCCAATCTCAACAAAAGATAAAATAAAACCAAACAATTGACTTGCAACTGTCTTAGTCAGTAAGGTGCCTATATCAAAAGCACAAGGACTTGTGTTATATCCCTAGAACACACATAAAAACAGGGAAGTGGTATGGTGAGCAGATGAAGTTTTGAGCATGGCCATATCAGAGACCCCCCAATGCCCCTAACCCATGGGAATGGTTAGGCCTTCTCCTGGTAAGGCTCAGAAGAATGGCAAAGCCTTCCCCTTGTCTTAGTAGAGATGCTAACACTTCGTGTAGAAACTATCAACCACACCTTCCCCACACCCCCATGACTGCAGCCAAAGCTGTGCCCTCACCAAGACCTCCTACTGAGACTAGCTAGCCTAACTCCTCCTCCTCCTACTGTGTATATAATAAACTGACTGGGCTTGCCCACTGCTGCTGGTGTACCAGCATTAACAGGGCATGGCCCATCCAATCCCAGCTTCTCTGTGCATGTATGTCTTTTCTTCACTCCATGTTATCCCAGTCTGATCAGTGCCTAAGCTGTGAAGGTTGACAGCAGAGCACTCCTGTAAAACCTGCACTGGGAGACAGGGACATAGGTTACTGAAGTGGGTTCTGGAAGCTCAGTGACCAGGCAGGCTAGTAGAATTTCTGAGTGTCAGAGTCACTGAATGATCCTGTCTAAATAAATAGGTAAATGCAGAATTCAATCAAAAGGACACACGAGACTTTGTCCCTTCCCCTCTAAAATTAGTTTTGGATGATGATGATGTATGTGTGTGTGCTTGTATGCACGTGCACGCACGCATGTACACATATACACACACACAATTTTAAAAGCAAATCTTTAAAAGTACAGAAAGTGATGAGTGCTTTGTGGGCTGCAGAGAGAGCTACACAGTACCACTCCATGGTGGGTGCACAATTCAAAGCATCCAGTCAACACAAACCCACATTCAACAATGCCAACCTTACAATGAAATTTAAATTTTAAGTCCTATCCACGTCATGAACTTAGTTTTCCAACCACATTAACACACAAAAGCCTTGCACGCAGAATGGAGGCACACGAGTTAGTCTTGGCTCACATTGTTGTAAGGAAAGATGGTGTGGTTGTCTCCTGGGAACTGGAAACATTGGTTGTGTTCATGAGAAATATGTGAGGCATCATTACAGAGGTGGGACCACCTGCATTTGTAAGTTCCCAAAGCCAGCGGCATCCCCCAGTATGTGCTGGGGGTGGGGGTAGGGTTCAGTCAGTAGAGCACTTGCCTTGTACACACAAGGTTCTAGGTTTGACCTTCCTATCCCATGGGTTTGTTGATGGTCTTGTGCTAGAATGTGCTCCATGGCAGCCAACCTAACCTACCTGTCCTGTTCCAGATTTCGTGAGAAATTATTTTTGGATGATGCCTGAGGAATGATAACCAAGACTCACCTCTAGCTTCCACCTGTAAGAGCGCATGTCCTTACATACATGTGAATATGTACACACATGCACATGTATGCCAACTTGTCCTTCCATACTGCCTCCCCGCCTCTTTCATCTCCTTCCTCTGGTACCCAATGTTGTCTGTGTTCCCTTTCTGACCTCCATCCCTACCTTCATCCTCCTACCCTGCAGTTTGCAGTTATTTGTAGAAAGATGTGAAATCTGAAATAAACACACCCTTTCTGTTCCATCATTTATATATATATGTGTGTGTGTGTGTATACTTATATACTATAGGAATTTTATTAGTGAAGTCTTGCTATGTGTATTTGCAGTGGCTTTATTATGTGCTAAAGAGTTTCTCACCATAAGCAATAGTCATGTCATAAAAATGAACCGTGTGGAGAAAGAGGTGAAAGCCTGAATTCTGTGATCATTGCTTGCAAACAGAATGGTTTGCACTGGAAAACAAAATCAGCATCTCTAGAGACAGGACTGAACAGGTATCTAGAAAGCCCAGTTTCCCACATTGTAAATAGAGATAAAAAGGACAAGATTGCTCGTAGGTATGGTGGAAGTGGTTTATTATAGCTCTGAGGGAATAAATAGACATTTGGAAAGGTCCAGAGTGGAGATGACTGACTGAATTTGGCCATGTGAGGGACGGTGGGAAGGAGAAAAGGAGATGGGAAGGGAGGGGGAGAAAATGGAGGGGGGAAGGATGTAGGAGGAAGGGAGAGGGGGGGAGAGGGCCAGGAGCAGGTAAAAGGGGCCAATATAGACCATCTGGGACAGCAGTCAAGAAGTTTCGGGTAAGGGACCACCAGCTTTGATCTTTAATAAGTAGGAGCTTAGGGATGAGGGAACCTGCGGCCCGCATCTACTTTGATATGTTAATAGGCACCTCAGTTAGCCATTTGTTCCAGGTTGAGACCTCACACTTTGCATGCCCATTTTCCAGCTCTTAGGGGTCTTCTCATCTTTCCTTACTTTCTTTGACCTTATTAAACTGCTCCTTCTTGGGCTTATTGTTTTGGCTCTTCTGTAGCTCAATGAGACTTTCTTCTTTTAAAAATTAAAGGTCTAACATTTTCTCTAAGTAAACTTTGTACCTATGTTTTGATATTTGGTGTCTGTTGTTATTCTGGCTTAAATAATTTTAAATTCTTTAATTTCTTTTACTATTTATTGTGTTTGTGTACATGTGCATATATGTGTATAGGTGTGCACACACACCATGGCAGAGGACAGTCCTACCACGTGTGTCTTGGGTATAGAACACAGATCATTAGGCTGGTAGCAATCTAATTCTTAGTTCTTTAACCACTGAGCCATCTCCACATCCCTAATCTTAAATTGTTATTAATAGGTCTTATTGTAATTTGTTATCAATGCATTATTTTGCAGTGTTTTTAATGTTTCCTGTGTATATATGTTCCTGGGTGGGTGCCCAAGTACCAAAGTGTGAGTATGGAGGTCAGAAGTCAACAGCAAGTATCTGTCCCATATTTCTTATTTGAAATAATTTTTTTATGTTATTTTCCATTGTATATGCCAAGCTTTCTGGCTCATGAGCTTCCAGGGATTTTCCTGCCTCAGCCTCCTGTTTTCCTGGAATTCCTGGTATGTGCTACCATGCCTGGCTTCACAGAGCAAGTGAGTAAGCCCTTTAATGTTTCATAGATATTTAACTTCACTGAGAAGTACCTATAACCAAGCCTTCTGAAATTTATTTTATTGCCCAACATAGTCATTTAAATAAATTTTCTATGTATATATGAAAATTACATATCTTTTGTATTTTTAAAGATGTTTTCCATGTATGTATGTATGTATGTATGTATGTATGTATGTATGTATATTCGCCATGTTTGTACAGTATCTGCAAAGACCGAAAGAGGGCATCATCTCCCAAAACTGGAGGTACAGGCAGATGTAGGCTGCCATGTGGAGCTGGGAACCAAACCCAGGTCCTCTCCAAGAGCAGCAAGCACTCTCAACCACCTCTCCAGTCCCATTTTTTTGTAATTTTGAGAAACTTTGGCTCAAGAATTCAAGGATACAGTTCATCTTGGTGGCGCAGTCATGGCAACGGGAGTTTGTGGCAGGTGATGACACTTTCTCTGCTTCAGGAGGTGGAAGGAGATGGATAAACCCGGTGCTTACCTAGTTTCCCTCCTTTTATGCAGTCTGGGACCCCAAACCAGAGAATGATTCTCCCCAGCTAGGGTGGGTCTTCCCACCTCAGTTACTCCTGAGGCTCATTCCAGTGGAGATTCTAGATCTTTGAAATCTAGATGACAAAGCTGACAATCAAGATCAACCATCAGGCAGGGAACAACTTAAAAGCCTAAGAAAGGAACCATTCAGTAGAAGAAAAGGGCTTCAGACATTAAGGAGATAAGCCTAACATAACGCGCAGGACAGAGCAGTAGACAGGAGGTTGGAGTGCCTGCCTCTCCTGCTCTGGACAGTGAGCTCATTCTCAGAAACACAGACTTGTAATAACCTTCTCCTTCCAAAGGGAAATGATTTTAATCAATCGCAGATCAAGCTGCAGGAAGTAATGGATGGGTGCCCACATTTACTGAGCACAATAGACTTGCGGTTGCACTATGACCAGGAAGCAAATAGAGGCCTCTTTGTTAGAACCTAAGTCATTGCACAAACACGGTAGAGGCTCACCCTATTTCTACTGTCATCTAAACATTCAAAACATAATTCTTTTAGTGGCCTTAATACTGAAGTCAGGATTTAATTTTATTGATATATATGTGTCTATATGAAATTTATATGAATGTGTATATAGGTAGCCACAAATGTCAGAAGAAGGTGTCGCATCCCGTGGAACTGGAATTACAGTCAATTGTGTGCAGTCTGGTGCAGGAACTGGAGAACCTAGACACTCTGTCGTGCTCTTAACCAGAGCTGTTTCTCGAGACCTGCATGGGTTTCCTTTTGAAACCTTAATATTGTGTCATTGTGGGTAGAGGTCAAAGAATGAAAGCAAGAAGCACTTACGAAGTGGAGAACAAAAAGCAAAACAAACAAAAACCCCCAAACACCTGAGCCTGGAAAGCGATGGGAATGGTGCACCCCAGAGGCTGTGCAGATGGGAGCTGTGCACACCCGAGCCTTGTTCTGAGATGGGAGCTGTGCATCCCTGAGCCTTACACCACTCCCATCTCAGTGCAAGGCTCAGGGTGATGACTAGGCCCACTGGATGGGCAGTGGTGCAGCGGTCCATCGAGGCAGAGAAGCGCAAGGACAGAGGTCTGAGAGATGAGGGCAATCACTGGGAACTGGAGCATCCTTAACTTTCTGGAAGAGACACACTTGGGGAGTTGAGTTAAATTTAACGCAGTTTGTTGTGATGCAACTCAATGGCACTGCACAAATACATAAACTTCCTTGGACCTGTTAAATCCCACAAAAGGCCTTCTTGGTATGATCTGACATTCCATGAAAAAGCCACATCTCTGTTACAGATTCTACAAACTGACTAGAACTTTATCATTATGAAGACTTGTAATGCTGCAGACCAGGAATCAGAATTTCCTTGGGCTATCCAGAATTCCTTTAGTAATAATTTTATCATGCCTCCTTCATGTCTGACATCCTTTTGCCAATCAGGTAAAACCTTTGGAATGTACTAATTTAGCAGATCAGATCATTATTTTACCCTGAAGCTCAAAAAAATTTAGTCATCATACAGCATCTGAGACCTTTAGCAATGGTGTCCTTCCACTATAATGTATTTGCCTAAGGTTCCCTTGAGTGTATGTGGGGACTGCATTTATGACTGACTTGTTCTGTGACCATAAAAGTCTATGCAATAGCTTCTTCAGCAGAATGTGCCATTTAGGGTAACCTGAATCCATGTTCCTAGGCCATATTCACTCCTACTTGGCTAAGAATAAACTGTTCATATTCTTTCTGGCACAACAGCTGTGTGTTTTGCATTGATGTAGCCTTTCTAAGAACAACAGGAGGCGGGGCCGTGTATGTGCGTGCCTGTGTGTAAAATTTATCATCAAAATTCCTTTTTATGAATTCTTCCACAGATTAAGTTGAAGAAATATTTTTAAAGCAGGAAGAAAGTATAGTAGATACAAAGAACTGTAATACAATCTTAAAGAAACTTAAGGTGACAGTTCCCGTCTGACAACGAGTTAGCAAACAGAAAGTTAGGCGAATCTCCAATTGGTCCTGCTCTTCCTTCTGACACATACACAGCCTCTTAGCTGTTAAAAGTTATTTCCTTAGTACAGCCATTATTACCTTTGAGGAAAGAGGGACAGTAATTTTGCCATGTTTAAGAAATAGTCCAATCTGGTTCTAAGACAGACTTATGGGAGAGCTGAGACAGGAATGGCCCACCATTCTTTGAGGAGCAATAAGCAACTCACTTGAGATCATTGCTTTTCCTTGGCTTCAAGGGGAAGTGTCTGCTACTGCTTTGGTGAAACAGAATCCCTGTAGGGAAACCTCACCAGTGAAGAGCATTTTACAGTAAGGGACCAGGCAGAGCAGCCAGGCCTCAAGGATCCTCCAATGCTTTACTGCAACCCAATGTTCTTACTTTTAAGGGACTCTTCATGGCTGAATAGGGGTCCAGAAATGAAGTAAAGAAGAATATATATTAAAAAAAAAGATTCCCTTATGATCTAATTGTAGAGTAAAGTAAGCACTTGATGTCACATAACCATTCCTATCCTGTGATGTGTATGTGAGGTAGTCATACACAGGCAAAAGCGCACCAGGACTCTAGAGTCAGATGAAATGTGGTAGCGACCAGGATGTTCCTTAGGAGCGCTTCTTAATCTCCCAAATCTAAGCCTCTTTCTTAGGAAAGCACAGAGCCATAAACTAAGTAATGAGTAAGTGACAAAACCAAAAAGCTCTAGCTATTTTATTAGACCTAATATTACATATGGATTTTGAATCATCATTTATTTCAAGGATCTAACTCAGATCTCATAGCGGTTAATTTTAAAGGAACTTATTCCAGCATTCAGCGATTTTTAATCATTTATGCGCATGTGTCTGTATAAATATATGCCATGTATGTATGTGTCTCCATAATCAGAGAGCATATTGGATCCCCTGGAACTGAAATTACATGTCATTGTTAACAGCCTGAATGGGTGTTGGAACCTGTCAGGTCACCCAGAAGAGCTGGCAATCACCCTTAACCATGGACGATGCCATCTACCTGTCCCCTTAAGCAATGTTGCTGCATAAATCACTGTACTGAGGCCCTGCTCAAATTTCCTGCTGTGAAACTACTCTTAAGCTTTGTATTGACTTGATGTGAACAACATAAGTAACTTTCTGAAAGCCTATAAATAATTACAATTATGTGCCATACATGACTAGGGTATATAGTTCATTCTTTGAATGACTACAACTGTAACACAATAATCTAAAAGCATTGTTTGGGTATCAAGAGGTTATCACAATTGATTCTGCCCTTACAGTTCAGCTCTTGTTTTAGCCTTATTACAAAGGCTAGTGACTAGTGCATGCACACATACACACAATGTTTCAGTTTGTTAAACATTTGCCACACATCCTTAAGGCGGGTAATTGTTGCAACTGCAGCATGGATACAAACTAGGAACTGTGTAAACTAATAACTAACAATTATCTGGAATCAAGGGTGAGGTGATGAAGTTGAACTGTAGGTGAACTTTCAGTTAAAGAATACAGCTCTGAAGAAAGAAACCACATTCAAATCAAAGTGCCCAGTTCCCTGCTTTCTTCTCCAGTGATTAGGATCTTACACAGCTATGATATGCTCTGAAGAAGTGAGAAAAGCCCTTTTAAATTTCATGATTTGGTTTAATCAGATAATTCCAGGGGAGGAGAAATCACTGAAACAAATAGTCTACCATCTGATACGTCCAATTACATGATATGACGGAACAAAAGCAGTTACAAACTCATATGTGCGTATTTACATCATATACTCACACCTCTCAGCTAGCTGGCTTTATGTAGGGAGACGCATTAGGACAGGAGTGAAGCAGGCTTCCATTGCTTATTAGAAAGATGCAGTCAGGCTCCTAGTGGGGGGAGGGGGGTTAATATACAAGTGAGGCACTTCTGAGGTCAAGGAAACAGCAAAATGTACTACACACTTGTTCACAAAAAACTGTTCACACAAAAACCTGTGCATCTTTAATACAAAGGCTTTCGACTAGGTAATTCTTGAGAAAATTTAAAAAACTAGTAACATTTGTAAGTTTAGCTTTTGGGAGCAATGGATAACAGTATACCAAAGCAACTGAAAGGTTTCTAATTGTCCAGCTGCTAGGTAACTGGTATCTTAAAAGCCCCTGTAACTTTCGGCCCCTCCCCACCTACATTTTGGTTTGTATAAATCACCTCTGCTTGTCTGTGTATGCATATTTTTAATATTTTCTGTTTGACTCACCTATGGCTCTACTATCACTTATTAGCAACTTTTTGGTGTTTCCTGTAAGACGCAGAAATGTGATCTGGATCAAATCAAGAGTAAGAGCAACATTTAGTGATGAATTGCTTTTATCAGTTAACTAAAGTTCTCCAAGTTATTTTTCAGAAAAAAGTTACACTTGTTCAATGCACTGTTGGACTACAATTAAAATTACTTTAAAACACATTAATCCAAGTTACATGTTGCAAATATAATCAGACATTCAATTTTAACAGAAAAAAGATCCATAAAATTCTCTCCACCATGTTCTCTGCACTTTGAAGACTGACATGAACACTAAGAAATGCCTGTGTGCCACTTAGTTACAGGAGAAAAGAGAGGGAGAGAAAAAGCAAGGTTCACCCAAAGAATTAGATGGCACTATACACATGAATTGAAAGTGCATTTGTATTATTTCAGAAGCTCAATTTAGGCACTGCTGAATAACCAATGAAAATAGGTAGTTCAAGTTTTTCTCTTTAAATTTTAAGTCCTGCCTCATCAACATCTACTCAGAAACATACACTCTCTAGAGTTGTCATGATAAAATACATGGTAATTATGTTTATTTTTTTAAAAAAAAAAAACTTCTCCCTGACTGGTACTGGGAAGAAAACAGGAATACCATTTTGGTAATGGCTTCTGAGTTAAAAGAAACTGGTTGTATAAATGCTTCAATACATACGCAAGTTTGATTGCCAGTTCCAAGTTTCAATAAATATTTTCAAACAGGATGTGTAGGAAAAAAAGTGCTTAAAATCTTCCAGCAACCATATGCATTTGGGGATAGACTTATTTACATTCCTTAGCGCTGTTCCTCACCTCTGGTAGGCCATGGGCACTGGCCACCCTGAACAGCACTTCTTTACTGGGCGACAGCATCACCATCTTTCAGCACTGGTCTAAAACCATCCAGCAGGTGGCAATGCAGCTCCATAAGCATTCCTGTTCAAGAAATCAAAGGCTTCCCCATAAGCCACAAGCATCCTTTGAGAACTTCAGATTGAAGCAAAGAAGCTCAATAGGTGGAGAATTCTCTAGTCATGCCATTCAGATGATTTCATTTTCATATTTACTTTTACTTTACCAGTTTTGTTGAGCCACCTGCTTAAACTTTAGATTAAAAGAGAAGTTTTAAAGAAAATGCCCAGTGGCAGTGCCAGATCTGTACAGCGAACAAGAAATCATCCTTGAATCCACCTGCACATGTTTGGAATTGGATTAAACTGTCTGTCTAATTCACAAAGGGACTCAATAACATTATATCATCAGTTTCGTTTCTGGACTGGCTTGAATTCATGAGTGCTAATTACAAAAATCCAAGGTTAAAAAAAAACCAATTTCATTATAATAGTTTTAATGAAGAGAAATGTTTAAAATTGTAAAGGAAAAATGGGAACGGGATGGCAAAATCTTAGCAGCAAAGTGGTTAAACAAACTGAAAATATTAATGCACAAACATTAAAATATTAAAGCATGTACGTTGCGTATAAAATACAGTACAGAACCAGGAGATGCACTATAGTGACTAGTGCCTAACAGAAAAGAAATGATTAATTTTGTTCTTCTCAGAAGTATATACACAGTTCATTTCCATGGCATTTCCTATATTGCCAGCAAGTTATTTTCTTTAGTTATTCACACCTTGCTCCAACCTGAATAATAATCCCAGAACTTACAAATATGAATAATCATTCACAAGGAAACCAGTATTCTATTTCAGCAATAAAAAGGAATTTTTAAAGTTAACAGTCTGCTCTAGGAAACCAAGTTTATCTGAAAATGCCAAGGATGAAGATCATCTATCTGTGTAGCAGCCTCCAATATAGAAACAGTAAAAATAAGACTGACAATTGCTGCTACAGTGTCCGGATTTGGATTTAGTTCATCCAATTGATTTAGTACAAAACTAGAAATAGCCTCTTCTTCATAACATCTATAGTTATCAATATATTTTTCTTCTTTTCAATGTGAAATAATACTTCAAGATGATCTATATACATAATGTTGTCAGTTCAAGCCGTCATATAAATATAAATGCTTTCTTAAAAAAAGTATTTTACAGACAGATAGTGTTATATATACATTGTTCAGTTTCATCTGGGGCAAAAGAAGAAAGCCAATGCAAGCCCAAGTGTGACACATCAAACGGCCGTACAGGAACGACACTGAAAACCTGTACGGTGGACTTGAAATGGTAGTGTGATTTTCGATTTTATCACTGCAGAAACTTTAAGCTATTAAAAAAAAAAAGGCAAAAAAGGCACACTGCTTAGCTTTCTTTCCCGAGGGAGTATTTTGAAAGAATCCCTCAAGAGTTTTAATAGTAACACATTAAATTAAAAAAAAAAAAAAAAGACAATTGACCTCAAAGTATTTTTAACCTGTTTGCTGGAGCATATCACACTACTTTGTAAATCACATATCCCATAATAAAAATGCTCTGCAACAGGAATGTGACGTATAAGATTTCCATTCGTAATGATGGATTAAATACTTTCTGGGAGAGTTCTGCACATGTGTTAATGCAGAGTAACTTTGCTCCTGAAATATAATAAAATGCAACTGAAAGGAATTACCATTGTTGTGAGAGTAATAAGCACAGAGGGTTAAGCTCAGAAGTCAGTGAGACGGCTCTGCTCATTCTGGCTTAGCAGAGTGATACCTGGAGAGCTCAAGCACAAACTGTCCTCACTAACTATCCAGTCAACGCTCTGCCTTGTGAAACGGTTATAAATGCAGTTTAATTCTTTGAAGGAGGAAACTCTGAAAGAAAACAACTTGCTGGCTGAATACCACAGAAACAAAACAACTAAAGGAACCCTCCATTTCTTCTCTTTATATAAAAATAAGTGTTACATTTCCATCAGAACATTAGACAATTACATCTGTGCTTTAAAAAAAAGTTGGTCACTCAAGGCTATTAGAGTATTTTAAAGATTTTAGATTTCCAGAATGTACAGATATAACTCAATATAAACTGCAGCCAAAGAGAACTGAGGATGAACTCACCAAACCTTTCACATGGATACAAACGTTATTAACTAGATGAGTTAAATACTCAACACATATGGAATGTGGTGGCAGATATGTGCACATCTACCTCAGAACTAGGAAGGGCAAGAAGTTTAATATGTCATAGTTCGTACCTTACATTTAGTTAAATATAAACATTTGTTATTTATACATAAAACTGCTTTCAAAAAACAACTAATGATTTAGTTGCACTTGTTTTATCTTTTAATTTCCCAAGTACTAACTTTTTTGTACTGAAATCACTGTCCTTTAGTGCACTTTTAATAGTTAATGTCCTAAAGAATTCAAATCTTGAAAAAGTCCCATCACCTAGTGCATAAATATAAAAATGCCAAAATTAATCCCTTTTAGTTGGATCATATTCTATGTTGACCTTTTGTAGTCAATAACCAGAAATGAATGACTTCCTTCTGAAAATGCTCTATGCTCTGTCCCAGAACACGCCATGCACTCAGGAAACGGGCATGGCTAGCATCTGTAAATCACAAGAACTGACGAGTTCTGCTTCCTCCACACATGGCCCCAATGATACCAGGCAAGAATCCAGACTGCTTGCCAACAGCTTCCACAAATCCAAGTTAGCTAATTCCTGGAGATGAAGATTTAAGCTCATGCTGGCCCTGGACTGCTTCACCCAGCAGCCTTATGTTTCCCACCACAGCACCCACATGCCTCACCACAGCGATGGCACATTCTCAAAGGGACATAGCAGCACATACATGGTACAATGAAAGACAGAGCTACCAGGGCTAACCACCTTAGGCAGAACTTGTCATCGCTAGTGTCACACGAACAAGGGTCAGAGAAGTCTCCCTCTGAGTCTGACATACAATGGTAGAGCATGCTCTCAGCACAGAGCATGCAGCTAACTTGATATATGCATCTTTTAACAGGATCTGGAGCATCCTGGCATTTCCCCCTGCCATTTTCTTCATGATTAAACCTTTCCTGGCAGTATACGCAGCGAGAACGTTCCCCATCCTCTTTTCTTCGTTTTGACTTAAATTTTAACGAGGGAGGCTGTGTCTTAAATACCACAGAGTCTTTCAGAGAACTTAACTTAGTCTCATCCCCACAGTGGTAGAGATAGTCTGACTTTTTACTGTCTTGTTTAGAAAATGGAACACTGGAGTCAGTATCATCTCTCTCCAAGTCGTTTTTCCACATGTCCGGATGTCTGTAGTCTGCATACCGACGTATTAAGATATCTCGAGGATTTATTCTAACAATCTCATCCTCATCTTGAAAGCTGACATGTCTGATTGATTTCAAAGGGACCTAGACAAGATAAAAATTACAGTAAGGACTATGGTGGTTAATTTTATGTCAATTTGGTGGAGCCCTACCTAGAGATTCATTCAAGGAGCTCTGGGACAAAGTTTTAAACGAGTTCAACACTTCAGCTGGTGGACCACATCCAATCAAATGACACCTAAAACAAAGATGACCTCCCTGTACAGCAAGATGAAGCTCTGCCAGCAGGGTGCCTTTGGACATAGGCTCTAGTTTTTCCCTCATTCTAATAATGGCTTATCTTGCATATTTCACTTTTGTTTTTCTCTAGTACTAGGAATTAAACCCAGAGCCTTATGCCTGCTAGATATGCAGTCTGCCATTGAGTTACGTCAGCTCTCTCTCTCTGCCCTTTGCATTGTAAGATAAGGTCTCACGAGGCTATTGAGACTGGCTCTGTAGGTCTGGGCCATGAGACCTGGCCTAGATTTTGGATTTGTATCCCACTGCTGGATGAGCCAATTCCTTAAAACAGAAGTTCCATCTACTCATCCCATTGATTCTGTTGCAGATTTTTAGTGCCAAGAAGCTGGGTGTCACTGTAATACAGCTTTAAAAATGTAGAAACAGATAATAGCTTTTTAACTAAAACTGTTTTATGATATAGGTCAGCACCTCAGAGAAACTACAGGAAAAATAAGGCCTATAAGGTTTTCCTGGTGAGGACCCTGAAAAAAAGAACATACTACTGGACACTGAGAGAAAGAAAATGGAAGTGACAAAATCAGTCATGTTTGGTATACTTGGAAGATAGAACACGGATATAAAGATATTCAGAAATGCTGAAGCTGTGGCAGTTTTCTTCATGTTGCTTATAATATTGTGTCTGTCTGTCTGTCTCACACACATGCGGAAGGACTAATTGGATAATCTCCAGTGTAACTTTATTACAAACACTGGGGAAGTGGAGAGGATACCAGGCATAGAGCTGGATAAAGCAAATGCTGCCAATACGGATGAAAGCAGCCAGGACAGGATGAAGACAGAAGGTTGGATCTCCAGATCTCTTCAAAACATGCCAAGAGGCCTGTGTGGCTCCGGGCATGCCCTCTCTCCAATAAAGGAGCCTGATTCTGAAGATAAGGCTGAGGTCTCCTGCAGATTCAGAGGGAAGGCTAGTCTCCTTTTCAGTAGACAATGCATGCTGTGATGCAGAAGCATGAAGGACTACCAAATCAAGAGCAAAACAGAACAGACACGAAACCAAAGAGGATTAATTCCAAGTCCTAAACTGGAATGAAATGCTTATTATGGTTTTGCCTTCCTGAGGAGGAGCTATGAGTACCTTCACTTCAGCCTCTCACTTCTATAATGGGATTATTTCTACCCTATGCCTAACACTATTCTAGAAGTATCTTCTTTCTATCTGGTTCCACAGCTGGAGAGGAATTCTGTCTCAAGATGAATCATTTCTCCAGGGTCACCCACGCTTTGGTGGGATGACAGCTTAAGGCGTAGCTAGGGCTTAGAGTAGAAGAGTAGATGTTGGAGCAGAATAAACCTTTGGGACTCTTGGATGCAGGTGCGTGTTATTCTGTGTAGGGGAAAGATGCATGCACTACATTAGCAACATACCAGTTCCTGTTTGTCCTATCTGATGATGCAGTTCAAAAACCACTCACACTGAATGGAGTTTAGGCATACAGATGCGGCAGATACACTCTTGGATTAAATTACTCTTGGATGCTAAACTGCAGCATTTTAGACCAGGAGATAAATGAGCATTACTTACCCTAGTTTGGGACTTTAGGCTCCCACATTCCTTAGATAGCTGCCGCTGTACGTATTCCATACTTCGGCTCTGAATATCTAGGCCTTGCTGACTGAATGGTATCTAAAATTCCAATAATTTCTATAGTAAGTGACAGCAGTATAGATGTCCTATTTTCAACAAAACCAAGTACAATATACATTTCAAAACTATAAAGTTATCTCTAACCAGCCCCTGTTCCCCCCCCCCCCCACATACACACAACCCCGCCCAAAACCCTCTTAATAAAAAGCAGAACAAGTAAGGGGCTGGAGACAGCTCAGTGGTCACAAGCACTTGCTACTCTTGCAGAGGACCTGCATTTGGTTCCCAGCACTCACATGATGGCTCACAGCCACTGGTAACTGAGTTCTAGGGATTCAAGCTCTTTTCTGACCTCCTCAGGCACCAAACATGCGTGTGATGTACAACATACTTGTAGGCAAAATATTCATACACACAAACTAAAGAAATCTTTAAAAAAAAAAAAAAAGAAAAGCAGAATCATTTCTTCCCCATTTTACCTTTGAACAGAAAAACATGTTCCTATTTGTGTAAAACACCGCATTTAAAGATCCAATTTAGCAAGTAACATCTTGCAGCAAACAAGGCAGTAAGGAGGTATGGCAGCCATGCCTGTAATCCCAGCACTTTGGAGGCTTCTGAGGGAGGATCACTAAAGACAATCTGGTCTACAAAATGGGAGTACTAGTCTAGTGTGAACTACAAAGTAAAATCCTGTCAGAGCAACAATTATCTGTCAAGCGCTGACTGCCAGGAGGACTTCTTTGTGGGGAGAGTTCTTCAGCAACAAGAATCAGCATCAACAGTGGCTGCTGGTGGTGACGAGGTGGGGAATGGGACAATAACCCTGATGGTTTATCCAGAGTAACAGAAGTGCTCTGGAATTGCAAATATATCAAAACACCAAATGTTAAATTTTCTGGCATATGAATTATGTTTTTTAAAAACTCAGAAGGGCAGTCAATGACCTGATAAGATTTCTTAGCTTGAGTTGTAAAGAACATTTAAGAATAGAAACACATTATGGCTAAAACTTTATTAGAATTTTATTGGAATTACTTTTTAGACTCCCCATACCAATCATTATTATCAGTGTTTCAGTCATTTCTGTTTTCTGTTTTCTTTTTATTGTTTGTACTGAAACATTCTGATCCAAACCTTGTCACATTTAATAAAAGTGTAATCTGAAAATGAAAGTAAAACCAAAACAACAGTAAATAGAAGAGCCTTACAGAGATGAAATTAAGAGAAAAACTTTTTTGGCTTAGTATAATGACCTCAAGTTAAATACTAAATACATAATCTTAATGGCTGGGGTTACAGCTATGGGACAAAGCATGTGCCTGCATTCAATCCACAGTGCTACAAGAAAAGAAAAATCCCAAAATCGCCTATAAATTTTTTTGTAGGAATAGTCTTTAAAAGTAAAAATGTCCATTTTCGCTTATTATCCCTATTGTACTCTCAAAAATCACACATACACACCCATATAAACACATACACAATCTGTAGCTATTCAGTTTAATGGATCAATAAGACAGATATTGTTCTCTTATGCAATGTTTAAGTGAAAAGACAAATGGACAATGCTGCTTTTATACTCTTTTACCAATGATGTTAAAAGATACACCTCAATTAAGTGCTGCTCTGAAAACACTGGAAATTACATACTATTTCTACAATCTTTAGGATAATTTATCAGTTGGAAAACCAGAGAAGATGCTCTTTCAAAGTTAGTGATAAGAGAGTTTTTCAAAAGGTTCCACTCATAATGGCAATAAAATACAAAGGAGTAAATTTGACACAGTCTCTTTTCAAGAAAATGTTAAAAGAAACAAACAGAAAAAGAAGGCTATATTACTTTCACGAGTGGCACCAAAGTCTCCCTAAGCTAATGCACAGATCCAAAACAATATCAAATATAAAACACACAAAAAATTTAAAATTAAACTTAAAGTTATCAAGCTGCTAAGTTACAACACTTGCTGCACATCATTTCTTACAGAGATGGGATTCTAAAGTAAAGATGAGAATGGTACAGGTGCAGAGACAAGAAGGCAACATATCACATCAGAAACACTAGAAGCAGGTCTAGTCACACAGGGAAACTTGGTTTGTGACATGGGGCACTGTGCACTAATATACAAATCGGGTCTATGTAGGGAATAAAGACAACGGAGCTCCACCCCAGAAGTGTGGATGATGTTTTACTCTTGGTAAATATGAAAATATCATTATCAAACCCATCATTTTATATATTAACACTTAACAAATAAATATATAGTGTTAAAGGAAACTAGCTCATCAAATTTAACTCCTATTAATTGAGACTGCATTACCTATCTTGTTCTGCCTATAATCTTTGAGATCGGGAAACATTTCAATTATAAGAGACTAGGAATAATACTGTTTTCTTTATTTAATAAAATGCTTTTCCTACGTGCTTTATATATCACATTTTATCACCATAATTTCATAACTTTTGGAGGTAAATTCTGGTATTACCTAACTTACAGACCAGAACATTAGACCATGAAGAGGTTGTAAGGCATTTACCTCACAAAGACTTGGTTCCAAAATAATGCAAGAATATCCTTGCAAATTAGTAAGAAAAGACCAGAGAACTCAATGAGTTTGCTCAACATAGTAGCAATCAGAAAAGTAAAACTTAAAATTACAACAAAATACTATTTATTTCCACCTACTGATTACTTCAGGATAAAAGAAAAGAGGAGGAATGATAGAAGTGGTTGTCTAGGAAGGGTCCGCTGCCTGTGGGAATGCAGGTGGCAAGGTTATTTCAAATTGTTTTTGAGTAAAACTGACAATGTAGAAAAATGTTCTACGTTGTCGCTGGTTTCTTGTACAACCCAGTACACAACTATGTAGTCAATTTTATGAAAAACATACTAGATAAAATGCCAAGGTGTTTCCCACAGTATGAACATTCAATGACCCAGTGCCTGCCGGCTCTCTCCATCTTTTCCTTTGCTTTTAATATGTATGATTTTCTACCAGATCACAGACACCTTTCCTCATGGTGCTCTCTGTAATAGAGACTGCATATCTCTTCCTGAAATCAACTGTGGAAGTTCTAGGTTCCCTCTATGTAGCCATGATAGAGTTTCTTAACATGAAGAAGAGCAGAGGGCATTGGCATATTGGCAGAGGGCACACCAGCTCTTCTATGTAAGCAGTGCATGTAAAGAATATTCATCTTCTCACCTGGCTGACTTGGCTTTGCAAGTAGACTCTTCTGGCATTCAGATCTTCAAAGGGTAATGGTCTTATGTCTGAGCTTCTGTAAGGGTCACTGGTAACAACTGTCTCTTGCTGGAAAAAGTGATCTTTCACTAGGGAACGGGAAGTGTCCTCTTCAGTTGTCTGATAAGAACAGCATCAACAGAGAAAGATACTTCAGCACATTAGTAAGCCTATGCCACTACCAGCACTATGAAAGGCAATCCCCTGAACTCAAAGTACACAATAAAAAGAAATTTAGGACACAAATTTTGTGAATGAAATGGACTTTATTAGTAACAACTTAAAAGAAATGAAAGGCTTCTGTGCTGTAGAAATCTAATGATGACTTTTAATTATTATACATAGAGTAATACAAAGACACAGAAAATGAAATTAGGATAGAAATACAAACAAATATGACAATTTACAAATTAAAAATAAAAAGCACACAGTAAAAACTATACTAACACATGAATGGCAGTGGTCCATGATCATGTTACATGACCCTGTTGAAGGACTGAACGTGCTGATGGCTTACAGACACTCACACCATCACACTTAGGGGAATATACTCAGTTAATGACAGTCATTTAAGACACCATTCCAAAATGTCACAAACAAAACTGACTGTAAAATAAATGTTACATAAGTGTAACATGTATGTTTTATAGTACACTATAAAACAAATCCTAGGTTTTCTCATCTCTCTTTGGTGTAGATTTTACTATTTGTTATTGTCTCCATGAATGTATAATTATTTGAGAAGAAAATTTGACAGTCAAGTAGAAATGGATGAGTACTCTCACTGGCTCAAATTATTACCCAAACTATCCTAAAATAATTTAGAATAACCTTTACAGTGTTAGTAAACTTAAAGGTTCAAAATGTGTATTTCATTTCTTAAATAAGTTTTAAAGAGTTTGTAAATGCTCCTTCTAAAGTAAACAAGTAAATTACATAAACTGACTAGGACCTTTCAAAATTTATAAGTAAAACTCTACTTTTTGCTTTGTAACAATTGTCTCCAGCCATTAATTTCTCCAGAACTGACTTTTATTAAATTACAAAATAACTGCAGTGTATAAGCGAAAAGCAGTCATCACACCAGGAATCAAGCAATTAAAGTTTAAAATATACATGAGGACCTACTGCCAAGTAAAGACAATTATGTCAAAACCAGCTAACTTATATTGTGACCTATTTTCCTAACAGTTGTCCCAAAATATGGCAATTAATGTTAAATTCTTCCTAGAGCTTCCTGGCAACTACAAAGATAGTAAACTGCTCAGAACAGGAAGATGTTCTGCCAAACAATTTTATGGCAGAGATCTTAATATCTGTTGAACAAGTAAATAAATATTCAAAATGGAGATTTCTGCTCTGACATTTAATCCTTTTAAAATATTCACTTAAATTTGATAATTTTTTACTTCTACTAGGATGAAAAATTGAGTAATAAGTTATATGTTATACTTTCAAACTATATGCTAGTTGTCTTTACAAATGATGGTCAAAAAACAACTTGTAATATATTAAGTAATCATAGGCCAATAAGATGACTCTGTGGATAAAAGAACTTATCACCAATACTGATGACAAGCATTCAATCACTAGAACCCACATGTTGGAAGAACTGACTCCCAGAAGTTGTCATCTGACTCCTACATGTGTACCCTGGTGCACATTCCCGATCACACACATGCAGCCCTCCCCCTAATCATTCATTCTCTAAAACTCTGGCATATCACTAGATAAACTGTACAGTGTTACAGTGAATTTAAGAATTCTCTTTTGCAGTTTTAATCCTGGACATGGACTCTTAAAATAGTGCTATCTTGGGCTAGAAAGATAGCTTAGTTGTTCAGAGTACTGGTACTGTCTGCCACACTCCAGGGGACCAGGTGTGATGGCATCTATTCCAAGCACCTAAATGGAGGCTCATGACTTCAGTTCCAAGGGCTGATTCTCTCTTCTGGCCTCCTCAGGCACTATATGCATATGGTGCAAACACATTCAGGCAAACACTCACACACATAAACTATAAATAAGGCCTCCCTTTCTACTCATTTTAAGGAAAGTTTAACTTCATATATATATGATGTCTCCAAAAAACAACGTAGCTTAAAAGAGCTTCCATGTCAGAAATCTGGGGACAAATAGATGTATAAAAGTAAAGATGTACAAACTTAAAAATACCATTAAGCCAAATCATTTTTTCACTGGATTGTTCTTCTGTTGTATAAGCCAGGGGTGTGTACTTTTTGGTATGGAGGTATATGGCTGCCATCCTCCTGACTATGTGCTACTAACAATTTGTAATTCCTTTTTCTGTAAACTTTCTTAAGTGGAAAATAGTGAAATGGTGTGCAGTGCTAATTTTGTCAACTGTCAAGTTATATATGGTATGTAGTTGTTTGGCTAAACACCAATCTAAACATGGCCACAGGTTATGCTTTGGATATGACTACATGTAATCAATATGCAGTACGTAAGGAGATTTCCCTCAGTGTGGGAGGCCTCATCAACACAGATGATGTCCGGGGGGCCTGGAGACCAAGCTCAATGATGCAGCATGGGTTTGCCCAGCTTCTAGCATGTCAACCCACCAACTTTTAAGGATTTCAGACTTGCAACTTCTATAACTCCTTACAAAAACAAACTTTTCTGTGACATGGTTCCGTGGAAGACCAAAGTAAATACAGGATCTTTGAAATTTGTGAGTTGTTTACTTACGAATTCTAATGATTTCCTATAGATATTGATGTTTTAAAATTCCTTTAAAGTCAAAGCACTTACTTGTAAATCATCATCTCCTCCTTCAGCCTCAGTTTTTGATGCTGGGCACCCTAAGAAAAAGAGGTGAAGTTAATTAAGCATACACACACGCACACATTTATATTTGTCTTATATTTTAGTATTAATGGTTGACTATGGCATTACAAAGATCTAAGATTGACTTCTGCATTGCCTGGCAACAGATTCAAATAGCAGATTCTTGCATTTCCTCCTCTGTTAGGATAAAAAGTGACTGTCTCCATCATTTCCTGGCAAGTTTCCACTTACTTTCTTTCATGGCTAAGCAGACTAGCTATGCTATATTTCTCTGGTTGCTTAGTGATGTCAAAATGTGACTAATTCAATTTTTTCTAAATTGTCTGACCCAGGAACATACATGTTCAGGATCAAGATTTTCAGCTGCTCATGTTAAAAAAGAAGTCAGTCTCAATTTACTATGGGCAGTCAAGGCCCAACTGACTGACTTGTGCATGCACATGTCCTGCATAAGCTTATACGGTATTAAAGAGTGTCATTAGTTATAATAAATGAATGTAAAATGATGGTAGCTGAATATTCTGCATTTATGCTCTAGATATGGCCAGCACGAAGCAGGAATGAGATAAGGAATGTGACCTTTGTAAAAAGTACTTTAGTATATTTTTGGGGATAAAAAAAAGTAAGTGACAGAAAGTTAGTAAATCTGTTGAAAGAGAACACTGTTGATAATGATATTCAATGCTTAACAAGACAGGAACACTGCAATACTCTCCTGGTGAGGCATATGTGCAATTTCTCCTTAAACAAAACTGGCTCAACACTATACCTAGTTTATTCCATCTTAGAAAAAGAAGTGTTCTCTTACAAGGGCATAAATATAGGCTTGAAAATCAACCCAAAATTTGAAATATTTTCATTTTAATAGCCACAATAATTTTCTCTTTGTTTTCTGAGAGCTTTAAAAAAAATGCCAAACTTCACAGCTTCACACAGTATCAAAACATATTTAGCATTAAGCATTTTCATGCTTATATCTGGTTTCCTTTTAAGTAGTTATATTTCTTCAGTTTCTGAAAACTCCACTTTTTACTCCCCTATTGCTGCTTGCTTATTTAAAATACAAGATTACTAAATACCCCAACCCAAGGAGAGCTTGTGTTTCTCAATCCCCCTGACTCAGTCCCTGAGCACTGGGCTAACAGGCATGTTTGACTACTCTTGAGTCTTACCACTGACTGTTATTCTTAGAACATTTTATTTTCTATTATTAAACACCTTTTAAAGGATAGCAACTACTTTAGGTCAAAGTCCAAGAAGAGAATATCTACTACTTATCTATAATATATAAATATTCAGATAATAATAATGAAACCTACCTAGAGAAATATCCTCTATAGCTCTTCGAATGCCTCGATCAAAAGCCCTGGCATCAGCAGGACTCTGAAAGGTAAGGCCAAACTTCTTGTCATCAATCTTCCAGTGGTGAAATGTGGGAGTGACCTTATTATAGATGAGGTCTTTCTTAAGCATGCATTCCAAAACCACCTGCAAAGTCAGGTGCCAAAGTTAATGAACATACAAAACACTTATAATGTAGCTCTTAATAAACACAGGGCTATAAATAAAATGAACCGTTTTAAATAAATTGAGGCCTTGATTATAATCTTTACCAAGTCAACTTGATAAAGGGACTAAGAAGGGATCAAAAAGAGCATACAGGTTGTAAACAGAATATTTATTTATACTGTAATTTAAAAGAATAAACATGGTGCTGCCTACAAAACTCTTAGAAAGAATATACTTAGAAATATTTTTGAAAGAATCTGGGAAACAGACTGTACTCTCTAGAGAATAACCTAATTCTTTAGTGAAATATACAACTACTTCTAAGTGCCTAATGAATCAGCCTGAAAATCAGACAACCTTAAGAATGACAAGGGAATTAACCATGTACTAGAGTATATATAGGGCAGAGTACAAGTCAACTCACACTTTGCATACACACAGGCCTAGGTTTCAGTAGAACGGAAGTGAGAGGGTGGATGAGGTGTAAAGCTTATGGGGGCAACCAAGGCAGAATTTTTAAAATGAATTGGGAACATAAAAAATTTAGCAGGTAAGAAAAATCAGAAAACAAAAGAACTTAATGTCAAGTTTACAAAATATATATTATTATGCTTTTTTTTTATTTTTAAGAATTTAGAGACCTATACAGATTTTAGATGCTTCATCATAAACAATTCCTGTGAAGGTCCCAGTAAGGCTTCTTAGAGATAGGAAAGATCAGCATTTAGAATTTACACAGAAGGAAATGGCTGCGTGACCTACAGCAATCCTGAGGAGAGAAAGCAACAGAGGGAGGACTCCCTCTCCTAGGTCTTTGTGCTGATGCACAGCATGGGATACAGCATCTGCAGAAAGACTGGTGGAGCAGGAGAATGAGAGAGAGCCTACAAAACCGTACTTAACACATCTTAAAGGAGACAGAAGGTCAACCTTTTCAAGAAAGACTGCAGAGAAAAACAACCAGTCTTAACATCCTGTCCCAAAACAGAGAATCTTGATTTAAGTATCACATTAACTAAAAATTAGTCTAACATGTACCATGAGTATAAATATGAACTACAAAACTATAACCCTCATAGAACAAATTAGAGGAAATAGACTCAGAAACCAGTTAGAGAAGAGTTCATGGATTTGACATTGCAACTAGTCTATTAAAAGAAAAAAAAATAAAATGAACTTTATCAAAATTTAAAACTCCACAAGAGCATGTTAAAATTTAAAAAGCATAAACTACAAGCTGGGAGGAAGCATATACACAGTACATATTCCCAGGAAGAACTAGCATCTAGAATAAACAATCAGCACTGAAAGCTCAATAGAAAACCGTAGTCTAGTAAGGAAATGGGTAAAAGAGCAGATAAGGCACCAAGAGAGCACCATCAGCCACTACAGAATTGCAAATCAGCCCTACAGTGACTTTTCACTAGACATCTACCAAAATTAACGAGTCCACAAAATGAGAATAAGAATGCTGGGAACTTTTAGGTACCTAATGAGCAAATTTATTACAGCATGGCCACTTTCAACATACATTTGGCAACTTCTTATACCATTAAACAAATGAACATCACATAATCTAGCAAATTAAGTTTTAACCATTTATCCTAGAAAAGCAACATTATATCCACAAAGACACAGTAAAATGTATACATACAAATGTTCATAGTGGTCATATCTCTGAAATGGCCCAATCTGGAAATGACCCTGTAGTCTCACATTTACAAGTCAATGATTAAGAAAAACAAACATGAGCAAAACAAAACTATTACAGATTACAAAATACTAAAAATAAAAAGGACAAACTTTTAAGACAAGTTATGCTGAATGAAAAACAGGCAATCCTGAAGGATTGAATACTTACAATTCCACTTTTATAACATTTTGGAAATGACAGAAATCATAGAATCAGAGAACAAAATAGTGCTTGTCAGGCTAAGAGGGATATGTATATAGCCATAAAATATCAATAGGAAGGAGTCATTGAACTGCTTTGTATCTGCCTGTGAATGTTAATGTATGTGATTAAACTCTATAGCTCTAAATACAATAATAAATGACTGGATAAAACAGAAATGTTTGGGTGATGGTATGAATATTCTAGAATATGATAATATAGTCTTAGAAAATGTTATCTGAGAAAATTGAGAAGAGGATATACAGAGGATCTCCACATTATTTTGTAATGTTTACATCAACATAATTGAACATCTATGAAACACATTCTAAATTAAACTTCATTAAAATTAGTTATCAAATTCTGATGGCAGGTATGAAATACAAAAGTGCTATGTCTACAATAAAGGATATCTCCAGGTAACAGCCAATATAATAGTTCTATGTACACCAGAACATCTATAAATTCACAAAGAAAGAAAGGATCTTTAATCATCAGTAGTGCCAAATATTATTCAGAAAGTTCTACTTAGTGCCTAAGGGAAAAAGATTGCAAGAAGAATTTTAAAAGACTCCAGATAAGTTAAAAAGAAGATGGTAATATTTATGGATGTGTGAAAGGGTTGAATAAATATATCTGTATGTCTTAAAGATAAACCTTTTACAGTGCTCAAAAAATGAGGAAAAACACTTTACAAGAAAGTAATAACTAATAAGGACATCTACTGCCAGCAAGACCTAAATTCTCTATATATAATTATAATAATATAAGAAAGAATGTTTGCTAAAACCTACCAACCAAGAGTTAAGCAGGAAGCTGCTGAGACTGAACTTAGTCCCTGCAAATCCCTGTGCTACTGCCCCAACCTTCATTGTGACTTTCTCTGAAGACAGGGCCTGTGAAACGGGCTAATGTCAGATGAGGTCTACAGACGGAGCCTAAATTAGGATGAAGTGCCCTTGTAATGAAAGAGATTCCAGCACTCTTCTCTAGACAGAGGAGTTGGAGACTAGAGTCTACCATCTAGGATGTGCCTTCACCAAAAACATAAGCAGGGGACACCCTTGATCTCTGATTCTGTGGCATCCAAAACTACCAAGACACACATTTTTGCCGTTGAACCCACCTATCAATAATGTATTATGGCAGCCTGAGCAGGAAGCCCAGCACGTAGAAAGGCTCTAACCGTAAATGATTAAATACAGACAGGAGTAATATTAATTAATCAGCCAACTAAAACTGAGGATGGTCAGGTTATTATTTAGCATCTAATAAAAGTAGTGGAGAAAGCTAGTACGCACCACCAATAATTTCAGTTGGAGATTAGACTTTAATTCAGTAGTTAAGAAGGCTGTAAACATTTAATAGCCTGGACAGAAGTGTCGCTCAGTGGTAAAATTTTTGCCTGATAATTATAAGGTCTTGAATTCAATACCCAGCACCACGAAAGTGAAAGAAGAAACAGCCTACAGTTCAAAGGCGAACAGAACAGGAGACCTAGTAGGAAACACCAGCAACAACAACAACAACCTAGTAGGCAACAACAAGAAAGATGACATCAACACAATCGATGAGTGTAGCACACCAATCAGTATAAATCAGCACACCGTAGTAGAATCCACTTAGTAACGGTTCTAAATGTCCTAATAACAGAGTGATAGCCACCATTTAAAACACACAACTCAATCTTAAGAAATGTGAAGCATGGGCTCAAAAAAGATCCAAGTAGGAAGAAAGGTAAAGCTGTCTGACAGCCGGCAGGGTAACTGGTAACTCCCAATCCAGGCATCACAGGACTTCGGAAGACAGCAAACAATAATAGTAACTGGCAGGCTTTTTCCTCTTCAAGGAACATCAGCGGTGTTAAAGAATTAACTGCTGTAACACTACTGCTGAAACAAAGTCGCAAAGCTTACTTATGCATATCCAGAAAGATACTAAGAGCATAACTTATCTCTGTGTCTGCGGCTAGACCCTGACCTGTACAGGTTAACTGTGGACTGGCTGAACACTGCTGGCATTTGTTCCAATTCCAATTATTCAAAGCCGATTCTCTCAAAGAACTGTCTCACCCAATCCTATTTTTTGTTTGTGGCAATAGAATGGAGATCTGCTGTCTACCATAACTCGGGAACATGTGAGCATCTATTTACAGTCTCTTTTCTACCAGATATTTTTTTTAATTTTAAAGATTTATTTTATGTGCATGAGTGTCTGACTGCATGTACACGTCTATGGACTTTGTGCATGCACAAAGAGGTCAGAAAAAGGTACCAGATCACGGGGAAAAACAACCAGAAACAAACAACAAACCTCTTTCTTCAAGGGTCCTATAAGCAAGTATCCTTTAGTCTCATCCAGTATGTGTCTTACTCAGTCTTCTCAGCAGTGGCCTTACGTACCTCTTCCTAGTATTTATTTTCTTAAAGGCTACAAGTTCATTCAGGAGCCTGAAGAGCAAGAGCTTCATTTCCATAATCTATATATAAGGAACTGAACATTTAACAGAAACAGGTATAGGATATTGCCTAGCAAATACATTAATTACCACATGAAAAACTATTAAAATATGTTTATTTAGTAGGAAAATCTTTAAAAGAAAGCAATTATTAAATTGGAAAGAACTTTAAAGATTTCCAGATTTGTGGTCAGAAAACCTTGAGAAAACAAAAACTAGAACTGGGGGTTGGAGGGAGCCTAGAATAAAACCAATCAACAAAACAAGTCACAGAAAGACCCTGCTATCCTTAAAGGACTATTATCTCTTGATTTTAAAGCTTCTTTCTCCTTTGACTTGAGACTGCATACTTTGCTATTTTCAAGTTATACACCCATGAGTTATTGCCTATACCTTTGTCCCTAAGCCTCCATAACCCAAAACGCTTCATTACAGTGTATCTCTGGAACAAGCACAACAACCTTCCAACTGGAAGTAAAGTCTCCTTGAGGTTATGTTTGATCTGCTTATTACTTTGCAGCCAACAGTTAGGTGAAACAACATATGCTTTGATTCCTGGTCAGTACTACTAACAGAAAAACCTATCTTTCCACTGACCACTATGGATGGTCCTGTCCCAGGAGTAGGCACTGTGCTTACAAATGTGCTTTCCCTCTCTCCTCATTCCCTCTAATTTCTTATCAGTGAAACAAGATTATTCTTTTGAATCCCAGGTTCACATTCTGTAGTTGTATTGTAAAGCCACATACTGAACACTCACAGTCTCCATCAACCTGAGGTACCTCAGAGTAGCCTCACTTCAAATTATACTGTTTGGGTTCCATAACTAACATTAAGATGGTTTTACTAGCAAACATTTCTCCAATTTTAATTCCATGTTTGACTAGTTTTTAAAAAAATATTTATTATAAAGTTTTCACAGAGAACATCTACAACTTATTTTTCAACAAACCCCTTTATCAAATGAGACAGTCTTCTCTAAGACTACTTACAACAGCAGCATGGTGGCTACTTAGTGTCTCCAAGCTTCAAATGGCATCAAATGTGCAGACACCATTCTTTGTGGGTACAGAACCACCTTTGAAACTTTATAAGTTTATTCTATTATCCTCTGATTTCAACTGGAGTTTTCCACAAAACTGATTTATTGTGCTATGAGTAACATTAGGAAGTAATTATAAGCCCACAAAAGAATGAACTTAGGAGTATTTCAAGATCTCTTAGGATAATTCTAACCATGGGAGAAATTTAGCTAAAGTTTAGTTTACCAAGTTTCTATGCTATTGAAATGATTCATCAGTGAAAAATATTACAAAATTCAAAGCCCAGTTGCATTCAAAATGCTCATGCATAAAAAAAATGATTTAAATCTGAAATAGTTCTGATAAAATTAACAGAGGCTAAACAGGCTTATGAAATCATCTGCAAATATATTTAAAGGGTTTCTAGTTACTTTAAAGGAACTTAGGATTTTCAACACTATTTCTGTTTTTGCTTCAATGTATAAACTATTTCCTTGATACAAGAATGACAATAATGTTACTCAACTTCAGATACTTACAAGTTTTGGGCTCTCAGATAAAATGAGAATAAGCTTTCCACACTAATTAAAAATGACAACTAGACTGCCTCTTACAATACTTTTATATAAAAAAAATAAACAAAGGTAGAAAATAATTGTGTTAAGAATGAGACTGGCTAGTAGATAATCTTATGTGGCTAAAACGATTTATGGGAAACTAAGAAAGAGAACCTGAGACCCCCCAAAAGTCTAAGGGGCAGGAAAGTTTCTCTGTAGGCCTGTGGCTACTACTGTCTTGTCTTTATAGCATGAAAACAGTAATAAATATAAATGACTTCAGCTAAACTCAAAACAACTGGCATGGGACTAAAGAGATGGCACAACACTTAGGAATACAGGCTGCTCTTCCGGAGGACCCAGGGTTTCATTCCCAGAACCCACATAGCATCTCATAACCATATGTAACTCTAGTTCCAAGGACTCTAATACCCTTTTCTGGCTTCCTAAGGCACTAGATATGGGTGTAGTGAACAGACAAATATGTAAGCAAAACATCCATACACATAAATACAAATCTGCTTTTTATTAAAATCTGTACTTATGGACCCTAAAATTTGATTTCACCTAATTTTATGAGTCACAAAATTATGGTTCTTTGATTTTACCAGCCCTTGTTTTTTGAGATGGGATCTCACTTTCTAGGTCAGGTCAGGGTAGCCTAGAACTATACATTCCAGGCTGACCTCAAATTCATCATAATCCTCCTGCCTTGGATTCCTAACAGTTGAGGTTACAGGCATCAACTCATTGAAAATGTTTAAAATAAATAACCTCCCCACACTCCCCCCCCAATCATTAGCTTGTGGTGTGAATTAAAAACCAAAAGAAGAACAGTAGCATGCCTGAATTTGCCCTTCAGACTAGGAGTTGCTGATCTTTGGCCTAAGAAACAAGGAGAAAGAGAGGGAAGGTAGAGAGCTATCTATGAACATTCCTGAGTTAAACTAAACAGTAAAGTGGCAGCCCCTTGCAATATATGTACTTTATTGCCAGATCCAGTTAGAAACAGTCATATATTGCTATCTTTAACATAAATATAAAAGCAATTCCCAAGAAATAGTCACTGAGTCACAGGTAAAATTAATTCTCTAGTAAATAATGTACCAGTGAGAATTTTAAACAGATAACTCATTTTTTCAGAAAGTATCCTAAATTACAGTGACAGCTATATTAATCATTACCATTTTGTCTCTGAGTCTCTCTCCACGGATAAAGAAGTCCGCACAGCCATTCTCTTCCTGATGAGGGACTCTGAAGACAGTGACGCTGCTCAGTCCGCTCCCTCCGAGTGGTAGCCATCCACCACTTGAGTCATCTCTGGTCATCACCACAGCGCGCACTCGTGCATAACTATTACTAAAACAGATGCAAAGATCAGGAATTAGATCTTCCATAAACATCAAGAAAACCAATCTGTTGGTCTTGTTTGAAAAGACAAAGACAAATATTACTATATAGTAACTGCTGTGTACATTACTTATATCCATAATAATACATGGTGGGGGGATCTAACTTTAAGGGGAAACTCACAAACTAAAGATTATTCTTTATTTTGAAGGTTCAGCCCACAAGACTATAGGACTCCTATTTCAATTCATTTTGGTAGAGAAAGCATATCTGAACCACCCTGCACATGTGATCATAGATCCCATAGAAAATTTGTCACCTAGACTATGTGTGTACACATTTGCTTCAACATTAAAACAAGGACAAATTATTGCTATATTTATTAATTGCTTCTAAGTTGCCAACTGTTCTGGCCTATATTATAAACAAAACTTTGAAATAAACATGCTTAGGCTTAGAAGCCCACATTTAAAATTTTCTTCTACTAATGAGTATCCTATACCATTTTAATAAATAATAGAAGATACATGTCCTGCTTATTCATCAATCAAACTAATCTGTGGAAACCTTTCATGTTGTCATTTTACAAGATTCTCCTCTTAAAAGAGACTAGTTCCATTTCATAATGTCCTCCCCAAATTAGCAATGAGTATTTACATAAAATCTAGGAAATCTACTTAATGCTTTGTGTCCTATACAACTGACATGTAAGCTTTTATTTTTGAAACGTTTATTGATTATTAACAAATCCTTTCTAAGTCTGCATAATGAGTCATGCAGACTTAGAAAAATACTGACTGTGATTTAGACCTGTGTCAATTAGGAACATCAGCAGAGATTCTATGCGACAATTCTGTTTTTCTAATGTGTCTCTGCATGCTTGTTATTCATAAGGAACTGTGCTGGTCCAAAAGTTCTTCTTTGCTTCAGTTACTGATTCCTGTTGTGGGTGGGCATGGTGCTGTTTGTATATTGATGCTAATTCTGCTCTCCTTGGGAAAGGGCTGCAGGCAAGGAGTGAGTCATACTCAGGTGACTTCTTGAAAACAAATCCCCCCTACTGAATAAAGGAGCCAATCACTGGGTGAGTAGGCGGGACTTCCAGGTTGGAAGGAGAAGAACAGAGTTAGGTCCTTTTGGATGGGGATAGCGTGAGGACCAGATGTAATTATGAGTGTCTCCCAGTTTCAACGGCAGATCTGTCAGGATTCACCACCAGATGAATCTTACTAAATCTAAACCTAATTTAGATTTAATAAGGCTTACAATTAGGATTTTAGCTGTTGTGCCTGCAATTAAGTTACCATTGTTTCTGAAGTAAGTTTGTGCTGTGTTTTCCTTCATGGGGTGGCTCGTCTGGGTTCAGGAAAGGTATGGCGGCAGAGCATGCATTTGCCCGAAATGCACCACAAAGACTGTGGGGGATTTGAAGCACAGACTTCGCATGGTAGTGACCCGCCAGTGGGAACTTAGAGAGCTGGGTGGAAATATTTCGGAGCTCCAGGCCAGAGAGTCTCCACGGGATTAAAACAGGCCCGCCAGGTGATGGACAGAGAGTTGCCCGCCAGGCTGATGGGCAGAGAGTTGTCAGCATAAGCATGGGAATGTGCCAGTTCTTTTTAATATTTCCCACAACAGTTTCCATTATTTCTTTTAATTTTTAAAAATTGTAAAGTATAATTTCTCCCTTCCCAGTAATCCCTTCAGTTCCTCCTGTACAAATCTTTATTATTTCCTACTGAGGTAACTTTATACACAGTAACATGCATCCGTTTTAAATATACAGGTACTACCAAAATCTTCAGATGTGTACATATGCAGCTGTTACAAGTGTTTGTGTCCCTCAGATATTCATTGCTATCCAAACCAAAGGGGGAGTATTTGGGTCATGACACAGCCTTGGAAAACAAATTCATTCCTCATATACCTCATTCCCCTCACTCCCCAATGAGAGGACAGAGCACACTAGAAGGGGGTTGGTCAGTCATCTATGGCCCCAAAAGTGGACCCTCAGCAGACAGCTTAATCTTGAAGTTCTTATCCTCCAAAACTGAGAGAAAGAAGTGTTTATCGATGACCCAGTTGTGCTTCATCTAGTCGTAGGCGCCCAAACAGACAGATGTATATAGAACCACCATGGAAACTGAGAACCTCCTTTGCCTTCTGTTTTTATTTATAACATGTAGTTTGGCCCAGGCTAAGACTTTATATAAATTCAAGCAAGGGGTATTATCATTTTACTTTTTTTTTTACTTGATATATTGTATAGTGTATCACAAGCTCATTTTGTAAATTTTACTAAATAGCCTCCTAGTTGAATCAGTATTGACTTCTTACACAAAGAGAGACTTTGATGATTTCAATTTGCAAGCTATGTTCAAGCTCTTATACAGATCTCCTTTTCTTTAATCTGTTTTTGAGGGGTCTAAGGTAACCCAGGCCAACCTAGAAGTCACTATGTAGCTGACAGGGAGCTATACAAACAATACTTTCATTTCTCTTAATTACCTCGAAATGAAATTATTAGGTCACAAGACAGCTGCATGTTTAACCACATACAAAGTTAATTTGCTTTCCAAAGTAGTAGAAATTATACACCTCATCAAAAATGAGAGCTTCATATATTCCACATCCCTACTAATATCTGGTGTTTTCAATATTTCAAATCTTACTGTATTGTATATATTATGGTACCATTTGCCAACTATTCTTGTTTTAATTGTTTCTTGAAGATTAGTGAAAGATAGATAATTTCATTTAGCCATTTGTTTATCTTCTTTTTAAATCTTTCCATTTCTCTCTCTTTTTTCAAAGACTCTCATTCTGTACCCCTGGCTAACCCAGAATGTTAAGTATAACAGGTTGGCCTCAAACTTAGAGATCCACCTGTCTCTGACTCCTGAGTACTGGGATTAAAACTAAGTGCCACCATGTCTAGCTTGCCCATTTAAAAAATTATATTGTCTTTTTTTTTAATTATCAGAAGTTCTTTATATATTCTAGACACAAGACTTTGACAAAAAATATTATACTTCCCTGTATTGTGGTTAACAGTGAAGATTTGCTTACTGTGATAACACACACCTTTAACACTAGTACTTAGGAGGAAGAGGCAGATGGAACTTTGTATGACTGTAGCCAGACTAGTCTAGTTAACATAGCAATTTCTATGTTAGCCAAGGCTACACAATGAGAACCTGTCAGAAGAAGAAGAAAGAGGAAAAAGGGGGAAGGAGAAGGAAGAAAAAGGAGGAAGAAGGGGGAGAAGGAGAAGGTAGAAGAGGAAGAAAAAGGAGGAGGAAGAAAGGAAAAAGTGAGGATTCTAGTTAATGTCCTTAACTTAGATGTAGGTTTGGCCACATACTAGCTCTGAGACTTTGGAAAGATACCAAAGCTTCTAGGCCTCATCTTTGAAGTAACAGTACCCATCTTTATTACAAGCAAACTGTGCTTCACACACAATAAATGTTGCATTTAAGTAGATGAGAAGAAAACATTTAAAACTGAAGTTGCCATTCTGGTTATTCTAAGCCAGACAGTGATGATTTTGTTCTATCACTGGAGATCTTTCTACAGGAGCTCCAATGGCGTTGGCTTCACAGGGAACCACTACATCTACACTCTTTAGTCTTCCATCAATCCTCTCTTCAGAACTTCTCAAAGTCACATTGCTAGTTGCATTCTTAAAGGATTTTCTTGTTTTTTTCTTGTTTTTAATTTAAAACAAATATGGTACCTAAACATCAGATCTCTGCTCTCATTTGAACAACTGTAGAACAGTAGAATTAGCTACCACAGTGTCACACAAGGCTGAGCAATTCTAATGAACAGAGATTTATTTCTCATAATTCCGGAGACTACAAAGTCATAGATCAAGAAACAGGAAACTGTTGTCTCCCAAGAGTCCAGTTCTGTCAATATGTTCTCTTAAACCCTGTGATCTCCAGAAAAGGAACACTGCCCCCAGAAGCTTACATGTTAAAGGCTTGCTGTTCGGCTGATGTCATTCTTAGTCAAAGTGGGACTAGCAAGAGAAAGTAAGTCATAAGAGCATGCCCTCAGGGAACATACTAAGGCCTTTGCTCCTTTCCCCTGTGTGCTTCCTTGCTCACTAGGGGTTAAGCAGCTCTGTTAGACAGGGGGAGGTCCCTGGCTTACTATAGATCCTACCACAGACCCTAAGTGCCTGAGCCAAGTGATCACCTACTGAAACCTATGAAACTCTAAGCCAAAAAAGAGGTTTTTCTTTTAAAGCTGTTTTTCTCATGTACTTTTCACAGCAATGGGAGGATCACTAGCAGAGTTTACTGTTCATGTTAAAGCTCTATATTTTATCTTGTTATCACAAGACTGACTCGTATGTACTGTAACTGGATGGCATTAGTTTCATTTTTCTTTCTGGAACATTACTGCAGTTTTGTTTCCCTACAAGTGTAGTAAGATTACAGTTTACTTAAGAAGCTAAATGGGGTGAAGAGATGACCCAACTGTTCAGAAAATGTGCAATGTTCTTTTCTGAATCAAGTTGGATTCTATTACCTACCACTTCTTGAGGTCAGAGATCTGTTTCAATGGGTAAAAACTTTACCATCAAGCTGAATAAGTTTCATCCCCAGGACCCAAGTGATAGAAGATAAAAATACTCCCAAGTTTTCCTGTGACCACCACCAGTCCCATGCCATAGCAAAAAAGCTTCCTCACCAAAAGACATACACTATTTTAAAAAGAATGATGTAAGCTTAGTTAACTAGCAAAGATTATCCTAGTGATAGGGTTTGAATACTATGCATTACAAATTTTCTCTTTAGACTAAAAATCCTTAGTGTTCCATTTGTATAACTTGGAAAGGACTATGAATTCCCAACATCGTGTTTATTTGTACTTTTCTTTAAAAATTATGTATATGTGCATATCAGAGGGGACACACACACACACACACACACACACACACACACACACACACACACGGCACAGTGTCAACAGAGGCCAGAAAAGGGAATCAGATCCCCTGAAGTTTGTCCTTTGAAAGAATAGAAAGACTCTTAGAGTCATCTCTCCAGCTTAACGCCCACCCCTGTATTGCAATGTAAAGCTCTTTAACCATAGATGTATTTTCTTTTATAGAGATAGCACATAGTTTTAACCACAAATTTTTCAATTAATGTATTTTCAACCATGGCTACACAAAACAGAATTTCTTGTTCTGTTCTGGCTTCTCTCAGGTGTTCCTAAGTATTTGTAATCATCTGTCTGTAGTTTGTGCTTTGTCTGACTGCCCTTAACATCTGTAAAATAAGTTATTTTCCTAATTTTTCTCTCCTCTGCCTCTATCCTCTTCTATAATATACCAACTGACACACATCTTGATGTGAATTTACTAAACAGTCTATTTAAATTTCTGGCTCCCAAGTTACAATATAACAATTTCTATTGCCTTAAAGATACTGGGGCTATGGGAATTTGTTCCAGCAGCAACAGGAAATGAGTAGAAAAGCATGAGGGAAAGTCTTTAGGATATGGAAGTTGTCTATACACAGGAAAGGAAAACTACCATTTTCCAACCACAAAAGATAATTAACTGTACCTCTTATCCACAAATTGAAAACCAGAACCCCATAAGGTGTGTTCAGCACAAGAATTAGCTGTCCACGCCCCAACCCCATGTATGCTTACAATGATAAAATATCTTTTTATTATTATGTTTACAGTATTCATCATGGCATATTTCAGGCACTTAACCAAAGTATTAAGACAAACACTGAAAAAAAACAGCACATTACAACCCATTCACCTATTCAATTAACTAGTTAGCACTATTTTTAAGTCATACACATACACAAAATAGAAAACCTATGTTCCTTTTCCTGTAGAGGCTTCTCACCTCTCAGGTAAAGACATAACAACTAGAGATCACTCAGATCCCCTTTATTAAGGGGAAGGTGAGAATCAGGATCTCAGGATATAGTCCAGGTTTCCCTCAAACTTGAGACCTTCTGCCTCAGATCCTAGGTGCTGGGATGATAAGCAAGCATCATCACATCTGGCTTAAGAGTCTATCATTAAGCCTTGAACACTATGAATAAGATTATTACTCATTACTGAGATAAAAGAATACAAAGTGCAGTAACCATGGGATCTGAGTATTTTAAAGACCTTTCTCAGAACCTTGTTGTACTAATCTTGAGGGTAGTTATTTTCTCACTTGAATAAGAAAAGTAAGGAATAGAATTAGACTGAATAGAATTAGAAAGTTTTAAGTCCAATTACTCTTCTATACTAGTAAGTTTAAAGGTAAAAGAAACATTTCCCAGGTAGTGACCTTTCAAAGTACCAAATGATGTTTATATGCATGTATCTGTATACACATCATATCTGTGTATTCTAATATGGCTTGTGTTGCTATGACAAAACACCTGGAGTATGAAAAGCTTTATTTGGCTTATAGGTTATAATCTGTCATCAAGGGATGTCAAGGTAAAACTCAAGTCAGGAACGTGGAATCAGGAATAAAGCAGAGATCATAGAAGGAAGCTGCTTCTTATACAACCAGGACTATCTGCCCAGGGATGGTACCACCCTCCATGAGATGGCCCTTCTACTTCAATTATGAGTCAAGAAAATGCCCCACAGCAGGTCCACAGGCCAATTTTATGGGGCAATGAGGTATCCTTATCCTGGTTAACTATTTCCTATTTTTCTTCTATCAGATTCAGGGTATCTTGGCCTTATCCTGCATTTCAGGTTGAGTTTTCTGCAGGGTGATAAAGATCTATTTATATTCTTCACACAGCCATCCGGTTTGACCAGTACTATTTGTTGAAGATGCTGTCTTTTATTCAATTTGTATTTCTGGCTTCTTTGTTGACCAATGGAATCAAATTGTAGTCCCAGATATCTGATTTTTTAACTGTTTCCACATTCTAATTTTTCTTTTCCCGAGACAGGGTTTCTCTATATAGCCCTGGCTGTCCTGGAACTCGCTTTGTAGACCAGGCTGGCCTCGAACTCAGAAATCTGCCTGCCTGTGCTTCCCAAAGTGCTGGGATTACAGGCGTGCGCAACCACTGCCTGGTTCATATTCTAATTTTTAAAACTGTGTTTTGTAATTAAAAAAAAAAAGTTTCAAGTTTTAAGGCAATCCCACCAGTTAGTTAAAAGCGAGATAAGTTTAAGCTCTCCCCTATTCCATTTTCCTGGCCTATAATGTAAGGTAATGCCTATTACCAGAGTGTTGTAAGAAATAAATGAAGACATAATGTAACGTGCTTAGCACTGTGTCTACTCAAACACAAGTGGCTAATAAATGTTCTTATAATGATCTGATTAAATTAACTTTCTAATGTTAATATGCTTATTCTGGAAATGCCTTGCTTTGTATTTACTATGGTTTTGTGGAAGAAACCCAGGAGGCAAGGCCCATTTAAAACCTTGAGTAAAGATTATTAACCATAGCTAAGAATCAATAATCAATTTTCTAAGTCTGTCACCAATTGTTTACAGAATGGAAACACATCTAACCAAGTCAGACATCTGGAAAGCTCTCAAAGAGAAGCAGAATTTTGTTTTTTAATCTGAAGGATGAATAGGTGCTGAATTACCTTTTTAGCATGAGCATTCAAAGCTCTAATTGATAATATCATCAACATGCCAGAGTATATACTTAAAAGTTTCAACAGCTGGTATGTGATTTCTATAATCTCAAATCTGAACACAGTGATCTCATAATGAGACCCTGTCTTCAAAACACATAACAGAGCCATGGGAGACAGATGATGAGTCCACAGAGTACTTGCCATGTCAGCATGAGGACTTAAGTCTCACGTAAGCACCCATGTAAACAGTTGGGCACAATCCTATCATTTGGAGGATCACTATGGTTTGCTGGATAGCCAGGTTAGCTGGATCAGAGCTTCAGACTAAGGAATTGACCCTGTCTCATAAAACAAGGTGGAGAGTGATTAAGGAAAACAACTGGCATTGATCGCTGGCTTACATACCCAGAATCCTCAAGACCTTAGGATGATCCAGCATAGAGATGAAACAGCAAGGAAAAGCAGTAGAGCAAAGTGAAGCCAACATTATCACTAGAACTAATTCAGGGTGATACAAAATATTATAGAGCATTAAAAGGACATAAATTTGACTACATTACATATCACTACATTAGCAAGACATCATAAACAATAGAAAGGTAACAAAAACTAAGCAGCAAACTGATGAGAGCAAAGTCTCTCTCTCTCTCTCTCTCTCTCTCTCTCTCTCTCACACACACACACACACACACACACATACACACACACAGTTTTCTACTGGTAGGTATTGATATAAAAATTGACAACTGAGCAGTTTATACACAAATGTATACAGCTCTGTGACTTGAAAGTTCAGTTTCACTTAGCAGAAACCAAGGCACTGGCAATGCTGCATTCCTTCCTAGAGGCTCCAGGAGAGAACAAGCTCTGGGACACCTTTAACATTCCTTCAGTTTATAGGCCCTTCCCCCTCAAAGCAAGGACCACTACGTTTGTATGAATCTTGCTGAAATTAATTCTCTCTGATCACAGTTCCACAGTTGGAAAAATGCCACTTTTAGAACCTATGGGATTGGGCTGGGCCCATTTAGGTAATCCAAGACAAGTTCTCCATAGCAATGCTAACTTCACTCACACTTTCAAGGCTGCTAGCACATTTATGAGTTCCAGAGTTTAGGGTTAAGAGACTGTGGGGGCAGGAGAGAAGTGGTGACTATATTACTTATTCTCTTTGCCACAATACATGCAAGCAAACAAAGGCACTCCTCTTAAAAAATAAAGAATCTTAGTTATAATAAAAATGATGCAAATTAGAGAGGATCAAATGCCAACAATGCATTTAGTAGCTCAGAAGACAGAAAATATGAAAATGTAAGCTAGTAAATAGGTCTTAAGGTAATTTCATTTTATCAAAATTTAAAATATGAACACTCTTTGACTCAGCAAGTCTAGTTGCTCTCTCTTCCATGATGTCCAAACCTATTACTCCCTGCATAACGCATGTATCCTCTATCAACCTGAAAAGACTGATACTTTACCATGATTCACTAACTTGCTCCAACATAAGCTGATATTGCAGACTTTCCCACACTCCTTTTCAGAACAACCAGCATGTGCTCCTTCCAAAGATGCTGGGCATATCTCATGAGACTCAGTAGCTGTTCTGTGGAAACTAAACAGCCAACTCAAGCAAGATCGTGCCTGAAGAAAGGCTGATGTTCTTCTGTGGGATGTGTAAAAGTGTAAAGACACCTTCTAAGAGAGGAGCTAGGAAGACACAGGCAGGGGAGGAAATTATCTTGTAAATGTTTCCATCAAGTATGGTATGAATCCAAGACTCGGATAATGGACATTTAATGGTTAATGGCTAGTGTGGTTAATAATACTTACTTAAAGCAAAAGCAGGCACTGGTCCATTTTCTTAACTTAATCTATCTGAAAAATTCCTTTTTGCCAGCTAGGAAGAAGGTACAAGTCTATTCTCTTTTCTGTGTTGTTAATAAAAAAATGATTGCTCAGTCATTATTACTTGTATTACCTCTGTTACCAGACTTTAAAGACAATTGTGGGTTTATATATACGTAGGATAAAGTAGTGTCCTACTTTACTATACTTCCTGGCTATATGGGGCAGTAGCAAGAGCACTTAGTGATAGATCACCACTCAAGGAAATTTGGGGATCATTCTGAGAGGGGGGAAGTCCTTTTACTTTCAACATTGGAGAGTGGCTTTTGCTAAGTCAGTAAAACTTGTTAGACTGAATTTCTAGGACTTCTGAAGTAACTGTGAACCCCTCCAAGGTTCTGTGCATATGACTTCATTTAACAAGGATGAAAAGCACTTACTTTGCCAAATTCATGTAGGGGCAAATATTTAGCTATATGCATGCTGAGAGTTGACATAACATCTTAGCCCTCAATGCAGGCAGGTGGAGTAAGCTGTAAGCTGCCAGCCTTAAGGGTAATGCAATCCAACTGGGGATACAGGAAAGAGATGGAGTCAGTGGCAGAGACCCAGATTCATCAAAAGACGTTATAACAGGGAGGAGAGGTTAAGAGTAAATTCACACAGGGTATTAAAATCCACCAGCTGGGTGTTCTAAACATGGTCAACATCCCAAAGTCTTGGAGGTACCTCCAAGTATTCAATAAATACCTGAATAGGTGAAAATAAGAGTAACAAAAACAGATAAAGGAGACATTAAAAGTGGCTAAAATTCTTTACTTTTCAAGAGTGTCTTTGGTGTGTGGGCTTAAACAGCCAAATGAGAATTCAGTCAGAATTCAGCACTCTTTAGTATTTACATGGTTACAGAATAATCCTAACATTTCATCCACAGAAGGCAGCTTGTAAACTTTCTCTTAAGAAGTCACACTAGTTGGAAACTGGAACCTTTGAAAAGTTTTAAATATCCCTTCTGCCTAAATGCAATATAAATCGATTTAATTTTTCACTGAAAATTTAATGACCTATAGCAGCACTGTCCAATAAAATACAGATCCAAACTACATAACTAAAGAGGGAAGCACTGAGTATTCTGCTTCAAACATGAATACCAACAGATTGAATAAAATGTACCCATAATCAATTTTGTTACAATCACATGGGTGCAGTGATCAAGCAAACTCCAAGTCAAGGAAAGAGAGAGAAAAAAGCTAGTATCATTAAGGCTATCCTGGTCTGCATTACTAAGTTCAAACAGCCGGATGTCAATTTTGATGACTGCTCTGTAATTAGATGAAAGTAAATTAATAGGTACAAACAGTGAGGGGAGGGGCTGGAGAGAAGGCTGAGCATTCCCAGCACCTGAGTGACAGCTTACAACCCTCTATATACATCCGGTTCCATGGTATCCTACCTCTGGCAGTGCTGTACACATGTAGTACAGACACACATACACTAAAATAAAAAAAAACTTTAAATGTAAAAGGACACTACAGAGAAAGAAAGCATTCTAAACTTTTTTAGAAACTGATGCACTCATAAATAAATGAATACATACTGCCTTTGTATTTCTTCCAGTAGAATGTTCTTTTCTTCTACATACAAACTTACACGGAATCTTAGATCTTGGCTTGGTTTATGAACTCTAGGCATTTAACATTTGCATCTTAACTACTTTTATAACTCCTCCGATATTATTTATTCACTCTTAATGGACTGCTTTCAGCTAAACTAAATAATCAAAAACTATCAATCTGATCTGGAGTCTGTACAAAAAAAGAAAAGAAAATTCAGCTGCTTTGTTTGTTTGTTTATGGCACCTTTAGTTGCTAAATTCGTTTAATAAAATGAGTCCATGTAAGCAGATGCAGAAGTAAGTAAAAGCTGAGCTCTGCAGAGGAACCAGAATATCAGTTTATCCTCCCACAGACACCTTCTTCAGGTCATGCCAAGGGAAGAATACAACTTTGTTTTTACCAAGCATAAGTCATCCAGTCCTCCCAGTCCTGTGCTGCTCATCAACAGAAAAATGTTACGTAATAACATAGCTGAAAATCCAGATACCTACAACTACAATCCACTCAAAGTCATTTTCCACAAAGAATAGATTTACATAACTGTTTACTGCTATCTAGAACAAAATAGCTACTAAATAAACAGGTACTTTCTTACAACAAATATTCCTTACTTAATAAGTACTTCCTACTGTAGTTCATTTTGTTAATATCAATTTTCAGAATTTGGACACTGCCTGATTATAGATATCCTGTCCATGTATGATATAGATAAACATAAGTAGAAACTAGTCATTTCTCACACACAGATTTTTTTTTTAGTTTAATATTCATTAAGAAGTACTCATTTATTTTGTGTGTATGTCTGTGTGGAAGTTCCTGTACCACTATACATGCCTGAAGGTCAGAGGACACCCTGCTGAGGTCACTTCTTCCTTCTATCATGTAGGTCCAGGGATCAAATGATGTCATGAAGAACAGCAATAACTGTCTGTACTCACTGAACCACTTTGCCAGCCCCCATTTTGCTCACAGTGACTTATAAATCATTGCTACTTTTAACAAACAAGGCATTCTTCAGAATCAACGAAGGCAGGCTGTGTGCATGTGTAACACACACCGATAATGCCAATACTTGAGGATCAGGAATTCAAGGTCAGCTTTGACTGCCTAGGCAAGTCTCAGCACAAGCTACATGTAACCTCGTATCAAAAACATAAATCCCTGGAAGAAGCAAAATAAGAGGAGGAAAAAGGTTATGATAGAAGACTCTGAAATAACAGCAAATATGTATCCTGGGTCTAAAAACAGAGAGAAAGGCAGTATTCACAAATGTGGCCAGCTGAGAGGTAGGTAGCACAGGGTAGGTCTTGAGAATGGACAGCAAGGACACATAGCCCCACCCCCTACACACACTCATACACACACCCCTCGTGAGTCAAAGCTTTAAAGGATAGTCTGGTGGCTGATCTATTTTAAAGAAAAGAGACCCTCTGGGTAGTACAATACAATCTCTTCTGGAAGCATTCCCTTATAGACTACAGTAACTAGAGATCCTTAAATTAAGCCTTCTATTTTCTGATACCTAATTTCACATGTAAGTGTTCCTAAGTCAAAAGACAGAGATTCATGTAAGTCTCAGTAGTTCAGTGATAGGTGTGCCTATCAAGCCAGCAGCCCTGGGTTTCATTGCCCAGCAAACACAAAAAAGAAAGATAGCATAAAGCTTTGAATTGTCTCTCAGGTCCAATCAAGAAAATGCATTTACATTTACACACTCTACCAATGCACAAAAGTAAGTCCTTTTATCTAATCCTTCAGAGTTCTGGGCTGACGGATTCGTTTGGTGAAGTTACAGAGGACTCTCTTGCACTCTAGTATAAAAAACACAACTATCCATGTATAGACAAAGTATACAAATGCCAGTGAGAAATTTCACATTCTCTACAATGAGGTTCTTCAGTGTAGCAAAAGGCTTCAAAGCAAAGGGGCTTCTTATCTTTACAATAAACTGAACTTCATTTTAAATTTGACTCTAGCTAAGGGTCCTTTACTGGCCTTCACCTCATCAGGTTTATGAAATCCTCAGAGTACCAACAAAGTTTCTCTTTTTTGAAGTGTTTAAAACTCTTGGAATTGAGTCTAATTAACTTGTCCGTCTTGGACACTGTGATAACATGGGCAGACTTAATTACAAATATGGTGGTGCAAAATATAAAATACATATATATGTATACTACCCAAGCATAAGCTGGAAGATTATAAACAACAAGAAAAATGAGTTCAACTTGGGAATTTATCAGTAGATGGCCTTATATATTAAAAAATAAAATTATTCTAGGCTTCTATGCTGGGGAATATGAAGAAAATCTAAGAATAAATACACTAAAAAAATGGAATCAAGAAAGCTCAGAATAACCAGAAGAAAGCAAAGATAGAAAGGCAGCTAGGAAGATGCTATCTGAATTTTCGATACTATTTTAATACTGAAACCTGGGAACACAGCAGTGTCTTTATAGAAAGAGCTAGAAAGTAGAATTATGGATCTATTCTTTTTAACAAAACTCAAGGAGAGTAAGTATTAAGAGACAAAGGGTGGAACAGATGATCTCCAAGACTACAAACCTGTAAGGACCGATTATCAGTAGGTGCAGAGAGGCTGCTAACCCAGAATAAGCATTCAGCAATGTATTATTATGGTTTGGATCACCGTTGTCTCCTAAAGGCCATGTACTATAGGTGGTCACCAGGCTGCGGTGCTACAGGGAAATGGTGGAAACCCTCTGGTATCCTACACTCCTCTTGTAGGATACCCCTCTCACTCACCACAGACCCAAAACAAACCCTAGCAGCAACAGAAAGATGAGTGACACATGTGGTAATACTGTCCAAAGGTGACAGCCTGAGTGACCATGCCAAGCATATGACATGTTATGTTTGTTTTTAATTGGGCAATCAAATTCACTGGATTTTTAAAAATAAAATGATACGTTAAAGCACGTTTGGTAAAGTCCTTGCCACATACCTGAGTTTGGACTCCCAGTAACCAATACAGGTATGGGTGGGCACAGTAGCATGCACTGTGATCCCAGTACTGGGGAAGCAGAAATAGGAAGATCACTGAGGCTTGGTAGCTAACCAATCTAGCTCACTCATAGAGTTCCAAGTTATTCAAGAGACTGGGTCAAAAAAACAAAACAAAAACTGATCACTGGATATTGACCTCTAGTCTCTCTACATATATATGCACATATTCACACATAAAATACATTATCAAGTTCCCAACATAATAATATACAGTCCCTATCAAAGTATTCACAATAACTAATTTTAAAAACAGAAGGAGAATAATGTTTATAAATTGCCATCAAATTTCTAAGGTGCTTTACTCTGATGGAATTATTCTATGTACTTAATAGAGGCTCTGGAAATAAATCAGAAGCCTGTGAAAAGGACTGTAACTCAGGCTAACCATTGGGAGAAAGGGCCCTTTAAAATTAAAAATAAGTGATAGGAGGCATAATACTTAATTTTGGCAGGTAATTTAAAATATAATTAAATTCAATACAATGGTTTTGCTTAAAATTCAGAAGTGAGGGACAGGTCCTGAGTTCAATTCCCAGCAACCACATGGTGGCTCACAACCATCTGTAATGAGATTGCTGCCCTCTTCTCAAATGAAGGTGAGCAGAGCACTCATGTACAAAAAAGATAAATAAATCTTTTAAAAAATTCAGAAGTGAATCCTATGTTTAAGTATAATTTGAATGCTGATACAATAGTGACACAATAGATGTGAAACTCCTTTCTTCAATAATTCAATAATGAATTAGGTTATAAAATTCAAATACAGGTGATCTTTTGGTTAATCCAAATCACTTTAGAGTTTATTTTGTAAAAATCACTAGTAGCAGCAGTGCTTTCACTTCTTTGCGTGGAGGTAAGATCTCCACCTTCTCTCTGGAGGGAACAGCTAGGAGAGCACAGGGCATATGATCAGTGGAGCAGCTGTGAAAGAAGCCTTCCAGGCGCCATTTATACCAGGGAGCCAGGTGGCTCCACAGCCTTCTGTGCACAGACCCTGCCAGAAAAGAGTTGGTCTCCCAGGAATATGAACACAGGCTTACAGGCCCACGGAGGGACAAGCTCCAGCCAGAGACAGCAAGACCAACTAACACCAGAGATAACTAGATGGCGAAAGGCAAGTACAAGAACCCTACCAACAGAAACCAAAACTACATGATAACATCAGAACCCAGTTCTCCCACCACAACAAGTCCTAGATACCCCAACATACCAGAGAAGCAAGAGTTGGATTTAAAATCACATCTCATGATGCTGATAGAGGGCTTCAGAAAGGACATAAATAACTCCCTTAAAGAAATACAGGAGAAATACAGGAGAACATGGGTCAACAGGCAGAAGCCCTTAAAGAAGAAACACAAAAATCCCTTAAAGAATTACAGGAAAACACAAACAAACAAGGGAAGGGACTGAACAAAACCATTCAGGATCTAAAAATGTAAGTAGAAACAATGAAGAAATCACAAAGGGAGACAGCTCTGGAGATAGAAAGCTTTGGAAAGAAATCAGGAGTCATAGCATCAACAACAGAATACAAAAGATAGAAGAAAGAATCTCAAGTGCTGAAGACACCATTGAAAACATTGACTCAACAGTCAAAGAAAATGCAGAATGCAAAAAGCTTGTAACCCAAAACATCTAGGAAATCCAGGACATAATGAGAAGACCAACTCTAAGGATTGTAATAGAGAGAGTGAAGATTTACAACTTAAAGAGCCATTAAATATCTTCAACAAAATTACAGAAGAAAACTTCCCTAACCTAAACAAAGAGATGCCCATGAACATACAAGAAACCTACAGAACTCCAAACAGACTGGACCAGAACAGAAAGTCCTCCCAGCACATAATAATCAAAACACCAAATGCACTAAACAAAGAAAGAATATTAAAAGCAGTAGGGGGAAAAGGGCAAGTAACTTATAAAAGCAGACCTATTAGAATTACAGACTTCTCACCAGAGATGATGAAAGCTAGAAGATCCTAGGCAGATCTCATACAGACCCTAAGAGAACACAAATGCCAGCCCAGATTACTATACCCAGAAAAACTCTCAATTATCATAGATGGATAAACCAAGATATTCCATGATAAAACCAAATTTACACAATATCTTTCCACAAATTCAGCCCTACAAAGGATAATAGATGGAAAACGCCAACACAAGGAGGGAAACTATACCCTAGAAAAAGCAAGAAAGTAATCTTCTTCCAACAAATCCAAAAGATGATAACCACACAAACATAAAAATAACAGGAAGCAACAATCACTATTCCTTAATATCTCTTAACATCAATGGACTCAATTCCCCAATAAAAATGCATAGACTAACAGAAATATTTTTCATGTAAATCTTCAATTATATCAGAAAATGTTTGTAATTACTCTTTAATCAACTTAGAAATATTTTTATGCCTACCATTTTATCTGTATAATTTTCTATGAAATAGTCAATCTTAATGTGCATTTCTACATATTTCTTGAATTTTATCAGAAATATTTTCCATGTAGATCTTCAATTTTATGAGAAAATATTTATTATAATTCCACTTTCAATCAATTTAGAAATATTTTTATACCTACCATTTTATCGTGTGATTTTCCATGATATTCTTCAACTTTAACATGTTATTCTATATTTTTCTACAATTTTATCCGAAATACTTTCCACATAAATCTTCAATTCTATCATAAAATGTTTCTACTTCCTTTTTCAGTTAATTTAGCAATGTTTTTATGTCTACCATTTTATTCTTTAATTTCCCATGAAAATTGTCAATTTTAACATGTTTTTTTTATATTTCTTCAATTTTGTCAGAAATACTTTGCATGTAAACCTTCCATTTTATTTTTACTTCCTTTTTCAATAAAAAATGCAATGGGACAAAAAAATAAGTAGCAGCTATAAATAAACATTTGAATTTTCTCAGTGGCCTACACACCTGTAAGTGTAACAGATCATGGGCAAAGAAAGCAGCTTTGAGCTGGGTAACATTTCAGTGCTATAGGCTAGACAGTAGGAAGCAGTACTTTACTCTAGCTGCTGCCTTCTAGGAATGGAGATTCAGTATTGGGAAGATTTCAATCTGTTTAGAAAAGTTGGACATCTTGCTTATGTGAAAGCTCTTGGATTCTTAAATATTTGCTCACTTAAATGTATATTGACTATAGATTCTGAAGTATGCTAGGCTTATATAATTTTTATTTTTTTGAAGTTTTAGGTATTTGAGCTGGACATGATGTTCAGGAGGCTGAGTCAAGTTGCTGTGTTTTGAAGTAGCCTGGCTATGTAATGAGACCAGTTTGTAGTTTATTTTAAGGTAACTAGTAATGATTCTTTAGAACAGTAGCAATACACATATTTTAGCCATTTTCCCTTTTGTATGAACCTAGCAATAGGTTTGTTTTGAGACCAGGTCTGATACTGTAGCCGAGACTGGCCTGGAATTCATTACATAGCCAGGCTACTTCAAAACACAGCAACTTGACTCAGCCTCCTGAACATCATGTCCAGCTCAAATACCTAAAACTTCAAAAAAATAAAAATTATATAAGCCTAGCATACTTCAGAATCTATAGTCAATATAAAAAAAACCTCATCACTCTACCCTAATGATATTGCTAAATTTAGCTCTAATGATTTTTTTATCTCAGAATTGAAATATAACATTTCAACATTAAATCCAAAACTTAAAGAGCCCAGACAACTCATTAAGCGGGTCTACCTTCTTACTACTCCCAGTGCCCCTTCATTTCAACCACTCGCCATCTTCAACAGCTTTCTTCTACCCCAGCCATCTGTCTCCACTTGATTACCCTGGAAATATGGAACTGTTTGGATGCTTCATCCTTCAGTCTCAGCTAATGATTTCTCCCCAAAGTAGCACTGACACCTCCTTTCCATCCTAATACTTATGACTGAAATAATCTAATTTATTGATTTAATTTTTTATTATATATTAACACAGATCAATGATCTATGTAAAGAGGGTCTTTCTACTGCATCTCATACAATATTATTTGGGATAGTAAATGTTTACTATGCAGTTCCTGAAAAAAATGAAACAAAACTATAGAAAGCCCCAACTTTTTTATCAGTTATTAACATATCAAATCTTTTAGTCTCTATAAAGACTGCAAAATATTTTATTGAAGTTTAATCCAAAGTAAAGAGAAAATTTTGATATCCAATACTGATTAATACAGTGCTGCAGTATTAACTCAACCTCCATTTCTAAGACAGCTACTACAACAGAGAATCTCTTTTCTAGGTGAACTTTGTTCTGGGGCAGGAAAACTTAAGATTACAGAAAGACCTCTAAAGATACAGCTTAAAAGTCAAGCAAAACCCATTCAATATGGACATTTCTCGATTCCAGCCATTCAGGGAAAAGCATCTCTGATCTGAGAGACCCAAGTGTTTTCAGGAACCAATTGCTCTGTATCCCAGAGGAGCCAAAAGAAGAGTAGATGGTATTAACAGGACCAAGAAAGAGAGTCCTCTCAGTAAGGACTACCTTACACAAAGACCAGTGTCCAGGTGAGAAAACAATGCTGAGCCGGGCAGTGGTGGTGCACGCCTGTAATCCCAGCACTGCGGGAGGCAGAGGCAGGCGGATTTCTGAGTTCGAGGCCAGCCTGGTCTACAGAGTGAGTTCAAGGACAGCCAGGGCTATACAGAGAAACCCTGTCTCGAAAAAAAGCCAAATCCAAAAAACAGAGAGAGAGAGAGAGAGAGAGAGAGAGAGAGAGAGAGAGAGAGAGAACACAATGCTGTAAGATGCAGACAGCAGCTCACACACAGTAAAAATAAGGTTCCTCTTTACTAAGAAAAATACTTTACTTTTTGAGCAGGGAAATGTAAAATCTATACTTAAAAAAAGATGAACACTGCCTTGCAGATTAAAGTAAAAGATAAGGAGGGAGCCAAGTGAATAAAATATTGCTGAGGAATATAGCTAATAACTGGAAAAATTTGATCAGAAAATCAAATGGTATAAAGGCAAACTCTGTGTGCCCAGTAACCTTGCGAAGCTCAGGTCTTTAAGTTGTACATCTATGTATTCAACTGACTCTATCCTTTGCAGTAAAAGCTTGTCAGATATCCTAAACAGAGGAGTAATGGCTTAACTATCTCTACTCTATCCATGACCTTCTGTGGCCTGTTCCAGGACAGCATTACAGCATATGTGCTGCATATCACTGTTACATTCTACTGTAGCTCTCTCATCAGTGTTCTATGGCAGGGAAACTAAGATTCCAGAAAGACCTCTAAGAGGTATGAGCATATACTTCTTTATGGAGCAGGCAAACTAGGATGCTCCACTCCAGCAGCTGTTTGGGGAATCGAGGCTAAGTTAGTATTACAACACTGGACTAATCCATTTGTAAGCTCAAAGACCCTCTGTAAACTCAGTGGCTGGTAGTGAATAAGGTTTAATTTTAACAGGGGAATGTTCTTCTTGAGTTTTTATTGTATGTGTTACATATATAAAGAGAGCACAGGGAGAGGGCCAGCAGAACTTCTCCATAAGTCAACAGGCAGAATAAAGATATAGTATTTAAAATACTGTGGTCCAGATGAAACAAATGTACAGGTCATAATATACATGGATCATAGTAATCTAATGTGTTTGTCACTGACTCATAAATCCCACCCAAATGTCTGAATACATTTCTCATGCCAATGGCCAATAATATGCTTTAAAAGAAAATTGATGAGGTGAAAACTCAAAAATATAGTATAGAAGATACATACACATACTCCAAGTATTTAGTATGAACAGCAATAAGACATCAGATCTGTAGAAAACAGAATGGCTGTTCAATAAGTAGTGTTAAAGCAAAAAGTACACTTTCTGGGAAAAAAAGAACTTGACTCTAAGCTAAAATTAAAATGACAAAATTATTAATAGAAATTTTCATAACTCAGGAGTTGGAAGCTGAAAGATCAGCTGAAGGCCATCACCAGCTACAGAGTGAGTTTGAGGCCAGTCTGAAATACCCAAGATGTCTCAAAAGAAAAAAACAAAAAAGTATTAGAGGAAAAACACAGAAAAGGCAATTTACCAGATGAAAGTCATAGATGCCCAATTTTACTAAGTAATCATGAAGTAAAAATTAATTACTATTGTCATGACTTTCTTACCTACTGAATTAATTATCAATACAATACATTCTTCTACACAGCTCCTATGTTTACAGGGGTTTCGCACTCCCATGCCCTGCAAAACTAAAATCTATACACACATATACCCCTCAGAACCACACATTTTACGTCTAGAAATCAACTCCAGAAAAACAGAGGTAGTATACTAAGACTATATGCATAAAGCTATGTTGAGTACAACTTAATAAAGAAAGGAAGTAACTTAGAGGCTCATTAAAAAGGGGCTAAAAGTAAATCTATAACTAAGTATTTTGAAGTAAACTATAAACTGACACAGTAATTACAAGGAAGTAGACTTCGAAACAGCATGATCTCGGCTTGAGAATGTCTACAAGGATAATTGCTCCTAAGGAAGAGTCACAACCTGTCACCATGGTCAGAAGACAGTAAGGTTACTTTTCTTTTTCTTTCTTTTTTTTTTTTTTTTACAACAGCAAAAACAATGAAACAAAATAATCTGGTCTCTAAAAGTATTAAACTATTCATTCAGCAATGAAGACTTCAGTAGCCTATTATGCCTGAGAAACTAGGTTCAAGGCATGTTTAATTCTGACAATAATGCCCACTGACAAGACTGCATCTTGTGTAAGAGCCTAAGTGAGATTTAAATCACCATTGTCTTTGTGTCCTTGTTCTGCTCTGTGCTTTGAATTAAAAGTGCCTAGAAAGGAGGTCTCATTTACATGAAAGTAATCTTTGGCTGGGGTGCATATGCTCTATTAGTTGCTATTTTATTAGTGTAAGCTCATAGCATCTACAAAAAAAATTTCAATTCCATAATCATGCCCCCAACCATCACAACCTCAAAACACGTGACTGTTCTCCACAAATGCATTCTCCTCCACATGTTTACCATTCAGTTGCCCTGAACTTCTCATTAATGTTCAGCTACCAACAATTTTCTGGAAGACACTAGATGCTACAAGCTTTGTAACTAGGATCAATACTGACTTCAAGTCAGCCTCATAATTCCCATGCAGAGCAGCAAGAGAAGTGTGGTTTAAAAACAAAAAGGCTTGACAGTGAAGCACTTATATACCACCAGTCATTACTCAGAAGGGTTTCAGAGTATGGCATAATAAAATAAAAACAGCCATCACTAGAAATAAACATTTAAGTCTATGAACCTTTCATTTCTAAAGTTTTAGTGAGACAAAGATTACACTACAGGCATACAGGACACATTTTTCCACAGCTACCAATCAACAGACACAGATAACACATTCCAAGTGTTTCCAAGACCCACAAACTCAAATCATTCTAGTATTGCTTATCCATTTAGGTCAGCAGCTTTTATGTCAAACAAAACTGGAATGAACCAAAGATACCAATCATGGTTTATACATCTGAATAGGGAATTTTTAACGCATTCCTTAGTTGTATTTACAGATCATGTAGATTACATTGTGGAACAGTATGAATGCAGCAAGCTGATGCCTACCCAATTACAACAATTCAGAAAACATCAGGTTTGATTTTTAAAATAAGTACTGCATAAGAAAAATATGCTAATAAAAAATTTTCAGTGGGGATGAATCCAGGCCCATGTTTGCTAAACGCAGGCTCTCTTTCTCTAGACACTGAGCTACATACACAAAGAACTAATACTTGCTGCCTTATCAATGAACAAATGCTTACTGCACAAGCCCACAAACAAGACAAACAGAATTTGGATCCCAGACACCCATATAAATGTCAGGGCATATCTGTATCACAACACTTCAGAGGTGGTGACAGGATCCCTGAAACAAACTGGCTTGATAGGCTAACCCGACTAGCTGGTGAATTGGGGGCTTAGTAAAAAACCCTGTCTCAGTAAATAAAGTGGAGAGTGACCAAGGGAGACAATGGACACTTCTACTTCTAGCAGGCATGCAAACAAATGCCAGGAAAAAAGAAAGGAGGGAGGAAGGAAGGGAGGAGGAGGAAGGGAAAGAAGAAATTGTTCACAATTTCTGTTGCACAAACCAAATTTGAATGTTGCTTTCTTTGTCAAAAACAACTAATGAGGGTCGATATTTTTTCTCCATTTATAAATCTCAAGCTGTAAAGTATTTCTCTAAAGCTAAGCATTGTTGCATTGTTTCATTTTTATACAAACATTCACTTTGTCAGGGTGCAAACCTTAACAGAGAAGCATATTAAGTATGGTGGGCAGTAGTGGCACAGTCCTTTGATCCCAAGCACTTGAAAGGCAGACAGGTGGATCTCACTGAGTTCAAGGTCAGTCTAATAATCTACAAAGCAAGTTCCAGGGCAAGCCAGGGCTAAACAGAAAAACCCCATCTCAAAAACAAAAACCAAAAACAAAAAAACATGGACCCTAAGCAATTACAAGGAACTTTGGAAGATCTAGACTAACTTAACTAAAATCTAACACTTTATTTTGTAAAAAAAATAAAAAATAAAAAAAAAAAATCACAGATGATCAATCTTCTCTCTCATTTGGAAACTATGATGATTCCAGACTCCAATCTATTCCACCACCAGACAACTGCATTAGGAACTTAGCTTTGTCTCTATACATAGAACAAAAGTCTGCTATCTTTCCTTAAACTTCCATCTGTTCATTCTACTTTTACTCTCAGGAAGAGTATGATTTATTCTTACCATGTGAAAAAATAATCACAAGATTCCCATTATTTAGAGCTAGTTCACTGATCAAGTTTTCTCAAAGCTCCATTTGAGAAAAAAAAACGTTGGTCCTTTAAATGAAGACAACTTGTCTTCATTTAATCTACTTTCTAAATATCAAACTGGCAGATTAGATTCATCCCTACAGATGTGTGTGTGTGTGTGTGTGTGTGTGTGTGGTAAAAAAGAATAATAAAAATTGAATTAAAGATGGTAGGTGGTAGGATAGGCACATTTACTTACAAACAACCCATCACATTCTCATTGGGACATCATCCTTTCTGTGACAATTATATTCCCTATAAAAGGCAATATAGCTTGTTAGAAACTATGGCCAGTACTTTCCAAGATCATCATTTAACTTCACAGGAAAAAATAGCTTCGGATTCATAAATAACTGTAAATCTACTTCAAAATGGTTTTTGATTGTTTTTTTTTTTCATCAGACAAGACCCTGTCAGAAAAATGTCAAGGTAGCCTAGACATTTTCCACCCTCCTTTTAAGTAAACCCTGAGGTAAATTGCACTCCTTTTACTATTGCATTCTCTGCCCAAGGATGTTCTCAATAGATTTTTGAGTGTGCAATGCATGAAGGATATAGTGTCATAATAAGTCTGTCCTATATGAACAGAACAGAGTCTCAAACATGAGACTGCTGTCTATTCAGAGTTCCAGTGGCCTCCTGGCTGCCAGAACAAGTGCTCTTCATTCCTCTTCTCCCGTGGAGCCTCATCACCAGGGGAAAACACTGCTTCTGATACAAATTCACAATCCAAGTGCAGCCTTTACTTGTAAGACACTAAGTCAGCACTGGGTTATTCTAAATCATTTGGTTCTGCCAATAATTATTGGATTGTGCAAGAAAATGGGATTTGCATGTCCACACACAGACTCACTAACTTGGTGGACACATTGCTAACCCCTAACCTTAGATAACCCAAAGTAGATATCATGTAGTTTCATCACTTCCATGTTTCTAGACAGATTTGACAGCCCAACTCCGTTGTAACCACTATTGCAAAAACAGTAAGAGATTTAGAGATAAAAAGCTTGGAGGAAAATGGTAACAGTGATACAGTGATTCACTGGGTAATAAGAATATAGATGTCTTATCTCCACACTCTTGTCTTAAAAATTTTTTTTTCTATAAAATACATAAGCACCTCAATTTCTTCCCAAGAACTTGCCTGGCTACTGGGAGTACCTAAATAGTGCTCTTACAGTTTTTATAATGGACCCATATCAGGGATTAGCAGAAATTCTGACTAGAAGCTATGTATACCTTTAAGAAAAGGTGATATCTATTTCAGAGCTAAGTACTGGTGTCTACCATCCAGCCCTAAAAACAGGAGATGATGATTACCCCAAATAAATTATTTTCCAGTATAGACATTTGGGTTATCATGGATGATGATACTATTTGGAGTGAGAAATTACAGAAGGTAGAATTTGGCTAGGCAGTTTAGACCTAAAAAAAGAAGACCCCCCCCCCCAAAGAAAAGTGACCAATTTTATAGGGCGGGGGGGAAAAACAGGGGTAACATTTTTCAGTGGGGATAACACTAAAATGACAGTAATGAAGACAAACTTTCCACTAAGGGAGACACAATAGAATCATAAAAGTTTGAGCTACCATCTTATAATGTTTCAGATTACAGGAAAGTAAGCATGCCTGACAACGTATTGCAACATACAATCATTAAGTTTCCTGAATTAGGGAAACTTATGAAACTTCAATAGTCTTAGTAGATACTCACACTGTTTGTAGACAATATTATCTATGTGTTAACTGTTGCATTTGGCTATATAAGATACTAACATTTTAGGATTTGAAGACACTGTGTCTTTGGAAATTGATCCCTACTTTTTGAGGTCTAATATGTTTCCAAAGAGAGATTTCCTCAACCTGACAGATTTGCTTTGAGATTCTGGTAAAGTGTTAGCAGCTCCCATTACTTGTTTGATTGTGATGCAGCAAGAAGCAGACACTTGCTCTTTCAGTCTCTCAAATACACTGATTCTACAGGAAGAACTGAACTGTCAACTGTAGAATTCTGGGTCTAAGCTACTGGCAAAGACCATCTATTTGAATCACTACTTTAAAGAGAAAAATAATTTTTAAAAAAGAATTAACTTCACCACTGAACGTAAGATACTAAAGTATACAACTTTTTTTGAAGCAAAACAGCAATATGAGTAGTTATAATAACCAAAACTTCTCTAAAACTAAACTCAGCCTTAGAATGTGTAAGATGACAAGAAATAATGACAAACAAGCATAACTGCTGGTTTCTTCACTCTTTCTACCTCACCTTTATCCATAAAGTCTTCAGTTTCAGAATAACCAAATGGAAAGGGGGAAGAAAATACAGCTCAATCTGTTCATGGCCAATGATTAGAGAAGTTTGCAACACAAACCCTGTTCTTCATCTCAAATTGCCCTTTGTCTTCTGAGCAGAAAATGCAGTCTTTTGGAGCAAGTCTTTTAGAGCTTGCTATACACTAAAGATGTAAGAGCATGCCCTTACATTAAATAGTGGCCCAGTAGAGCTAACTGCCTTGTATTAACAACAATTATCAATGTTTTATTTCAAAGCTCTTTCTAGTGAAGGAGCACCAGACAGTATATAAATATATATAATACCTAAGATATCACTCAGAAAATTTCATCCACAATATATAAAATATAAAGGTACAAAGGCTACTTCCACAGTATTCATTTGCTCCTTTATTGTAAGCCATAACAGTCTAACCCTTTAACCTTTACTAATTAAGAGATAACAATTATCCTGCCGTGTGAACTTTAAGATATTTCAGTCGGCAAAGATTGTAGCTACATTAAATGTAAGACTTTAGAATTGTAAAAGTGAGTGCACATGAAAAAAAATGTCCCTTATAAATGATTTTCTTCTCATTTTATTGCTCCTCATAGTTAAATTATCTCCAAGCCATGCATTACAAAGACCTAGCAATTATTTCTAATAATTAAGGAGAACTGCTCAAGAATGACCTTGTTCTGTTTATCCATATCCCCAGTGCTTATTATGCTAATGCCTCAAAAGTGGTAGCTCCTTTCTTTCCTTCCTCCAGGATTTCATAAATGTTACCTCATTCAGTGTCAATGGTAACTACTGTGCCAAACCTAGAAGCAGTGCAAACTGTGGAGATAAACTGTATTTGACTAATAAACACAGCAGCAGCATCCTCATTTCCATCTGTCTGGCTATTACTACCAGTCCATCATTCCAATGCCACAAATGATTAAGCTCTTTGGATCCACAGCACTGCAACATTTAGTGATCTCTAAGATATGGAGAGCTTACATAATGACTTTTAATTAAAGGACATTTCATTACCGAAGTAGACATAAACTTTTTTTTTTTTTACATGACCTGAATGCTTTAATGTTACTGACATTTAGATTATCACACATAGCATAGGGATTAACATTTATTACTGGGTTCTAGCATTTTGCTAGAATTTCTTAAATTCTTCTAACACTATCATTATCACTTTTGAATTAATGACTTTAAAAAACTAATAAACAGCTGGGCAGTGGTGGAACACACCTTTAATCCCAGCCTTTGGGAGGCAGAGGCAGGCGTATTTCTGAGTTCGAGGTCTACAGAATGAGTTCCAGGACAGTCAGGGCTACACAGGGAAAAAACAAAAAACAAAAAATTAGCAAACAAATAAGAATCTGTTGCTGGAGAAACGGTTCAATGATGCAGAGCACTTGTTCTCGGAGAAGATTGGTGTTTGGTCACTAGCATCCATGTTAATAGGCAGCTCACAATCTGCTACTCAGCTCCAGGAGATCCGATGCCTTCTTCTGACTCAGTGGGCACCCATACACAGCCATACAAATAAAGATGAAATTAAATTAGTGAGAGGGAGAGACAGAGAGAGAGAGAGAGACAGAGACAGAGACAGAGACAGAGACAGAGACAGAGAGAGAACAAACAATAAAATACAATTCACAATTAACCACCCAGAAGACCATACAGATAACTGGCTTCACAAAGGACTACCTCAAGAGAACCACCAAGCATGCTAAAGAAACAGCTCAGTTACAGATGTACAAAACCCTTTCTTGGAGATTAGTTCATGTCAAGTCCACACCAGGTTAGCTTTTGTAGTTTTTAACCTAATACAAAACAATGCATGTGTGTCAATCACTGTAGATTTTTAAATAACCTAAATGGTTAGTCTGTAAAAGTAATTAACGATAAACAGAATTATATAATAAGTATTTCTCAACTATTTCACATTTTTATAATTTAAAAAAGGCAAAATAAAACAAATAATATTATCTGGAAATTAATGATGCAATGAATAGGAGAGTAAGACAAATTATAAAATAGTTAGAAACAGAGTGCTAGAAATCAGACACCTGATCCATTCTAACATTGAGGAAAAAATTCTAAAAATTCTTTTCAAAAGACTATGCATCAGACAATGTTCTATCATGAACACTACAGACCAAGAAATGAGTAAAAGCGGGTGAAAAGACAGAGATTAGGAAATATAAATATCAGTAATTTGGAGAAAGAAAAACTAGCACAAGAAGGATGCCCAAGTCTTCTGTCTGACCTAACCAAGTCTAAATCCTAACTATCACTTTCCAGGCTTCAGCTTCCTCATCCATGTAATGAGTTAGCTGTACCTACACCAGAGGGTTGCTGTATTAAATGAGTTCACTGGTTACATAAATTAATTTGCTCAGCTCAGTAACTGGAAAAATACTCTAGGACATTTTATCAAAATTCATTATCTGATATTCAAGATACCAGTTAAAACCACAGCAATGTTTAATTTAAGATCCACTTTTAAATATAAATTGAATCCTTGGGCACACAATTCGTTTTGTTGTTCTTTTGGAGCACGGCTTCATAGACTTCAAAATTCACACTCTATCTTAACAACCTATGTTCCTACATATATCCCAAGAGAACACTTAGCACATATGTGCCAGGAGCGCAAACAAGTACATTCATGACAGCAAATACTTGGAAACAACTCAAATAATCTTGGGAAAGAAAATACAGTGTGGTAACAAAAGGAGTGTTACATAAGAACACCAAGAAATTTTAAATGCACGTTAAAAATACTTAAGTATGCAGCTACAGAGATGGCTCAGTCGTTAACTGTACAGTGCTCTTACAGAGTTCACTTCCCAGTACCCACATCAAGCAGCTCACACCTGTGACTCGTAGTCTAGAAAAATCTAATACCTTATTTTGTCCTATTAATAAGATATTTATAAGACAGATACCATATATATATGAATATGTATATGTATAAGTACACACACACACACACACACACACACACACGCACGCACGCACGCACGCACGTACACACATACACTGTAGTATATATAATATACTATTGGGAGTTTTTTAAAAATCAAGGTCTATGGGGCTAGAGAGACGGCTCAGTGATTAAGAGACCACTGGCTGCTCTTCCAGAAGTCCTGAGTTCTATACCCAACAAACACCTGGTGGCTCATAACCATCTGTAACAGGATCTGAAGACAGCATATTCATATACACAAACAAACAAATCTTTAAAAATGTTTTAAAAATCTATGATCAACACATAAATAAATATATTCCTTTAATAGAGTTCACAAAACCATGAAGCACTATTTAGGCACACTGTGGGATTTTAAAATATATGAGCATTTTATCTGAAGGTATAGATATGTGCTAGCAGCCACAGACATCAGAAGGTTGCATTGTTTCCCATGGAGTTAGGGATGGTTGTGACATACTATGAACAGTGCTTGTGTCTTCTGCAAGAGAGCAACAAGTGCACTTAGCTGCTGAGCCATCTCTCCAGCCCCCATATAAGACACTTACTGAGGGACAGAGCATTTGCATAAAGCCCATCTAGCCACATTATCTATAACCCCAGCACTGTGGAGGACAGAGAAGAGGATCCTCAGAGCTTGAAGCCTGACAGCTCAGGCCCAGATTCAATGAGGAAATAAGATGGAGAGTGCTAGAGCAGAATACTAAACTTCCTTCTCTGGTACACACACACACACACACACACAAGCGTGCACACAGGGACAGGGGTGGGGTGGGGAAACAGAGACAAAGAGATAGAAACATGCTGTCCTGGGATTTACTATCAGCGAAAGCTATCCTGAAATCTGTAATTGTCAACTTAAAATTCTCCTGTCTCAGCCTTCTAAACACTAGGATTCCAACTGTACACCAACCATACGATGTTGTTAGTGGAAACATAGCATTCACTAAGGAGAAAATTGGTATGTCACCTTCTGGTACTATATGATGAAATATATTAGGGAGGATTACTAAAATACAGATTACTAAAAATACAGATAGCTGGGTGGTGGTGCTGGTGGCATGTGCCTTTAATCCCAGTACTCAGAAGGCAGACAGAGAAACCCTGTCTCTGGAAAGCCAAACCAAATAAACAGTCTTTATATTAAACGTATCAAGGGCTGGTGAGATGGCTCAGATTATAATTAAGAGCACTGACTGCTCTTCCAGAGGTCCTGAGTTCAAATCCCAGCAACCACATGGTGGCTCACAATCATCTGTAATGATATTGGATGTCCTCTTCTGTCTGAGACAGCTGCAGTGTACTCATATAAAATAAATAAATCTTTAAAAAAAAGTGTATCCAGTAGGAATGGATAGTTTATTGCTTTTTGACCTATTAAAATCTAATGTAACAACTTTATATTCTACATTTAAAAAGAAAAATATATTCACATAAAATTTGTGTATATGAAAGGTCTGTAGAGGTTTATAGAGTAATAGTTCCTTTTCTCAGTAGATCTGTCTTTAATTGCTCTTGTCCTCAAAGTCATTTAAAAATATCTATTTTACTATTTTGGAGACAGCGTAACATATATGTAGACCAGGCTGGCCTCAAACTCAGAGATCCATCCACCTGCAAGTCTCCATCTTGCTAGAACTGTTTTCCCTATACTTCCCAATGAGCTAAATGTATTTAAGGCAGGATAAATGCAATAATGGGATGAGCTGAAGTTAATCAGTAATTACACAACAAACTGTCCTTTTCCTTTGATCTGTACTAGAGGGCAAACAGAACATACTCTACAGAGTCAGACTCAAAGCAGTCCAGTCTGTAAGCTTTTCGGTCACTAAAGCTGTTTGCTCCCTTGTGAAATATCAGGAATCAAAAAAAGCTGCCAAGGAAAACAAAGGGTGGCTACAGGTTACTGTTTCATTCATCTTTTCTCTCTAACACAAAGCTAAACAATACTCTGGTTTGATGCATTTATTAAGGTTATTTGCTACATGTTCTCAACTTCTACCTAGTATTTTTAGTCAAACAAGCCTCAAAATATATACATTCTTCACCTAACTCATCAATAAACTTCCAGTTAACTCCTAAACCAAACATACAGTTACATATCTAAGAAAGTTATTTCTGAGTTAACAAATTAATTATCTCAGAATAGCAAACTAAATATCAGGAGCTAATGATAATATATACTAATTTTTTGCTACAGTTGTTCATGACCAAAACTGGCAGCTTACACATAAGTTGACAGACTTTGGTTAACCCAATTAAAATTCTAACAGATTAAACCAAGAATAGTGAACTGGCTAGCAAATCTTTCTTACCAATAAAAGATCTTAGCTGGATCACAGCTTACAAGAACATAAACTGTTTACCTCATGAAATAACTGAAACTAAAAAGGATCATTTCTCCTAAGAAAGTAAACTTTTGACCCCTATACTGTGATATTTAAATGCTCTTGAGTTGAAACTGTAAGAAACATGTCCTTTTTCACCTAAAATGAGGGAACAGCATCAAACCTATCAGTACTTCCACAATGTGCTCAGAAAGGCATTTTAACAGACCCTAGACAGGAAGTGGTGGCACATGCCTCTAATCTGTAGGAGAATACAGAGACAGGAAGATCTCTGAGTTCGAGGCCAGAGTGGTCTACAGAGCAAGTTCCAACATTATACAGAGAAACACTGCCTCAAAAAAAAAAAAAAAAAAAAAAAAAAAGAGAAAGAAATAAAATGAAAATGAAAAAAGAAAAAGAAGGAAAGAAGGAAAAGAAAAAAATCAGTTCCAAATCTAAAGCTTTAACAGGCTCCCAGAAAAAAAATGCTTTTTATAGATAGGTGGTTTGTTTTAGGTTTTTTGGTTGGTTGGTTAGTTGGTTTTTGGTTTTTCCAGATAGTGTTTCTCTGTGTAGCCCTGGCTGTCCTGGAACTTCCTCTGTAGACCAGAGCTGGCCTCGAACTCACAGACCCACCTGCCTCTGCCTCCTAAGTGCTGGGGTCAAAGGCATGTCACTACCCCTCAGTTTGTTTTGTTTAATGAAGCAAAAAAAAAAAAAAACGATACAGAACTAGATCTTTATCTTCTCAATACATGTTCTGTATCTGCCTACTCTTTCCAGTCTTTACTCCGAACATGAAAGCAAATGTTCACAATATACTAGTATTGTTTTGTTTGTTAGATAAGAGGCAGAGAGGCAGGCATATCTCTGTGAATTTGAGGGCAGCCAGGGCTATATAATGAGACACTACCTTTCTCAAAAGAAGATAAATAAATAAATAAATAAATGTTTTCTTCATTCCAAGTATCACAAACATAAATTTCATAGATCTAATGACTCTAGTTCTCGACTGTTAAGGTACAGTTATGATACCAAACTTGTCACAGTACAATATCTAAATACAGGAGAATACACTACTTTACCTGTGTTCTGTGTCAACTTCTAAAACTAACTGCTTTAGTTTAATATGGCTTTGATAAGTGACCAAGTAAGAATGACTTCCTGGTGCTCCCAGTCAGTGAGTAAAGCTCTAGAGGCTGGCTTGATGCTAGGATGTTCCTTACAGAGCTCCTGAAGCTGTCATTCAAATCCAGTAGCTTTTTGTTCACTTTTCCAACTAATCCATGTGGATGGGGTAGCATGTCAGTCCCCTTATAATCCCGACTAACTGGAGGGTGTAGAGAAGATTATTTAAATCAAACAAGTCCGAGAAGAAGCTGGAGTAAATAGATAGCAGGACTCCATCTCCTAATGACAATAAAATGGTTAGAGATCTCCACTTGTTTCTGAATGTAAACTACACCTTTTTATTCAAAATCCATGTATTTATGTTACTGTAGTATCAGGCAGCATTTGCTTAAATATGCTAAAAATAATATAATTAGCAATAATAATAATTAGCAAAATCAAGTGAATGTATCTACCACTGATAACATTAAAACAAATCATATACTATTAGCATATATTAGCAGAAGAGCCCATAATGCTGAGTTCAAACTCCTTCCATTACAAAGGAGCCAGCTTCACTCGCCCTCAGTCACAGAATTAGTTATAAGAAAAGCATGTCTCCTGATTTTTAATATTCTATGTATTATTCCATAGTGCACAAAACAGTTAAAAATTAAATAGATATGCAAATGACCTCTGAACAATTACTTTAATTTTATATATAATGCAGTATTTCAAAAATTTTAGCTACCCTAAAACATTTTTTCTAAACAAATTATTTCTACTTTACCACCCAGCACATTTTAACAGTCTGAATAAAATTTCATTTTCTATTAAACTGATATAATTTTCAAAGAGAACTAAACAGACATTTCAAAGCCTAAGTATTCTCATATACTATTTTTCTTTTGTATATGGCAATTTAATTAATGAAAAGTGACCTTCCTAGACTATCTCAAGGAAAAAAGCAACAGATACACATTAAAAAAAAAAATTGAAGGTCAGTCTTCATTGTTCAAAAAAAAAAAAACAGAACAAATTCCAATATTAGACTAGTAAACATTAACGTACACCATACCTTGGACATACAATAGCCACTGAAAAGCATATTCTAGAAAGATAACTCAAACATAGCAAAAATATTCACATATATTAATCTACCTTAACATTCACTATGAAATTCCATTCCACTCAGAAAGAGGGTGGAGGAGTGTTGTATTTGTATGTATATAAACACTGTAATTCTTAAAGCTTTTCACACAGTGCTTGGAACAATGTGAAAAAACCCAATATATAAACAACATCATTAAATCATAGGTAAAGAACACAATTACATAACAAATGCTAGTCCTTGCTATCTCAGGGTAGCACACCAAATAAATTGTCTCTGAACTAGGTTTTGTTCTTGCATGGGTGGGTAAACTATTTCTCAAATTGACAGTTTTGAAGGTTAGAGAAGAAACGTATCTCTGTGTATCACCCTTCCCAACACTTAGTGAGACGTATTAGTCACTTTACCCTAACCAGAGCTAGGTTGTCAGTCCTCCTTCCCCCCCTCCCCCCAGATACTTCAGTCCACCAGCAACAACATCCAATGAGGAAGTCTATAAACCGTACCCTTTCCCCATCAATGAGCTTCTTTAGTCCTAACCAGCACTATGGTGGAGCTGTAAAAGAAAGGAACTTTCAAATCTTGAAACCAATCAGATAAATGAGTACCTTTTTGTTGATACAGTGCTCAGAGCCCAACACAATGATTATCTAGGAGTATCCAGGATAGTTTTAGGTCTCAACTATTATTTCTAGAACTTGAGAAAATATGACATGTCAAAAATGAAGTCAATGACTTCATTTGACTTTAGGAAATAAAAGGGTAAATATTCTTTAAAAGATAACATAATTCATTTCCCAGTAATTTTGGGGCCCATCTTCTAACAAAGCTAAGTGATCCCTAATGTATAAAGTCACACACACAAAAGTGTATAACAAGCACTATGAAATAAGGGGCAGTAACATACATAAAAATGTGTAAATAAGTATGGTTTTTGAAATCTGAGTCTTAAGTACAGGTCTAGTGCACAGTGACACAGAAGGGCAGAATGCTGGAGATCATGGCATAATTGAGTCTTCTGGGGGAAAATTATTTCCACAAGTTTTTTGTTTTGTTTTATTATTTTAAGCATGTTAGCAGAGTTTAAAACATACAGTTCAAAACCAAAAGCGTTATGTCAAAAGAGAGAAGAGATGGTGAGCACTACTGAGCTCCACTGAGTTCTAAGCAGATTTTACACTATGTATCCATGATACCCACACAAACACACATCACTGGATAACTGCTTCACAGCTTCCCAATGTTTCTTCCTCTTCAGTTCTAGAATACTTTCAAACATATGTGTATAACGTATGCATAAACATACACATATGTAAGATAAATGGAATTAAGAACATATACTCATGTAGCACCACTGCGAGGTACATTTTTAATGAAGGAAGCACTAAATGATATCACATTTGCTTTTGACAAGAGAAATGATTCTAACACAGATTATACTACCACAAATTTATCTCAAGTGATCTAATTTTAATTAACCTAGTCTAAAATTCCTGTAAATCCCAGCTTGCTATTGAAAAGCCTAGTTCTGACACAGCAGGTGGTTTTGGCTTATCTGCACACAATAAACAAAACGCTAGGTTTTTCAGCTACTTCACTCCTCCAAGGGCTTTGGTCAAACCAACAAAGGCCACGCAGGGCTATACTCACTCATTGATGAAGTGAATTACGAAGGCCCTTATGTATTACGTAATATATACTTAAATGTTCAAAAGGCTAATCCATTATATATATGATATACCTGTACTGGAAACATTTGGAGATCAGAAAAAAAGTATTAACTTCGAAAATAAAATTAAATTGCTAGTTCCTTTATTTGTGGCATAACGCGGTTTACTTCTAAAGTATATTTACTATCTTTTGAAAAGCCTAATTAAAAATGTTTTATTCCATTTATTTGTGTGACTGTTTTGAATGTACAGGTGCCATATGTGCACATGGAGGTCAGAGAACGACCTGTGGGAGCAGGTTCCAACCATGTAAGTCCCAGAAATGAAACTCAGGTCGCCAGGCTGCAAGGTGTAAAGTGCCTTACCAGTTGAGCCATCTTACCTGCCTAAAAATCTTATTTTTAAACATCAATTCGAAACAATCTAAGGCTCCATCCTATTCTCATTCATTTTCCCCTCATTTGACTTATTACTGTTGAGATGCCTTTTACACTTTCATAGAATAACATCTTGTACTAATTCTTGATTAGATATGTAAGCACCTCAGTTACCTATTTCTACACAAACAAAATCTAAATTCAAATATTGGTTTTTCAAAATGAGGGCTCTAAAAGGCCCTACTATATTTTAGCACAATGGCTATCAATTTTTAAAAGTTAACACAGTCTTCCAAGAAATTAATCATTTTCATCTTCTTTAAAAGGCTAGAAACAAAGAAAAAGATGAAGCAATAAAGTATAAATAATTTCTACTGTAATCAAATCCCTATGAAAGATAGTTTAATAGAGAAAAAAGGGAAAAAAAAAACCAAAAAAACAAACCAAGGTCATTTTAAACCAAACCTAAGCCCAGGAGGGCTCTACTGGATCTCTCATTTTTTCCTAATGTGTGATCACAAATAATGAATTTTCATTTCAAAACTTCACCTCCTAGGTTAAAGATGAGCTATACAAATGGCCAGATTAAAAGGGACATTCCAAGAAATCCACTTTGTGGTTGAGCTAAGGCACAAGTAGACAGTGTCAGCTCTAGCAACAATGATTAGCAGATGAAAAAATCACTTCCTCACATTAATCCATCACCACCACCCATTTTTGCCCTATGAAGAACTTCTCAGATGACAATACATGCTAAAATAGATTATCCTTTTACTACCCAAACTAGTAGTTGTATTAATAAGGCAGTATATCCTTGTGAAAACAATTTTAAAAATCTGGATGAATAATTCCCAGTTGCCCATTGGGGAGGGTGGGAGGCTGTGTGAAATCATCAGTATCTTGAGAATTAAAACCATGGTTAATATTTTTTCATTCTAGTTCAATAACGGTTCTATCCACACTGAGATCTCTCTCATACACTTACTTGCACTTTCAATTTACTATAGTACCAAAAAAAAAGTGTCCGTTTTGAAACAATATATTCTATGCTTCTATTAATCTACATCCCATCATTTGTTCCTTGGCAATTGTAAGGCAATACTACTTCCTAAACTATTAAACTGGTAAGACATCTTTCCCCATCTCAAAAAAATATTTCTTAAAATTTTTATCCCAGCTGCTTTATTGCAAGATACTAGTAAAAGTTCCCGTCATTCCCTTCAGCATTTCCGCAGTTTTTCTCCCAGCCCAGCACTATCTGAGACAGGCTTCTTGATCTCGCTCAAAATAGGTCTAGTCTGCGGAAGGCAGTGACAGTGTACTGCACTGTGAATGGACAGCCAGGTATTTTATGAATGGAGGCGACCACGTGATCCCAGCACCTCCCCGAACTGATATTTCCCACATAACTGTGTCAACATTCTGAGAACTGGGGTAGTTGTTTGTGTGTGCGTGTATGTTCCAAAATTTAATCTAAAACTTCAAATTCTCCTCTCTTCCTAAACCCAAAACTCTACACAAGGACAAACAAGCTTCGAGTGGTTTTCTTAGGAAATCCTTTCAAGTTGTCCAAGGTGATGGATGTTTAATTATTTTTTTTTATGAATGAAGTGTGCTATGCAAATGAGGGCGATTCACAAAAAGAGAGAACATGGCGGCCACTTCTGCTTCTAGACTGCACTGACTGCAGCAATCCACCTCCTTCCACACCCGCTCCTCAATGCGTGCTTTTCAAAGGGGGGGGGGGGACGTTGCCCGGCATTTTTCTAGCTATTTTTTGGTAAACAGGCTTCCGCAGTGGCCTTTAAAGCCTCCTCCGAAAGATCTGACTTGAGGAATGCACTTTATTTAAAGGAATGCATCCTAAGAACTAGACTTCATTTAACTCTTCATAGCCCTCCAAAGACAAATAAAACTTGAATTCAATTACAAAAAAAAAAAAAACCCAACAACCACAGACGCCAAAATTCGGCCCCAAATTAACTCTTCTCAACAGGAAACTGTTACAGCACCATTATTCCTCCAAGAGGCTGCTACATTAAAGCAAAATATTTAAAAGGCAAGGTGATTCGTTTGGGAAACCTAAGGACAGTCCAAATTAGCAAAAACTTAAAAGTCATGGATTAAGCTCTGATGAAGTCAACCAACGCGTTCGGCTAAGTAAACCGTGCTATATCACAGACGGAAACCAAACACTAGCAGTCAAAAATTTTAATTACTCTGTTCTTGATGAAGACAGGGTTCAATACTCTCAAAGGTAAAAAACACAATAGCTCAACATTGCCCACACTCCAGGTGTCCTTAATCCTATTTAATTCTTAAAATGTTTCCCTAACCCTATCTTTTTACTAGAATAGTATAGGTCATAAGTTTAAAAAGTGGGGCGGGGGGCGAAGGCTTAATCGGTATTTAAGAGTCACTGAGTCATCGAATTAGGATTCAAGAGCAGTTTGCGGCTGGGGGTGCTCCCACACATTAGTTTCCGAGCGAAATAGCTGCAAAGGCAGGGTGGCTGGATGTTCAAGGTGTTAGGTGTTGGGGGCTGGGGGCGCGGGGGTGATGCCGGAGTGAACGGCAGGCAAAGGGTAGTTCCTACTCCACGTCTCGGAGACGTCCGATTGCTACGCCGCCCCTGCACTGCACTCGATACCCTTCCCCAAGCAGAGAGGCGAGAATGCACGAATGGAAAGGGGTGCTGCCATTAAAGAAAATGGCCCGACACATCGGGCATCTATCACCTCCCGGGCGGGACGGGCTGGGGGAGGGGGCTGCCCACCGGGCTCAACCAGGCCAGGGCTCACTTACTCGTTGTCAGAAGTCGCCGTCTCCTCGCTCATCTTTCCCTCACCGTGATCCGCTCAGGAGATGGAGGAGCAACAGCAGGCGGGGAAGCAGCGGTAGCGGCGGCGCGGAGGGGCGGCGGGCGACGACGACCGGCGGGGCGCGCGGGCAGCGGCTCGGGGGCCTCACCATGGTGGATGCCTCACCCGGAGCGGCGCCCCGCGAGCCGGGCAGCCCGGCCACCCCCGCAGGGGGGCGGCGGCAGCAAGCGCGGCCGTGGCGACCCCAGCGGTTTGCCGCGCCGAGGTCGGGTGCGAAGCCGAGACGGCGCGGGCGACTGCGGGCGCAGAGGGGACGCGGCCGGAGGCTGAGGCGGTGCTGCTCTCAGGGGCGCGGCGACGGGCGGGCGGCGGGAGCCGGCGGGGGGCAGCCGAGCGCTGGCTGCGGGAGGCGGCGCGGTCCCGCCGAGGTGCCGCGCACCATCTCCCGCCTGGCCGCCGGCTGCCCGCGCGGCGCGCCTGGTCGGCCCTCAGGGGCTCCCTCAGGCGCGCTCCAGCTGGGGGCCGCAGGCAGAGCGCGAGGCGAGCGTCGGAGCCCGAGGGCACAGTGCCGAGCAGCGGTGAGGAGGGCCGAGATCAGCGCAGCTCGGCGGCCCGCTCCTCACGCCCGCGAGAGGGGAGCCGCGAGGGGGGCGGCGGAAGCGCTCACGCCGCCCGCTCCTTCCGCCGCTCGAACCGGGGCGCCCGCGGGAGAGGCAGGCGAAGTAGTCCCTCGCGACTTCTGGCGCGGCGGGGCTCGCGCGGGAGCGGGCGAGTGGACGTGGGGCGCGGCTGCGAGCCGGAGGCGCGGGTCCTCGGAGGGGTCGGGGAAACCTAAAAGCCGCGACCCGCAGTCGAATCACTGCAGCTCCAGATCGTGGGCAGCAGAACAAGTTTCGGAAAAGTAGTTCCCTCCTCCCCTTGCTTCCCAAATCGTCGGGCAGCGGGAGCGGGGCGAGGAGGGTGGCGGAGGGATATGTCGCTGCACTGCATCGCGCGCGTGTGCGTGCGCGCGCTCCAAACTCTTGGCACGCCGAGGAAAGGGGGCGGGGGTGGGAGCTGTGAGCAGAGCTGCTCGGGGACTGGCATTGTTGCGACGCGCAACTCCCCGTTACTCGGGCCTGGAATATCCGGGTTGCCGGGACGAGCAGGCAAGCACACCGTGTGCTCCGGGAAGAAATCAGGAGACCACTCCGTTCTGCTCAGTGCGCGTGCACGCGCGCGCGTGTGTTGTGTTTTTCTTGCAAAGAATGGAACTGGCATGAGTTCATCTCTTAGTGGGGGTTACAGGCTAGGACTGCAAAGCGAGCTCCTCCTGCTGTCCCTCTTGTTGCACTGCTGCAGTCCCCTTGCTACTTGTACAAGGGTAGTGTGTGTGTGTGTGTGTGTGTGTGTGTGTAAAGAGTTGGTTTCAATACCTCGTAGCGCGATTCTCACTGTGCAAACAGCATGCAATGCTGGGCATTCATCTCTGAAAGCCTGAGTGCTTGTTAATGGAGAACGGCTTCCATTGAAGCCCGGGGTAGGCGGGTTACATGAATCTGGCGCATCCAGCAGCACAGGAAATAACTCCCGCTGCGAGCGAGGTTGCATAACTATAGCGCAGGAGAAGCTTGTGTGGCACGAACTTTGGTGAACGGAGGCGGAATGGTTGTTGGATAGGCAGCTGTCACGTTTGCATTGTCAGAGGACAATGTATGCAATCATCCCCTAAGAACCTTCTAAGGTTGAGGGCTGGGGCCTGGGATCTTTGTGACCGGAGGGCTAGGAACTCCTAGCTCTGTAAATTCTATTATCTCTTCTCTCCGAAGTCTGCCTAGGTACAAGATGGCCTGGGGGACCTACTCCCTAGTGGTCCCAAGTTCCTATGGCGTCTCCCTAGGCGGTTCTACGGTAGGCTTTTCACTTTGTTCTCTAGTTTACTTAACCTCCAGGGAAGGAAGCTTGCTGTTCCAGCCACTTTGAGAGATAGAACAATTCCAGGGGAAGAAGAAATCCAGAGGGCCTCCTAAGGAAACCGTCACTCTTCAGCCAAGGGTTTCCACGAAGCCTCGGAATTGTTGCTCTCCGAATGACTACACACTAATCTGCTAGCGTACTGTGCACATAAAAGTGCCTAATGTATGTTTGAGGAAGGAATAAAGGCGCTAACCCAGCCAGCCGTGCACCCATACAATGGATCACTGAGGTTTCTTTATATAGCTCTTCCGGCCACGTCTGCAGGATTGTTCATCTTTGGAGCAAGCCGGGATGGGAAAGAGGCATGAGTGGTGCCTGGGAAGAGATCTCTACCCCTACCATTTTGAACTTGATCTTAGGATGTGAAGAACCTGAATGCCAGCGTAGTGATGCTAGTCAGTGCTCCAGGTACCGCCACTAACTGGCTTTGCCCACTCAAGTTTAAATGAATCGGGCCAGCAGGCCTATGCGCGGAGGCTGGGGTAGGAGGATTCCACGTTCATGGTCTGCTTGGGTTACAGAACCAGTTCAAGGCTAGCCTCCTTAACTTAAAATAAAATAACTGTCTCAAAATAAAAAGTTAAAATGAAAGGGGCCAAAGATCTAGCCTTTTAGTGGAATGCCTGGGGCTGGGGGGAGGTAGACAAGAGACCCTGGGCTAAATCCCCAGTACTGAGGTGGGAGGGGAGAGCCTGAGTCAAGTCTCATCACCCATAGTCTGTTCTTAAGTAACTCACTTAAACTCTCTCTAGTTTATGTGGCTAATAGCATCTATTTCACAGAGCTTTTATATGGATTAATGGGCTAGCAACACACATAAAGCTCTTAGAACAAATTCTGAGGTGATGGTATGTCCAGTTCTCGCTATAATTTTGTGAAACAGAAGTTCTAAAGCCCATGTCAAAGTGATGGCATGTCAAGGTTAATTGTAAAGCACTCAGCATTGTTCAGTCGTTCAACAAATAACCATCTGTCTCCTCCTGTGTATCCCAGGAGACACGTGGCCTGGCCCGTGGTAAGCCATCAGCAGTGATAACCATCATGGCTATGATTAAGGACAACGTTGGCCATCTGCAGAAGCAGCTTTCTCTTTTGAGACGCAGATGTCTGGGGCTCCTATGCAGCCTAGAAATCATCAGAACTTACTTTTGGGTAAGATGAGAAAACTGTCTTTATCATACACCAAGCAATGTGCTGTCCACACGAACAAGAGACAGACAGGCAGACAGAGACAAACAGACAGACTCTGGTCAACAGCTTAAATTAACGCCCCTATTAATTCTGTGCCCTATGGACAAAATGTAGGTGGTGGTCAAGCTATCAACTCGTTTTAGTTAAGGTCCTTCTGTGTCTGTTTTAAGAGGACCATGCAGTTCCCACTACTTACCAGCAGTTGACAATCTTACTCTTAATATTATATACTGCCCACTCAAGTTTGAATGTCCAGTCAATCTCCAAAATGGACACCAACCAACGATGTTACCCAGTCCATCTATCTCAAGATTCTGCCTGCCAGTACACAGACTTGCCCCATGGGACCAACTTTGAGGACCAGGCTGAGGGAGCCTGCCAGTTTTGAGGGGGTTTGCCAGATTTGAACTGCCCCTGCCAGTTTCTTCAAAACAAGAGTGAAGAGATTGAGGACTCAAGATTAGCTATAGGTAAGTGTGATGGTTTGTATATGCTTGGCCCAGGGAGTGGCACTATTAGGTGTGACCTTGTTGGAGGTGTGTCACTGTAGGCCTCACTCTAGCTGTCTTCCACTAGCTGCCTTCAGATGAAGATGTAGAACTCTCAGCTCTGCCTGCCCTAATGCCTGCCTAGGTGCTGCCCTGTTCCCACCTTGATGATGACGGATTGAGCCTCTGAACTTGTAAGCCAGCCCAGTTAAATTTTGCCCTTTATAAGACTTGCCTTGGTCATAGTGTCTGTTCCCAGAAGTAAAACCCTAAGACAATAAGTATATTTCCTTCACTATTTTATATTGAAATGTTCCACTGTAAAGGCCTTTCCCCCCATCTTCTGTGGGTGCCTCTTTTTGTACCTCTTTTCCAAAGTCCCCACAGCCCTGTGAGTAGTGAGGCCCTCACCTAGAGGCTGTGGTCATTGTGGCTATAGAATGTTCAACAACTCTCCTTTTCCAGAAGTAAGTCATTTCAGTCCTTCACAATCTTCCTTCCGCTTTCTTTGCAAGCACCTGTTATCCTGTCTCCTAATACTTCATAACTAAAACAACTGCTCTAGCCAGCACCAAAAACAAACAAACCAAAAACCAAAACCTAAAAACCAGCCTCTCCTGTATGTGAGAAGCTACAGACACCACAGTTACATCTTAAGTTCCAGCTCTGGCGGTTACTGCTAGTCAAGGATTCTAGGCTAGGATCTGGCTCTTCAAGGGAGGGAACATTTGTATTTGCTTGGTTGTTTTTCTTTGAGGGTGGGGCTGAGGAAGAAGGCTGGCCACAATTGTTGGTTCCCACAGTTGGCAAGCTCTCTGTACTTTGTCCTTGGCTTCTTAAAGTTGGCCACAGCCACAAACACTAACCAGTTACAAGGTAGTGCAGTGGTTCGCAACCTGAATGTAAGGTACTTACATAACGGGTAGCAAAACTACAGTTATCAGATATTTGTAACAATAACAACATTACAGTTATGAAGTAGCAACAAAATAATTTTATGGCTGGGGGGTCACCACAATGTGAGGAACTGTGACTCCAGAATCACTGGGGTCATTGCTGTAACTTGGAAGTTAAATAAACCCTTTTCTCTTTCTAGATGGCTTTTGGTTATATTTGTCATAGCAATAGAAAGGAAACCGGAATAGTGTGAAGGACCAACAAGAGAGGAGCAAAACCACAGTTGTCAAGTGAGACCAGGATGGGATCATTTCAGAAAAGGTAAGTCATAGGAGGAGTCTAAGTTTCAGGCAAGTAACATAGTCCACATTTGGTTAATACACTGCTTGCCAATGTGACAGGATCCAGAATCACCTCAGAGACAAGCCTTTGAGGGGTTTTCTACTGAGTTAACTGAGGTGGAAAGACCCACTTTCCCTGTGGGCAGCACCGTCTTATAGGCTGGGGTCCTGGACTGAAAAGAGGAAGCACCCAGAGGACCACCGCCCATTGATCTCTGCCTCTTTTTTGTAGATGGCACAGGACCCACTGTCTCAAATACCTGCCACTAAGTCTTCCTCAGCACGATTGGCATCACCTGATACTATAAGCCTTGCTTTCTTAAACTGTTTCTTTGGGATATTTTTTCACAGCAGTATGAGATGCAGCTGATGAAATCGACAAGAATAGTAAATGGAACCCTGTGCTCTGCCCCCAACAGTCTCCCCACACTGCACTCCATAGGAACTGTCTTTCCTATGAAGATGTCTTCTGAATGTCTGTCCTTTTGGACTTTACTATGTATACATTATTAATGCATTAATGACCTTTTTGCTAGTTATCTTTTTATGAATATACGTTGGTTTCCCCAGGAGACAGGCTACTTTTCCTAATTTTGGTGTGCTTTTTAGCATTGGTTTTTGATAACAGAGCTTTTGAGGTAGGAGATTATGCCAAGGTCTTATCTACACATAAAGGTGAAGCTGTGTAGCCTGACTCTGGGCTGAAACCACAAGTTCCTCGCACTTCCTACTGTACTGGGATAGATGGCGGTCCAGCGGTTCGCACACACCCTGTCTGGTACTCTTGGCTCTCAGCTGATATTCGTACACTTGGCAAGCTAAAGAGGAGAGAGGCATGGCAGCACATGAGGTTCTTTTCGTATTTAAAAGACTAGCTCTCTTCTCTTTCCGAAACCCTCCTTACCTTAGCAGTGCTCCTTCGTAGCTGTTAGGCATCAGAGATGGACTATTGTCATGGTGCCATATGCTTTGTATACTGCTTCTTTCTCCCCCCTTCCTCTCTCCCCCTCCCTTTCTCAGTCTCTTTTCCTCCCTGGTCTCCCTTTCCTTCTTCCGCTACTCTGTGACTTCTCTCTCCCTCTCCCTCCTCCCCTCCCTCCCTGTTGTCTTCTTTTCCCTTCTCTCCCTCCTTCTTGCTCTCTCTTTCTGTAGGATAATCAATCTGATGGCTAATGAGCCCTACCCCTGAGTGGAATTACGAAACAGTAACCACATTTCTAAATAGTTCCCTTGCCTCTAGCCTGCTTCCCTTCTCCACTGAGTTTCCGTGTGCTTCCAAACTGATGTAAAGTATGAAAGGCAAGTGTGCTATTTTCTATTTCTCCCTAGAGACTGCAATTGTTAGTCTGGTAGTATCCGGTATGTGCGAAATCAGTTTACTTTTAATGCTATAACTGCCTTTTACAGGAAGTTTCCACGAGATTGGGATGAGTACAAGGGAAGTGAGCAGTCTGCAATTTCCTTTATGTTCAGTGTAATCTTAGCAGGGAGGATGCTCAGCAGACCCTTGCTACTAAATAAAGCACTTGCCTCTTCCACCGTCCTCCCGGATGGCTGTTGCCTTCCCATTCCACACAGGTTGTGCTCCCTTACAGCAGACATGAAGGGTCAAATATGCTACACAAGAGACTTCTAAGGCTATGTGCATACAATACAAATGTTATTAATGGCATTAAGAAAAGATTCTAGGTAGTTCTCAGATTGTCATTTTAAAACATCAACTTCCCTTTTAGTGAGTAATAATTAACTTTTGTATAGGATTTTAATGTCCTGTAGGACCTTAGCTTCTTCATGTCTTTGCCCAGTAAGTACCATTACCAGCTCTGATTTACAGAGACTTGAGAATCAGAAATTAGGGAGGTTCAGCTCCTCGTCAAGGGTTTAGACATCGTAAAGGTACAGTTAGTGCTGCACGGTTACTACTCTCCCCCCGCTTCTCCTCCCCATCCCCCTAGCTCCTGTTTATGTATTTCAGTGTTGTATAGAATATTTCAAACACAGGCCCCTCGGTAGCACATGCTTCTGTTTTGAGTCTTGGATGATAGTTTGGCAGGAGAAACCATCTACCTTTAGACAGAAGGGGAACTAAATTCCCTGGTTGTTTTCAATTGGCTTCTATCGTCCTAAAGTTTCTTTATAACTTATCAGCTCTCAGGGTAGGGCCTAGAGACTTCTGAGATCTCTTTTTATAAATCAGTAGCTAAATTCTAGTCTTAGTAGCAAGACTTCATCAGAAGGCAAAACCATCTGGGTATCTGGCATCTTTGGGTGATGCCAGCAACATGAATGAACATGGTGGCAAGTAGCCATGGGTGGCTATTTATTCCTGAGGTGTACTAGGGATATTTCAGATGCTCAGTAGATAGGTGTTTAGTATATACTTAGCTACAGAACATTTCTATTATCACAGGAAACCTGTCTTGGACACTTTAGTGTAGAGATGTGTATTGCTATAAATAATACAGGGACTTACCTTATTGTTAAAATGGACATGTAACAATGTTTATGCTTTCAAATGTGTTATCACTGGCTTGATCCAGGATACTAGATTCTGCCTTTGGATATATGATTACCTATTCATTTCTATCTACTAAAGGTGAAAGAGAGGATAATTTCATAGTTAAGGTCTTTGATGAGCCCACAGGAGATAACTCTGTTGGGGAACATAAATTCACTAATCTATTTGTTTTCTAAAAGTACTTCAAGTGTCCATACTTTCTACTCAGAGTTGCAAAGCATCACCTCAACTTGGTTAGAAATGTAGGCTCCTAGCCTCCACCTCATCCCTACTGAATTGAAATTTTTACTTAACAGTATTCCCCAGGTAACTCATCGACACAGTGCTGTTTAACAAGCTCTGGTAAAAGGTAATCTGCAGATGAGGCTGTCCTTTACCAACACTGACTAGAAACATTGTGTCTCAGACCTGTCCAGACTCTGAGGATACAAAAGGTAAGGTGATCAGTCATTTCACTGATCCAGTTCCTTCTCTAGCCCCAGCACATAGAGCTGTTCCCCTGCCCCCCTTACCCACTTCCTTCCAGTCTGGAACTTCGACCCTTTGGCACCTTGCCTTAGCTCCCCTCTGGGTGGGCACACTGCTTACCTTGTTCCCCGAAGTCCCACCACTCAGTTTTGGAACTGTGCATCCCTGTCATGGGTAGTATTGACTGTCAACTTGTGAGAGTAGGTAACAGCCTTCTGGGGACATCCGTGAGGAATTTCCTAGGTTGGGTTCCTAGGTATGGGAGTGACTGCCATCAGTTTGGATGGCGCCATTCCTGGACTGGGGGGTCTGAGTTGCCTGAAAGGGAGAAAGCTTGCTGAGCACCAACCCTTGCCCTTCTCTGCTTCCTGACTGTGGATGCAGTGTGACCAATTGCTTCAGATGCCTGCTGCCATGCCTTCCCGCCATGATGGACTGTAGGAACCATGAGCTGAAATATTGTTTTCCTCCCCTAAGTAGCTGAGGTCGGGTTTTTCTCCCCACCTAGTAATAGGTAATATAGTTGATAAGTCACTTCTTCCTTCTTTTCTCTAAAACGTATCTGAATTCCAAAAACAGACAAACAATCCATTCTTGTTTTTTACAGCTCCCTCTGTAATATTGCATTAGAATGTAATTTGTTCACTCCTGGCTGGGTTTGCATAAAGCTCAGTACTTCTAACACAACTCTTTTGGAGTTTCTTACAATTCTCCATTATGTTGTAATTGCCAAGTTGTCTATTTAACTTTTTTAAAAAATCTTAAAACACTCTTCATTTAGGTGCAACATGCAAGTTACATGTAACAACTCTTTACCTGGTAGACACAAGTATATGTGTATATATGTGCAATTGTAATTCAGATTCAGAATGTATACTTTGAATTGATATAGGCAGAAGAAAAGTCAGAAAGGAAATACTAGTCTTTGAGAAAATGTTACTTCTTTTAAATAACATCCTTGCTATCTAAACCTTTTCTTGTAAATGGTTATTTACTTGTGTTTGTTGGGGTTGGGGGATGCATGTGGAGGTCAGAGAACCGCTCCTGGGAGCCCTCCCCTTCCACCACGACAGCCTCATGCATAGGATTCCAGTCATCAGGCTTGGAGGCAAGCTCCTTTACCTACTGAGCCAGTTTGCCTGCCTGCCTTTCAGTTTCCATTGTTTCCATAGTTACACTGTAGGATTGAAGAGCAGAAAAAGCTATTATAATGAGGAAGCCAGGTGTGATCGCTCATTTCTATAACCCCAGCATTGGCGAGGATGGAGCAGAAGGCTTGCCATGTGTTTGAGGCCTGCCTAGGGTACATTGTGAATTCCAAGCCACTCTGGGCTACAGACTAAGACCTTCTCCTCTTGCCCACCCCTGCCCCCTGAAAAATGGAAGAAAAGAAAGAAGGAAGCAAGGAAGCAAGGAAGCAAGGAAAGGAAGGAAGGAAGGAAGGAAGGAAGGAAAGAGAGAGAGAGAGAGAGAAAGAAAGAAAAAAAGAAAGAAAGAAGAAAGAAAAAAGAAAGGAAAAAAAGAAAGAAAGAAAGACTATGTAGGATTAAAAATTGAAATATAGCTCATAGACCTTGAAGCTCAAGAAAAGAGGGTAACTGCAGATGTAGTGAGCCACAAGATCCACAGGGCTGCCGTACATCCACAGAGGACCCCGAGGTCTGCAGGATCCACAGGGCTGCCGTACGTCCACAGAGGACTCCACAATCTGCAGACACAAGGCAAACATTTAGTTACTAAACAAAGCCATGTGACTGAATTCCTAGCAAGTAATAAGTTAACTGTTATGACTTTCTTTAGTTTAAACAAATGCAACATCTCCAAAAGTGTCTGTTTTGGAAATCTATTGTATTGTTGTACCTACTTTTATATAATAAAATTACTCATATAAGGCGGGCATGAGGGTACAGACCTTTCACAGCACTCGGGAGACAGCAGCAGGTGGATCTCTGTGAGTTCCAGGCCAGCCTTGGTCTACATAGCCAGTTCCAGAACATCCTGGGCTATCTAGAGATACCTTGTCTCAAAAAACAAAGCAACAAACAAAAGGCCCTCATAAAAAACTGAAAACAAATCATTAAATTCTCCAGTTCTAGTGACAGCTAGAACCTCACCTTAAAGATCTGTCTTTATTTTCCCAAGACTGGAAGGCCAAGCAGACACTATCTTTCCTTTACACCAGAGGCTCCAAACCTCTTTATCAAAGGCCTTAAAACACTTCACACCCTATTTGCCTCCTGGGCTTGAGCCAATCTTTGTTTATTTCAGGTTTCCTTCCTTTGTTGCCTTGTCCCAGACTTCCTTCTGGGTCCCTCGCCAAGCAAGGCCACATCCTTTGAACAGCCTCTTTCTTACCTGCTTCATAGTGCTTACATATTTATGTCTCCTGAGCATTTCTACAAAATGGCTTAGAATTGATTTGGGAAAATAAATTTGCTTTCTACAAATATTTGCCCAGCCTACATCTTAGCAGTGTGTAGCTATTCTTGTTTTGGGCCATGGTAGTATTCTTAACTCCATTTGCTTAGTGTCTATATTTAGCTATTTGTCTTTCTCATGCTTTCATAAATTTCAATATTCAGATGTATCAGTTTATTGCTAAAAGAACTTATAAAGTGAGATATCAGATAGGTCAGAGGTTACTGTGAGTCTTGTAATCCATTACCCTTCATAAGGCAACTTTTAGTTTATAACTTTATATTTTGGGAGCTCCTATTCATTCAAGTAAAATGCTGTTATTAGAAAGTCTGACAGGTATCTGGGCCGTGGTGACACACACCATTAATTCCAGCTCGCAGGGGGCACAGACAAGTAGATCTCTGAGTTCAAGGCCAACCTGGTCTGCAGAGCTAATTCCAGGGCACCCAAGGCTATGCAAAGAAACCCTATTTTAAAAACCCAAGCAAGAAGAGGAGGACAAGGAGAATGAGAAGAATGACTGATATCTTATGGTATAAGACTGAAGTACCCATTAAAGAATATGGAGATTCTTCTGAAAACATACCAGCCACCTGGACTTTACTAGCAAGAATATTTGATTCAACTTTCAAAGGATTGTTTTATCTGTATAAGCTCACAGATCTCCCTGTTAAAAGATCTTTATTTGCTGGGATATTCATTTTAAATACCAGGTTCATGCTGGAGATGAAATAAACATACTCCTTGACTTCAAGAAACAGTGTAGTGAAGATGTCACCTGGTAAGGAGATGTCACCTGGTAAGGAGATGTCACCTGGTAAGGAGGGATGTCACCTGGTAAGGAGAGATGTCACCTGGTAAGGAGAGATGTCACCTGGTAAGGAGATATCACCTGGTAAGGAGAGATGTCACCTGGTAAGAAGCGATGTCACCTGTTAAGAAGCGGTCACCTGGTAAGGAGGGATGTCACCTAGTAAGGAGAGGTCACCTGGTAAGGACTATAAGTGAGGAGCACAAGTGAAGAAGTCAGGCATGGGAGCAGCCAGCTTCACTTCACACAGTAATGACAACAGCAAGTTGCCATGAAGCATTATTGTGAAACATAAATAAGAACAAGGAAGTGAGAAACATCCTTGACCTTGGCTCCATCCATGTGTTCACGGAGAACGTGAACATAAAGTGCTGACTGCTGTTTGTGTGGATTCAGCTTCTGAGGGGCCAGCCGGTGCCCAGAGATCTGACAAGAGTGTGGTTCTCGTTTTCTCCTGTACTTTTGGTCACCAGGGCCTGAGTGTGAAGCTCTATGAAAATAACACTGTCAAGGCACCTCTGCTCTCAGCCTGCTGGGAGGAAATAAAGGTAGATACTGGAGGATACCCGGGAGGCACCTGCCACACAGAGACCTCCAAGTGTGCACGTAGCCAGCTTATATGATCCTGGAGAACACCAGTGGGGCACCTACCACACGGTGACCTCCGAGTGTGCACATAGCCAGCTTATATGATCCTGGAGAACACCAGTGGGGCACCTACCACACGGTGACCTCCGAGTGTGCACGTAGCCAGCTTATATTTGTTTCAGTTGTATTTTCTAGCAGTTGTTTGTTATATTGATCCTTTTTGGCTTAGCCCAGCAATCACTAATCTATACCTACACACCCAGAGAAAGGGGCCGTTTACATAATTGAATGTGTTTCTGTGTTGATTCTGAGCTCCTAGCTGCCAGTGCTTGTCTTTTGTATCCCTTTTAGACATTCCAGGCCATCACCTGGCCTCGCCTGTGTCTATCCTCCACACATTGTACTTCGGCTAATGTTTCTCTTTTCTTCTTGGTGCATGTAGAATTTCTATACTACCTGTATCCGTGCAATCTCTATCTTATTCTTTAAAGACAAATGTTCTTAACTTTCCAGTGTATGTTCTCAATATCAAATTAAGGAGCCAGGAGGCTTTAGCCAGGCATACTGACCAGTACTTGGACACTGAAGCATTCTCTGCTTGCAAATTACAGATGTGATGGGACCAGGTGCCTCAGGTGCCAGCCGCTAGGACTTTCTGGCCATATAAACTGGATCCTGAAACTGAGAGAAAAGAAACCCTTTCTCCCTTAAGCTGCTTTTGTCAGAGTCATTGGTCACAGAAACAGGAAAAGAAATCAAGTTACATACATCACTCCCAGGAGTCCCAGCAAGCAAAGAAAATGATGCTAAATTGCTTTTTAAATTAAATCAAGTGTTCTTTATAAGCACTAGGAACTCTGTGATAAATGTATGCAGTCAGAGGACACCTAGTCTCCATGTTTACAAGGGACTACTGTTAGCAACTGAGAATATTTGAATTCAGACCCTTTGCTGTATACCTATATATACAGGCAGTAAACATGTGTTTGCTATCCACAATGGAACCATGCCATGTGCACACTTTATAGCAGTGTTTATTCTTTGAAACAGTCATGTGATAGTTTGCAGTATGGGTATAAAGTAAGTTACCTGCATCTGTTTACTGATCTGTTTCTACATCAATCTTAGCTTATTACTGTGTTTATTTTTTCCTGTCAGAAACAGCACTTTTGTGAACAGCCTGGATACTTATCTTAAAGTATATTTATACTTACAAGTACAGATTTCTCTCAGGAAACTTTATATTAGTGGCATTCCTAAGTTAAAAAGAAAGACTTTGTTTGCTTACTTACTTTATTTTTGTGACAGGGTCTTGCCTGCTCTGTAGTCCATGGCTTTGAACTCCACAGTCTATCTGTCTCAGCCTCCTGAATGTAAACTACTATAGCTGACTTGAGAATAAACATTTTAAAGATAGAACTACATGACCCTCCCTCTACAGCATGTCTTTAAAAAAAAACAATTATTTTCTCATTAGTAATGAATGACAGTATCATTTTCTCTAAATTCACACACATAAGAATATCAATCTTTCTTAATTTTTGTTAATTGTAACACCCTACCCAAATACTCTATTGCTGGCTTTGTTTTTGTACAGTCCTAATTACCAGCTTTAATGTTGTTCATGTTCCTTCTTCAATGAGCTTTATTGTTTACCCTCTTCATATATTCCTTTGCCTCCATTTCCTGATCTGTATCCTTAGCTAACCTTAGTAATAAACTAACCCTAGAACATTTGTTGTAATATTGCCCCAGCACAGAGCAGTTTAGTCAGCGCCTAAAAGCAGGTACCCCATGTCTTCTTTCCCAAAGCAGTAATGATGAGTAATTCTCTGGAGAGATGCAGGTGGACGTTGCTGGACCCTGAAGGTGTACCCCATATTCTATGCTGGTAGAAAGGAAGAGACTGTAATATCTTGTTTGTTTGTTTGTTTGTTTGTTTGTTTTTTGAGACAGGGTTTCTCTGTGTAGCCCTGGCTCTCCTGGAACTCACCATGTAGACCAGGCTGGCCTCGTACTCAGAAATCTGCCTGCCTCTGCCTCTGCTTCCCAAGTGCTGGGATATCTAACACTGTTGGCCGCTCACCACCTGCCCAGTCCCACTTGCTTCATCTCTGTTCAGGTCCGTCCCACCACTGTCCCACCACCGAGAGATACTCTTGGTATCACCCTCATCTCAGTGGGAAGGAAACAAAAGCAGATGGAGGTTAAATGAGCTTGAGGAGGTTTCACAAGAAAGTGGCAAAGCTTTGCTTCAAAGTAAGGCCATCTGGCTTCGTAACCACAACTCTGGGTTTTCATGACCAGACTGTAACTAAAACAGTAGCAGAGGGGAAAGAAACCATAACAAGGGCATAGACAGAAAAAAGAGAAAAGTGGGGGTCAAGGGGGAAACCAGAAGGGAGAAGACAGTAGATGCTAAGAGGCAAGAGAAAGCACAAGTGCCTCACCTCCCCCATGCTGCAGTCAGCAGAAACACCAAGGACCCGAACTCTTCCAAAGGAAGATTTACACTTACACCTCACAGGCACTATAGGTCTAATACAGACTTCCTAAATAATTAGAAAGTGTATACTTAAAAAAACATTCTGAAAGACTCATCCTAATATTTAGAATTGGGTCTTCAGGGTCTCACCAATCCATTGGATCCACTTATCACAACAGAAAAGAAAATAGGAAACCACTTCATCCAAGTGGATCTCAGATGGGAGCAACTTCTTTCTGCCCCCCCACCACCACACACACACACATGAAAGAAAGCGGGTGGGGGACATTTGATGATGTCTGGAAATATTTTTGGTGTCATAGTTCAGGGGGTGGGCGGGAGGGAATGTCACTGGCATCTAGTGAGAAGAGTCCAGAGACACGCCTAAGGACAGACTCTCACTGCAGCAAATTATCTGACTGAAGATGTCAGCAGCATCAAGCATGGAACCATACTTTCTGAGAGACAATGGTACTAGGCTCCCTCTGTATGGGAATTTGTCTCAAAACGAAGATTAAGGGACTCACAGAGTTTTTCTTTCTATCCATCTTCTGGGTTTTTTTTTTCTTCTTTCAACTCCTTCCTGTCTGGCCTAAATTTGGACCACTCATTTTAAAAATTAATGCAAAATAGCAGTAGTATAAAAGCCAAAGCCAATGTATTTGGGTGCAGCTCCTTGCCAGCGTTTTCTCTCTTTAGCCATGGAATTCTTTGGAGAGTATTTTGTGAATGATATTATTTGGATGTCTCTGTATAAAGCCATGGATTAAAATGAAATGGAGCAGATGTTGAGATAACAATAGCAAAAGGGAAAAGCTTTCTTCTATTGAAACTGTGTGAGGAATAATTATTATCCTCAAATTAGACTAGACTGTCTCTTGCCTTAAAAAATTTATTTTACAGATTTGAATATACCTCCTAACTAGAATATTTATATAGGGAATTTTAAAGAAGTATTTAGTGGTAGTAACTGAAATGTATACACTCTTTAAAATTCCGTTCAGTCGTACATGCAGTAGCTCATAAAGCCTCATAGATATATTTAGTGATTGTGAAAACTAAGAACTCAGGTGAGGGGTTTGCCCAAGATTGCATAAATAAGTAAAAAGCACAGTAGGGCTTGGATTAATGCTCTCTGACTCTGGCCAAATCTAACATTGTTAGCAGAGTATGATTTTTGCCTATCCCAAGATCATTCAAAAATAAGCTATATTTCTATTGGTAACCTTTAAATAAATAAGTTAACTCAAGACACAATATAAATACATTGTTCTAGTAATATATCATTTTAATTTAAAAAATTCTAAAGTGGAATTTTTAAAAGCATATGCAATAAAGAGCAAATAAAAATATAAGTTCTTATATTTTTTGCCCTAATGAATGTAGCTCTGTGCACCTCCTGAGACTCTTCCACCCTCTTCAGAAGACTACTGGGGTCACAGGGTTATTTGTTCTTTGCTGCATGCGTCAAATTAGGACATTTGTGTTTCTTCAGAAGCCCCATTAAACGTGTCTCCTTGATCAGTGACAGATGTCAATCACAGTACAGACCTACACATAAAGACACAGGGGCTAGTAACAGGAGGCCATGGTCCTCAGCCACAGAACAGTGCAGGGTGACAGGCAAGCGGGCCTTCTGCCTCTTCAACAGCCATCAGGATAAAAACTCAGGCCCACAGCACAGCATCAAAGGTTTCCCTGGACTTCATCACAAAGGCCTTTATCTCAGAGTCCCAAGAAATAGGCTTCTGAATCTGTCCCAGCCCCAGCGCTGCTTCCAGACAGTTTGTTAAACTATGGAGTAAATGCAAAGGAAAATGCAAACCCCTTCTGCTACCCAGTGAAGAGAACCTGGGACCATGAACTGCGAGCACGAAGGCAAACCATAAACCCACTATGTAGTTACTTGATATTGTTCCGCCTAACATATTTCTTAAGTGTCTATTCTTTGTGCCCCTTTCACTTTTTACTGAGACCTTTGCTTTGACCCGTCATGAGGATGGGACCCTTTGTTTAAGACCTGCGACAAAGTTGGCAAGTGCAGTCTTCGGCTTCAATTGGAATGTTTTCGTGCAGCCTTCAAGCTCAAATTGAAAGAGGCAGTTGACAAATATCTTAACTCCCTTTTAAAAATTAAAAGTAAAGTTTAAAGAAAACACATGAAGCCAAACATCAAAAGTTTAAATAGTGACAGGGAGGTGCCTGCCTTCCTGCTTTCCTGGGATTGTGGGAATGGCTACCTGTTCTCTCTGTGTACTTACACATTCAGGTAGAACACTTCCTTTAACTTCCCGGTATCCTAACCTAGAGTTGTGGTTCCTGTTCTAGGAGCTTTCCTCTCAGCAGACATTCTCCATTAAGTCAGTTTCCATTAAATTGTTTTCTATGGTGTGCAATTCTCCTGTCTGCCTCCCCTTCAGCCTTCACAACCCTTCAAATCTTCAACTCTTGGGCCTGAAAGAGATGTGTAAATGTATTGGACATAACTATTTTTAATCTCAATTAATAGACAATTTATTTGCCAAGTGGCTGAATTAATTTTCTGACTAAGGTGTTTAATAGTAGCATAAGGATTCTATAGCATTATGTTACATTAAGACCAGGAATGCACTGGCTCTCTGATTCAGCTGGGATCATGGCTCTGGAAGTGATTCTGTCTTACTGTTTTACTCAATGACTGTGCCCTCCTTCCCTCCTTCCCTCCTTCCATCCTTCCCTCCTTCCCCCTTCCCTCCTTCCCTCCTTCCCTCCTTCCATCCTTCCCTCCTTCCCAGTTCTGTTTACCACTCAGATCAAATAGCTGAAGGTGGCTAAAACAAGTTGCAGGTCTGTAGGGTCTCAGCTTCAGACACCAGAAAGAAGCCAACAGAATCCTTTTATCTCCAGTTCTGAAACTCTTGGGAAAAACAAAACTCTCCCATTGGCTCAGCTTCGGAATACCTCTGCCTGACTGATGTGGTGGTCAGTTGTGTGGTCTCACTGTAATTCCATAGACACTGGAGTTGGACAGGGGCAGTTCCGGTGCTAAGCCAGAGCTGGGCAAACCTAAGTATCCATACTTGCCAAAGATATCATGTAGTCCATACCCTTCCTGTACCAGTGAGGAAAGAGACTCACGAGGTTCCCCGAGGCCAGTGAGAAAGTCAGAACTGGATTCCAGCTGTCCTGAGGTCCATGTACACATGTCTTTGTTCAGTAGCCATCATGAACATTCACTGAGGACCACACCTGGTTTCAGGTAGGCAAGGTGGCTGCCTCAGAAAACAGCAGAGTACCAGAATTTCTGATCCTGCCTATACAGCTTCTTAGATCAAACCAATGCTCATCTGATTCCCTTATTCATGATAGTTCCGTCATCTACCCTCCACCAGTACAGCAGGAGGCACTCAAGTCAGCACCTCACCCATGATTAGTCTAATGTGCTACCAGTGAGTTGTAGCCTCGGTGCTAGCCAGCTTCACACATATACACACATATATATCTTTGTCATGACCCCTAAGCTCCCTTATTGAAAATGTCAGGCAGCACCCTTGCCCTCTATTGTGTCCCCACAAGCTGATTGACTTCAACGCCAGCTTTGCTAAAATCCACATAGTGATGACTGCTCTGACAAGCACAGCCACAGGACCAACAGTAAACATCTACAGCTCTTTTTTTTCCTTTAGAAAAATGAGGGTATTTACAGCACGTGAGAGGCTCATTGTAGGTAGAGAGAAGGAAAATGTACCTTTCTGAAGTAAGAATTATATCACATCTAGTTGTAGGCACATTGCAGGCAACCAGGAAGAGAATACACTTTTACTTAGTAATTATTTTATATCCTATCTAGTACTTTGCCTCAAAGAAAGAACATTTATATTTAGAGATTGCAAATTCTTAGAGTGTTGATTACAAGGGCTAAGCAGGAAAGAGAAGAAAGCCATATAGCCAATCAGATTTGGCTTACAGTCAGATGTCATGGTGTTCATTTATCAGCTCCACGATGCCCTTGCTTTCTAATTTATAAAATAATAGAGATCAGATAATATGTACTGAAATTGCTTATAGTCCTCACTCTACCATGTTCTTTGAAGCTTTTCAGAAGCCGTGTAAGTAGAAATTTTATTCCTGTTTTCAAAAAAAGTTCTTTTCATACCATTGTTCCAAGCCTAGGAGAACTGTAACCCACACTTCATTCTCTGCACCAAATCCTCCAGGATTGCTTTGAAAATGTGGTGGCTTTGTCTTTGAATAAATATTGTAAAGCTTTGCCCCTATCAAATAAGAATGTCTTTTTAGGTGGCTAACACTTACCTTCCATTGGCCTTACGTAGGTAAACACCTCCCCTCCAAGGGCCTTCTTGGCCCACCTCATGACTAAGGTATTATAAATATGTGATAATAGAAGCTGAAGTTCTCCACAAATGGGGCACAACAGAATTTATGAAAAGGATAAGACGATGTCTTAGTTACTTTTCAGTTTCTAGGAAAAGGCACCAAAGCAACTTATAAAAGAAAGTGTTTAACCTCATGGCTCAACAGGGTTAGTCCATGGCTATTGTGGCAGGGACCATGGCAGCAGGCAGACAGGAATGGTGCAGACAGTAGTTCTTAAGGCAGAGAACTGGGAATGGTACAAAGCCAGTCTCCAGTGACAAACATCCTCCAACAAGGCTACCCCTCCTAATTCTTTCCAAACAGTTCCATTAACTGGGGATCAAGTATTCATACATATTAGCTTATGGGGCAAACCACCACAGAAGAAAAGATACCATTTCCCCCCATTGGTTAACTCCTCTGTGCCTGACTATTATATTTTCTAGGCATGCATTAACTTCTTCACAGCCTGGCCATTTATTTAGGTCATTAGAATTTTGTTCTCATAACAGAGCATTTTCAATCTACTATCAAATTTTATTTGAAAAGAAAAATTGTAGGCCCAGTAATTCCACACTACTGTGTTCCCTTGACTACAGCTATATGCCTTGATAGGTCCTGGAAGAGACAGACAGCCTGTGAAGTGTGCCAGTTCCCAGAGACAACCAACCGTCTCTGCGGCTCAGTCTGGGTAGACATTCCTGGAAGCAACCACTCAGGAGTGCTACTTTTAGAAACAATAGCAGCTCAGATCTGAAGCGGGAGCCAGGACCACAGGGCTTTATCTTTTCTGAGTCTCTTGAATAAGCAGCTGTTTGAAGGTGCTTACCCAGTGGATAGCCGAGTACTAGCCACCACGCACCATAACCATCAGTGTTTATCTGGCATAAAATGTGTGGAATGTCCACAGAGCTAATCTTTTGCTGTAGCAGGTTGAAAATAAGCATCAAAACCCTTAAAATATATAGATTTTATCTCAGTAAATCCTACCTCTTAACAATTTGTCCTGACTGTACAAACTTAGCTAGAACAGAAACATTCAATGAATGCTGATTATTTTTATGAAGGTGGACTGTGTATCATGATTTATAATAGTGAAAAACATACATTAAATGCCCAGAGAAGTATATATCTATAAATATCAGTATCTATAATACACTGGCAGGTAGCCATTAAACAATGTGCTAACAGTTGCTGGATTTGGGGATGTATCAGGATAAACCACAGATCCCGTTGAATTATCAAGCCCCACCCAAGATATTCTAACTATTGCTATAAAGATCCACACTAGAAAAGACTAGAGCTCATATGAACTTAGTAAAGGAAATATTAATTTTACTTAAAGTGTGATCCTTTAAAGTCAAATATGTGCCAGCTTATCTTAACTTACCATTGAAGAGCTGGTCTACGTGTGTAGTTTAGTAATGTGTTGCTTGCTTAGGCAGTGAAGGCTGTAGGTTTGATCCACAGAAAAGAATGAGAGGGAAGAAAGGGAGAGAGGGAGGGAGGGAGGGAACTGGCACCCACTAATAGTTTCTTGTTTAATCAACTTTTATCTTCCTAACAGTCCTCTTTTAAAAGGACATTGTGGATCCTTCAGGTCACTGGAGCCACACTTGATTACTATCTATATGTTATTCAGTGAGGTAGTTCCCCCACCCTGACGGTATCATTACAAAAGTCTCCTTCATCTTCTAATCTCAGCGTCCCCTCTCTTCTCCTCTGGATAGTTCTCAATACTTCTTATCCATCCCTTTATAGAAATCGCTTTAACATGCAAATAGTATTTCTTCCAAAGAAAGGCTCCATGTGGAAAAGATTTCACTTTGGGGGCCGTTGGCACAGTGAGTGCATCAAAGGCGGCAGGCCGACTGCAGGTGAGCCTCACGGAAGCACTTCCCGTCCATCTCTGGAGGTTGCTCCATCTGTTCCGGCCCCACCTGGTGATCTGCAGTTCTGCTTGCTCGTGCAGTATACAGACTCAGAAGTGACTGACAGCACTGGTCCCTTTACATATGACACACCTACCTCAGAGCACTATGATCATCCCGCACATTAACATGGGGGACTCAAAAGCTTCTTCTTCTTCTTTTACGCTTCCAGCATTTACCATTGTTGTCTGAAATCACAGGGCCAGTGCAGCCTGAGTGAGTGGGAGTGGGTGTTCATATACTGCATCTTAGGAAGTTGGGTTGAACTCCTAGTTTCTTATCCTTTCTCAGAAGACAGCTTCTCTGGCAACTGAAACCTGAAAGAATATAATGTTTATCTGGGCCAAGCATGGGTGGCTCTCTCATTTCCCCTTAATATTGACCTATTTGCTTCTCTGTAAAGTAGCAGTTGCCCAGTTTGGTTAATTAGCCTTTCTGTTTTGTGTGTAGGTGTGTGTACATGTGTGTCTAAGCACATGAGGCCCAAGGGTGATGTCTGGAACCATCCTCCATTGCTCTTCTAACTTATTCATGGAGGCAGAGTTTCAATCAAACCCAGAGCTCACTGACAGGGTTGGTCTGACTAGGCAGTTGTCTCCATCTTCTGAAGCTGAAATTATAGGAAGGTTGCCACACCTACCAGGTATTTCCATGGGTTCTATTTTCAGGTGGACACATACATGGATGGCAGAGGTCAGTATCTGCTGTCTTCCTCAAGTCTCCCTCCAACCCTTACATTTTGAAACAGGATGTTTCTCTGAGCCTGGAGTTCACTTTTTTTGGCCAGCCTGGCTGGACAGCAGACCCCAAACACGCTCTGATCTTTAACTCCCGCTGTTGGGATTACAGGCCAGTTCCTTCATTGGGGTACTAGAGATCAAACTCAGGCCCTCACAGAAACATGGGAAACATTTTGCTCACCGAGCCATCTCCCAAGTCTCTGTCCCTTTGTTTCTTAATAGAACAGCTTGTGAAAAAGAATCCCAGCTTTGACTCAGACCAAGAGGAAGAGGGCAAGAAATCTATAGAGAGCAGGATGTTGTGGAGAACACCCCAGCTACAAAACAGAAACAGAAATAGTAGCTGAGCAGGCCGAAGAATGTTCTAGATGGAGGAAGTATGGAGATGACTAAAAATTGCAGACTATCAAGCTGAGTTGTACTCGCTGGGATTTGCCAAGTTTGACTTCGCTTGTGCGGTCATTGGTCCTCACGAAAGCAGGGCTCTTGGCCTGGTCTGTCTTTTTCTCCATTAGGACTATCCAAGTAATGTCAGGCTCCAAAATCCTATTGACTGTCCACATCATTGATTCTGTCCCTGTGCTAACTAAGCCCAGGAGCCTAAGAACTCCGGGTTGAACTTTAGCTCTGCGGCTCTTTAGATGGTGACCTTGAATACATCCCTTATCTCTCGAAGGTTCATCACATTCAAAGACATCATTGACACCACATAATTTTGTCCTGGTAACCATGTGAGTTAATATATGCCCACATTAGCAAAAGAGTGGAGACAAAGAAATGTTAATTACATTGCAGCTGATATCATTGCTTATTTTTTACTCCTATAATTACCTGTTTATGCAATTTAATAAGAATTTGTTGGGTAAGCTATTTAAATGAAACAAGTATGCTGTCAACTGGGTAGTGGCATGGGCGGGTAGTATATCAAATAGAGAGGCTTGTTTCTTTCTGAGGGATTGAATAATTTTAATGTCCTAACTTATGTTTTAGACCCAAACCAACGACAACATATAAACATGGAAATTAAGTGATGTATTTCATAGATGCTACAGTGGTAGCCTGAACTGGTTACATGTATATGTTTATGTTTTTACATTAATAGAACATGATATTATTTAGTAAGATTTTGTTATTTATTTATTTATTTATTTATTTATTTATTCATTTATTTTTGACAGGGTTTCATTATGTAGCTCTGACTGTCCTGGAACGAACTATGTAGACCTATCCTGAAACTCACAGAGATTCACCTGTCTTTGTCCCCTGAGTGCTGTGACTAAAGGAATAAGCTACTAGGTCTGGCTTTGTCCTTCATCTTGAAAATTTTGTTTCTACAGAGAGCAAAAAAAATGGTTGAAAGTGGAGTGACTTAGTTCAGTTGTAAAGACTAAAGGTGTATGAAAATTCTCAGTGTCCCGTTCCCCATTCACTAACGGCCTTGGGAATGAATAAAGCTAGACAGGTAACTAGGTGACATAATTATTCCACTTTAGCTAAATATTGTTTGTACATATGCCATGCACTAGACATCTGGGAATCAAAAATGAGCAAGTCACACTGTAAGCATGGAAAATAAAAACAGGATTGTAAAGGTGCTAAGCTCCTGAAACACTGAGCTTTTGAGAAATGTTGCTGTGCTCATATGTGGTTATTAGAGCTGAGGGCCTCATCAGTCTGTCTGTCTATAAAAGTCTGGGCTTAACACAGACTTTTCAGATCGCGGTTTATCAGGTTGGACGTCATTAATCTTTCATCTTATGAATGGCAGCCAAACTTTATGTCCTAGAACCAGGAACCTGGGTGAACCATTTGCTAGGACCCTGAAAACTAACTTTCTCTGTCGCACAAGCAGTTGTTGTAATCAAATTGGCATCATTCCTAGAGCAGGCTGTGTGACTCAGTGACAGTTGCAATCGGAGGATGGAGTTGGAGACAAAGAGGTCATAGATCAGTAAATCACAGTGCTGATGGCCAGCGGGGACTGGAGATTTTGATACGAGTGCAGTGTCCCTGTTCTTTAAGAATTATTTATTTTACTATCATACACCAAACACACTTCATCCTGTTTCAATGCCTGAAATTTAAACAATTTTTGGTGCCCCAAAGATTTTGTTCAATTCTACAAAATCGTTCTCTACTAAAAGCAAACTCCAAACACGGAAACTGGTATTCAGCCTTTCCAATAGTTTTAGATCTGAGGTTTGTAGCTTTAAATGCCTATTTTTTCACTTGAAACACACTCACTTTTGAAATCCCTTTGATTTACTTTTCACCCCAGGCGAGATTAAACTCTTTATAATTAGGATAACAGAATTGATTTCTGGGAGAAATCTTCAAGCAGGCACTTCCCCTTGTTTTGAAGTTTATATTTTATTTTATGAAACAATGAAGTTACATATCTATATATGGTTTCTAACTTGTATATATGCATGGCTAATGCTCATATAAATTTGCTTCGATTAATAACTATGATCAACTTAGGGGAGTATGCAAAATGCTGAGAGATACAAATGAGTGTAAGCTATAAGCTTTCATAGCGTAGTATATTCCACTTCTTTTGATGATACCAGCTATCTGACACTATAAAATGAAAATGCTATTATGAGAGCAGAGACATCCTAAATTGTGGTTAAGTACAACTATATACTACTAGGTGTCTTCAGCCATTTATTCTCAGATACAAACATCTGGGGGCAAGTAATTTATAAATAGCTGGAAGTTATTTCTCATGGTTAGAGGCTGTAAATTTCAAAATCAAGATATATTTGGTTCCTGATTTCTGCTTCCAAAGGGGCGTGTGGAAGGAATGTTGTTCCTTCACTTGGTGTAAGATGCCAGAGCAGAATTTCAGTGTTCTCCTGACCTCTAGTCTAGGTTCTTCATCCCATTCAGATTGGAGGATCCTTCGTGACCTGGTCACTTCCTCAAGTCCATGCCTCTTGGTGTGCTCCATTAGAGATTAAGTTTCTACATAAATTTTGGAAGGATACAAACATTCAAGCTGTAGTACTGGGTAAAGACAAGTGTAAACTCGGGACGGTAAGAGAGAAGGGTCCAAGATTCTGAAATAATGTCTTCACATAAGCTTACAATAGTGGGACTTGGGTAATAACTGTACTACAGCTGTAGGCTAAGATATTATGTGTTGCCTGACTCAGAATCAATGTGATTAACTGAACACAGGGTTTAGTGTCTGATGAGAACCTGGTCGATTCTTATTTCTGTCTCTTATGTGGTCACAAACAATTTACTTAACCTTTGAGACTGAGTTTCATGATAATATCTTTTCACCCAGTGGTTACAAGACCAGAGATAATGTGTGTGCTTATCACTGGGTCCCTATATACTAAATAACAGCTGTTGTGATCAAGTCACAACCTCTGTATCTAAACAATCACAGATAAAGGAAGCTTTGCCAAACTCTTCCTGCATCTAACTTTTCCCTTTCTCATTAATCAGGTGGCAACTCGGTAAGTTGTCCCTAAGGCAGAGCACAGCCAGAGCCATAGGGAACGGCAGCATGGAGTCTTGCTCCCCACGTACTTTGCACAATGAAGAAACTGAAGCCTATTCATTTTATATCATTGCTCTTTGCACCTAGTGAGGTCTTCCTCCGAAGGAAATAGACAGCAAGCTAACTTCCCAAGGAGAGAACTTCGCTAGTTCATGAACTAAGGTTGTAGCTACAGAATACTCAGCTGGCTGAAGACAGTCATTTCTTAGCTCACACATCAGCAAACCAAGATTCCAAAGCCACTACAGGAAGTGCTGCTTTAAGGATCGATCCCAATATAAATTACAAACTTGAAGCTCAGAGATGTTCGGGATGCTCCAAGACATTATTAGTGTCTGCACAAAAACAGAAAGCCGAGTCTGGAAGAGATTTCACAGCTCATTTGTCTATACTTTAAAAAAAGATATGGAAGCTACAAAGCCAAAGAAAGGAAATACTATAGTCAGTTCTCTTTGATAGGGTAGGATCAGAACCTATCCCCACTCCCACCTCCCCATCTCCGGAGAGCCAAGGTGCTGGGCTAAAGAGAAACATAATATATAAGGGATCTCAAAGCCACTGGCCTTGCTAAATTTAGAGTTGGCTTCTGCTTATGTAATTTGGCTTGTGTTTTCAATTATTTACAGGGATATATTATTTATATACGTCTAGAACTTGTGCTTTTAGCACTCAATAAGCAGGAATAATTTATAGGTTTGTGAGAGCTTCCTGTCCTTCCCTTTCAGAGCCGGCTCTTTTGCATTGTTAATTAATTGTTACATTTCTGTCTTGTGCAGCTTCCTTTCCTGGCAGTCTTGTGGTAACCAGCCAGAGAGAGTTATCTTCACTTGCACATTCCAAAGTCCAGGTTAATTTTCCTGTCAGTCATTTCTCTAACTTTCCGGAGCCCCATGGCATGACCCAGCTGATGAAGGTCCTACACACCCTGACATTCTACCAGACTCAAGCTAGCTTTTTTGTCTGCTGGCAGTACAGTTCCCTGTCTCAGCTCCCATCCCCCATCTTGTTTGTTTAAGTAGTCAAGTTACTGAACTGCCCCTTTCTTCTCTTTATTCCCCCTCCTGCTTGACCCTGACTGAAGGATCTGGGTCATCCTGGCTCCTGACCATTCTGGCTGTCATTTAGGTTAAAGGCAGAAGGTAAGACCCACAGTTTGCTCTTTTCAGCCTCTACTGCTTCCTCCTAGGTGGTCCTAACTGGCTCTTTTTACTGATGGTGCTCAGATGACTGTCATCTTGCTGTAACTAAAGCCTTGATGACAGCTGCTAAGACGGTAACTTGGTAGGTGCTCTGGAGAGGTGGCTGGCTGTGACAAGGCCTAGGCAGTGTCGTTGTCCTAATCCTGATTATCTTTGAGGACAGGATGCTTGAAAGTTCCAAACAGAAGTTCCTGTTTGGGTAGGCTAGCCCAAAACTGATTAGAACAAAGATGGCCACCACAGTGAGTGCCAGGCAACCTGTGAATTCTTTGTCATTCTGTCTGCATACACAGATGACTCCTCCCTGCAAGCGCCATGGCAGTTGGCAATAAAAGAGGCAGGGAAATATCAAGAAGACATAAATCTCTATCAATTTCTAGAAGAGGCATGGATGTCCCTCCCCTTTTAGCTTACCCAGACCCTCATCTTTTTTTCTTTTACACTGTTTCTCATAACCTCCTGACCCTAACAGATCTGCTCAATAGATGCTTGGTGTTGTTATTGGGTGATTCTGGAGGAAGGGTGACTCAATTTGGGATTAAAAAACAAAACAAAACTAAACAAAACAACAAAAATGGTAACAATGGTAACAATGAGGTGAAGGCTCAAAAACAGATCACCTCATGGCTAGAAGCCTGGCAGAATGGCAATGTGAGCCTTCCTTTTCTTCATGGACCAAATGGAAAGTTCTTTGGCTGTTTCTCTCCAGCTTGGAGAATGTAGCTCTCTGCCTAGACACAGCTTTTGGAGAAGTTAAGATAATGAGAACAAGTTTTTTCTTGGTGGAAAGCAGGGACAAAGATGCTCTCATCTAGAGGCTCTGTTTGTATGGCTGCTATTACTCAAAAGCATGAGACCTTAGGCTGGAGCAGAGCAGCCTTAGCATGTGTCTGCTTCTGGATCACAACTGTCTAGACATGGAGATAATCACATCCTAGCAACCACGTAGTTCATAGGCGAAAGAACCATCCAAGGCCATTTTTCTTTCCTCAGCCTTGTCAGATTTTTTCTTTTTTCTTTCTTTCTTTCTCCCCGCTACTTCATGGCATGGTAATAATAATCAATCACAATGCTAGCAATTGACGGACAGTGATAAGTGAATGAATGAGCATCCTAGTGACAGCCACTGAACTCTCTAGACCTGGCCTTGTTCATACGAGGGCCTCCTTCTGCTGAGTGACATATGTGTTAGGAGCCCTGACAGCAGCTGTCAGTCAAGGCTTAAGAAATGTGCTGGGATGCAAATACTTCATAAATGTGTCAGGAGCCCTGACAACAGTTGTGGAGGCTTCAGGAATGCTCTACAATGCCCTTGGTTAGGTAAGTCTGGCTATCCACAGCTTTGGCTGTCTGGGACCTCCCTCTTGAGAGTTTAATTTATTTATTTATTTTTAGCACACTGCTGGGATAGATGCCAAAAGGTTCTAGTGCCTTGTTAGGGCAGCTAGACAGCCAGAGACATCTACTTAGTACTAGTCAGTTAGGCCAAGTAGGTAGCAGTTGACAGTGTAAAAGTTGAAGGAGAGGATTCTGGGAAAGATGATATTAAAATGCCCCAGGAAAAGTCTTTTTGCTACAAGTCGTGTATTAGCTCCATATTAAAACCATCTTAAATAGTGAGTACTTTTTTTAAAAGGTGTCCAAAGTCTGCATTTTACAAAGGCTTCCTGTGTGACATTCTAATCCTGTATCTTGAAGCACAGCTAACAGCTTCTTGTTTACTCTTTTAGGAATGCTTAGCACATGCCTAAATTGTACATTAAATGAAACTGAAAGGGAGGACAAGGAAAGTTGCCTTTTTTCCTTCACTAATCCAACCTTTCAAACTTACTCTGCACTGCTCTTGGCACTGGCCCTGAGTCGTAAGTACCTCAGTCAGATCCTGAAGCTTTTCCAACTTGTTCAGATGTCAAAACACTTGCCTTTTTCTTGATTAAAAATAAAAATAAAATAAAATTATAGAGACCTTCCTACATCTTGTTTATAGTCAGAGGTTAGACCTGGCTTGGTTCAGAAACCTTCAGGGAGAAGGGGACTGTAGGGTCTGGCTTTCCTCTTCTTAACCATGCTTTTCCACCATGCTTGACCCATACCGATCCCAGGATCTTTCCCGACAGAGGAAGGGGTAGGAGATGAAGTGAAAAGGAGAAGGTCTAAGGGAAACAAAATACCTCATGCCCATAATCCCAGCATTAGGAGGCTGAGGCAGGAGGATAGCTGCAAGTTTCTAGCCAGCTTGGGCTAGAATGAAACATTGTCTCAAACTAAACAAAATAGAAACAAAAACAAAGCATAAAGAAAAGGATAAGGTCTCACCTAAAGCTGGCTGTAATTGGAGACCTATTCCTTTTTCCAGTGTTCTGTTTTGTTTTGTTTTTTTCTTTCATAGGGTGGGTCTGGGGGTTTCTCAAGGACTCCAGAGATCCAGTGAGAGCTTTCTCTTCTCTTGAACTATTTGTTTTAGGAGATCTCCAAGCCTCTACGGACTCTCCCCAAATAGATTTTTACACTTCTCCAGCTCCCACATGATTCCTCCCACGATAGTCAGCTAACACAAGCCGTGACAAACTGAAGCAAGGACTTTTCTACAGAATAGATGTGACTACATTCTGGGATGACCATTTGGCTCTTTGGGAAGGCTTGGAGACAAGGACTTTGCTCCAGAGTCCTTTTTCCACCAGAGTTCCTTTTCTTTGCTCTAACACACTGGGCCGTTCCCAACAACCTTAGTGATGGTTAATATTGATGAGGGGTGCAAGGTTGGTCTTAAAAGTGAAATGTTTGGGTATCAAGTTGACAAGGAATGGAGTTCTGGTGCTCAGTCATGATCGTCAGCTTGATGGCATTTAGAATTGGAAACAAATCTCTGGGCATGGCTGTGAGGGAGTTTGTAGGTTTTGTTAATTGAGGTGGAAAGACACTCTACATGTGGGCAGTACAACTTTGTGGGCTGAGGTCCTGGACTGAATACAGAGGAAGAAAGGATTTGAGTGCCAACCCCGACTGCTCTCTGCTTCCTGGTGGTGAATACAATGTGACCAGTCACTTTCTTGGTGCTGAAGGCACACCTTCCCTGCCAGGGTGGACCATATCCTTGAACTATGAGTCAAAAGAAACCTTCTCTTCCTTAAGTTGCTTTTGTCAATATTTTGCCCCAGCAACAAGAAAAGTAATAAAATGCTTTCTGTCTGGCTTTTAGTCTCTTTCTAGGCAGTGTATGAATCCATGGGTGCATCAAGGTCTAGGGATCTAGGTTAACCTCTGGAGCTAGGTTTTTTTCACTATGCTGTTGAAGGAGTAGCAGGTAACAAGCTCTGAGTGTTCAGAGACTGTCAAAGACAGAGAGGTGGGGGAGCTGCCTTGTCTCCCTCTGGTGAGCCTCCAGCCTCTCCCAAGTGAGCTTTTTCTTTCTCTCTATTCAGCCTCTCTGAATGTGAGGACCTCCATGGAGGAGTAACTCAATTATGAGAATAACACCTCTCTAGTCTCCCCTCTCCTTCTCTGATCAGTCTCCAACACCTTCTCAGAGTGAAGATGGGGGATATGCTAGGAGACACTACATAGGGCTTCTTTCTATGAAAGAAAGGTTTGGATGATAAAAGACTGCTTTTTAGAACACTGGGTAGATACCACGTACTGCTGTAAGTGTTGAAATAGCCAAAATTCTAAGACAAGAGCAAAAGCCCATTTAAACAACTCTGCCCTCACTCTCATAGTATATATGATTCTTTTCTCAATTTTACATGGTATGTACTATATTCATTAATTTGGACATTGTTTTCTTCTATTAAAGGCATACTTGCAACAGCATGCATCATCTTATGTATAGGCCCACTGTAATTCTGATGATCTAGAATCAGTAGAGTACCATGTGGATGCTCCCAGGTTTTATTGCCAACAATACTAAAGTAAGTAATTTCTGTATATTTTTGGAATTACGTCTGTGGAACAAATTCTTGATAAGGAATTTTAAGTGAAATTTAATATATCCTGCTTGTTTACCAATTCCTTTGAGTATGCACATAATCCATTAGGATATAGAAAGTCCATTGTACACATTATTCTAGTGAGGAGTTGCAGAAGCATTGAAGCATTAGTCTGTCTGACAAGCAAGAAGGCATAACTGATTTTACCTTCCTTTTGTAGGCACTAGGAATAAGCATGGGGATCTTCCCACATATTGGTTAGTTTCTCTCTCTCTCTCTCTCTCTCTCTCTCTCTCTCTCTCTCTCTCTCTCTCTCTCTCTCTCTCTCTCTCTCTCTCCCCCTTTGGCCCATATACTTTTTGTTTGATTTCTGTATTCCTACTTTTTGTATAGACTTTTCAAGGATGTCATATGTTAGAGACATTTGTCTTTCCTGGCATGTCAAATGCAAATGTTCTTCCAGTTCTTTGATACGTTGGCTCTAAATGTATCTGGTTTCTCAAAGAAGTTTTTCTGTTTTCTGTAGTGAATTTATCAGGTTTCCTTCTGTGGCATCTGGATTTTATGGTATCCGTAGGAAAGCTATAAGGTTATAAAAATATTAGCCCATTTCCTTCTAGCATCTTTATGACATAATTTTTAATCTTGTATAATACATCATGTTTTTTAAGTGACTTTTATTTGCATTTATTAGACTCAAGATCTCTAATTTCTTTTGCTCTATTTGACACTGGTAGATAAAATTGTAAGGTTTTTTTTAATTATTATTTTACAACTTTTTTTTTGAGACAGAGTTTTATAGAGTCCAGGCTGTTCTTTGACTTGCAATGCATCTGAGACTGGCTTTGAACTCCTCTACCTCCTTCTTCTCTAAGCTCCCATTTTAAACTTAGCTTCTTACAGCTAAATGTAAGGATAAATCATAATGGGAATGTTTTGTTATTTAAGATAATATCCGTTGTGTACTTTCCAGGAATCTTAGCCCAAATCTTCTGGGTATTTGTTTCAGGGACCAGGCCATGTTTGAATGGCAGTTACAGTTTGTTTCAGATCAAGTGATGACACAGGCAAGTAGTGTTGTTTCACATCAATTTTATAGCAGATGCCAGAGAGGGGAAGTAATAGGCCTAAGGTCACAGAGCAAATCAGGGTGTTGAAATCCAGGGTTCTGGGCCATCTAGCTGGTTGCCCTAATCCTTGGACATTCTCGTGTACAAAGTGCAGGTAGAAAGCATTCTTCTCCTTACTGCGTCACTCAGTAAATTACATAATCCACAACAAAAACAGCCAGAGGCTGTGGATAGGGGGAAGCTCAGCCCATTGAAATGTGCAGATGTTTCAGTGAGTTGGGAAATGGCCTGCTTGCAGAGATCATATATAACTGACAATGTGAGTCAGACTTGGGCATCATTCAAGATTAATCTTATCCCCTTAATGAAATTGCTGATGGTTTTGACTTGTTCCTCTCTGTCTTTTCCAAGTTGCCTGACAGAGTGTTACAGACACAGTCTTGTTGGTCTGAGGCTCTGTTCTCAAATGCTGAATTATGGAGTGCATTAAGGAGCTGAGAAGATCTGTTTGGAGAGGCAGGAACCCAGTAAAGCTTCTAATTTTTCCATGATGACTGATGGATTTGGAGCACTCTGAAGGGGCGGCTGTATAATGCTAAGTGTTTAACATGTGCCAGCTTTGTCACCTGACATGAACCCTCTTTATTCCAACCTCCTAGTCTTCACACACTCAGCAAGGAGTGGAGGGGGACTGCTGCCAGAGAGAGAGAGAGAGAGAGAGAGAGAGAGAGAGAGAGAGAGAGAGAGAGAGAGAGAGAGATTGTTAGTTTCTGACTTTGGAAGCCGAGAGAGGTGGGAGGGAGTGTGGGCAGGAGCAGAAAGGCACCAAAGAAAACCTGCCTGTGTCTTAATTACCTGGCATATTCCCTGTGTTGGTTTCATAGGTCATTGGATTTCTTCCAAAAATGTTGTTTTGCAAAGGGTGTGTGAAGAGAAGCAGGTCCGTGGTGAATAGGCTATTCCTTGCCAACAACAGGATATGAAAGTGTTCAGCTCCAAATGCAGTGCCCAAAATGGTGGGGGAAAGTCGGAAATGGCCTCCATCTGACCAGCTGCTATTTTCTCTAAACTCAAGTGGCTTTGAGGATTGGTCCCAGCACCTCATATACTGGGAGACTGTGTTTAACCTCAGGTGCCTGGAGTTCTTCAGTTAGCTTGTGGTTCATGCGGTCAGTGCAGAGAGTATTGACTCCATTCGAGTTACAGGCAAGGATTATGCTTGTCGCAGAAATACTTCCTTCCTTGATGTGCTTTCAAGTGCTGTCCTATGAATCCTGTTGGCAAGAAAACCCTCCTCCACCCTAACACTTAGTTAATAAACACGGCTTGAAATGCAGCCAGAAATGCATATGTTTGCTGTGCTGTTAGATTCCTCCTTGGAAGGGGAAGGCTCTTCTGAATGTGATACACAAAAGATTCTGTTAATTAGGTGAACTTAGAATGGCTTCCTATAGATGGAAGAAAAAGTAATAGCACACATTGTTACACCACTGATTGCTTTGTTGGACAAAGTTTATTACTCTTGCTTCTAGGGAAGAAATAACCACTCTGACCCTCAGATGTCTCTCGTATCCTTGTGTTGTGCACACAAAACTATTCATTAATGTCAACAAAACTTATGAGACCATATCCGGCGGGGTGGAGGCAAGGGGACTAGATCCCAAAGTCAACATCTTTGCAATACATTCCAAGATGAGAACGATCAAAGTCTCATTACTCTTCAATGACTGTAGCAGAAAATAAACTGGATCATTCAATACTCAGATTAAAGATGAAACCGAATATTTCAGGGTTGTGTTTTCTTCTCTCTGGATTATATTTATGTATGTAAACATAATACATAGGTAAAACATTTTAACCAAACCTTTTCCTAGGTATAGTTGAGTATGTTCATTAAAAGTCACATGGAAAGAAGATTTCTAGAAAAATAACTGAATAACCTCCACAGATGAAGGCAGAAAGAGAAGCCACCCAGGCAGGCATGCACGTGAGGAGTAAAACCAGAAGACAAGATATGTGTTGGATAAAGGAGCTAGGGAGGTTACCTTCAAAATCCTGAAAACACAAAAGAAGTCTTAGCTTGTTCTTTTCTTAATGAGTCTGTACTTGGCTTGAGACTCTCCCCACATCTCTCCCAAAAGGAGACTCAGGCTCACGTCTAAAATCAGATCCCCTAAGACCTCCACCTTAGTCTGGGTGATAGTGCTTGTTTTTTATCCTTGGCCAGCTTCATTGTGTACTCGGTATCCCTGACGACTCATGTACTACCCTTCACCACTCAGGACTTGATCAACTGAGTTCCTGGCCTCTGGCTTTTGCTTTGGTCTGGCTAATGGGCAGGATTGGCAAGAAGTCAGAGAGAAGCAGGAAAAAAAGATGGATGAAGTATTCTCACTGCCTTTCCCCCCAGGTCTTAGCTTGTTAGTGGTTGCCGTTGGGGGCCCTTCCCATAGTGCAGGCTACACTAGGACTCGGCCCTCACTCCCTTCCCTCGTGCTTCAGATTTCAGATTGCCATTGCTGGTGGCCTCCTTTGAGAATAAGTCTAGGGATGTTTTCCATCTTTTGTTGGCTTTCCTTTGCCACCATACCTCTGCCTTTCACACTTTTGAGTGAACCATCTGTTTTCTGCCACCGTGACGAGTTGTTCATGCATCCGTATCAGCAAGGCTTCTTAGAACAGAGAGCAATCCGTTCTTGATCTGCATCCAACCATGTAATAAAGCTCTGGGTTTCTGGTAGTGAGGCCTCCCTGAGCCCTCAGCACTGGGCTTGTAATTTGTGCTGTGTCCTGGCTTTGTGCACTGCCCATGTGAGCTGCTACTGGACCAAGCTTTTCTTCCTTCTTTTAATGTGTACACAGGAGTTCTTGTAGGATTCTAACACTTGCTGAGCCTAAGTCTTTTGCTATATCTAGAGGAAAGTGAAGAATCAAATAGTCTCCACAATTTTTGTCTTTGAGAACTTTCTTTTGCCTTTACTGAGTACCTCTGAGTTATAGAAATGTTTAAGAAAGCACATATGCAAAGCAGGTATGTCCTTAGACAGAATGGCTTCAGAAAGTTTCTTATACCCTCTGCATTTTCTTATTTTTAATCTCCCTACTTATTTTCTTGAATAAGGAGCAACCGGGCACACAGGAAATGACACCCTCCCTTTTGAGCATTAAGGAAAAGTTCTGTGACCTAGACTCTCAAGTGGTCACACTGATGGGAACTGACTAGTTATTATTGCAAATGCAATGAGGCTTTGTGCAGCCCACCCGGCCTTGCAGCACCTGCCCCCTGATTAAACCTTATGACTCATGCCTCTTCAGAGAAGCACAGAGGTACCAGGCAAACTTACCAGAGGCGTTTCCTCTTTCTTTTTTAATAAGTGGAGAGGAAGACTTTCAGCTCTTTTGTTGGCCTTTATAGCTTCTTTACCGAAACTGTGAAGTTCTAAAGTTATTTCCCTGATAAAATTTCCTTGACAAGAAAATAGTTCTTGCCCTGTTCCTTCAAGGACAACAGCATCGACAGAAGGAGGATTCCTACACATGCTGCTTCCAGAAACCCCCAACCTTCCGTTCTGGACTGTGGTGCACATGAGCTTCCACTTGTGTGTTCAGAAAGCATCTCAATGGAGCTTTGTGTCCCCACACAGAGGTGCTATGACAACATACAGCAATGGATGGATGCTCTGTCCTCAGGATTAAGAAACAAACCTCCTCCTCACAATGAAAGTCAACCTATCTACTTGGACCACTAGACTCTTGTAGTGGATCATCAAATGTGTTTGTTTGTCTTGTCCGTAGTCAGAGCATGGTCAGATCTTATTCTGGATGTTTCTGTGAAGTTAGTTTTGGTTGCAATCAGTATTGCAGTTTATAGACACCTTGCAGTTTATAGACACCGAGTGAAACACACTACACTGTAGCATGGGTATGCCTCATTCTACCAGGTGACGGCCTGAATAGAAAAATTGATTGTCCCCAAGAAGAGGTAGTTCTTCCAGAAGACTCTCCTCAGACTGGACTGCAAGTGCTCAGCTTCATATTCATCTGAACCTTTTCTTAAAAATCAACCTACCTCTTCCTGACCATACACTCTTTCTTAATATAGAGTCATTTGTTCTGTTTCTCTGGAGACCTCTAGGGAATGGTACTCTGATCATAACTTAGAATTGGTCATTAATGTTAATTTGAAGCCAGCTCACAGCTAAATAAACTGCCAGTGCTGCCTTTCTCAGACTATGCTTCTACTGGGGGCTGGCATGATGTATACTGCCATAGGTAGACCTAACTTAGTCTCGTTTGTGAAGTCATACTCTAAGGTGTTATTTCATGATTAATGTTCTTTACTGTTTCTAAGAAAAGAGTCAAAATGATTAACCAGGCCTGTGGTAAGACGATCATAGAATTATCCAAGTGTCTGAGAGACATGGGGGCATGCTCTTAGTAAGAGGAAGAGTATCTGCATCATACTACCCGTTCTGTCCCCATGTCCCCGTCTCAACTTCCCTAGCCTCATCATCTGGACTCATCTCAGATACCATCTTTCCTCCTGCTACACATGCTACTTTGTCTGCTTGGAAAACTCATACATGTATGTATGTATGTATGTACATATATATGTATGTGTATCATGCACAAGAGAGAAAGCATGACACGTGCTTTTGTGAGTCTGGCTCATTTTAACTTGGTGATCTCCAGTCAATCTGTTTTCTATAAAACTGCGTACTTTTCTTTTTCCTTATGACTAAATGAAAATCCACAAACACACCCAGTCTTAAAATTATTAAGAAATCCTGCCAGGCAGTGGTGGTGCATGCCTTTAATCCCAGCACTTGGGAGGCAGAGGCAGGCAGATTTCTGAGTTGCAGGACAGCCCAGGCTTCACAGAGAAACCCTGTCTCAAAAAAGAAATCCTTTGTACTTTTGACTAGAACCAATCTTTTTTTTGGTTTTCTTGTTTATGATTTTGGTTTTTTGAGACAGGCTTTCTCTGTGTAGCCCTGGATGTCCTGCAACTCACTCTGTAGACCAGACTGGACTTAAACCCAGAGATCCACCTGCTTCTGCCTCCTAAGTGCTGTGATTTAAGGCATGTGCCACCACTGCATGGCTTAGACTGGAGCCAGTCTTATGGTTTGGAAGTTCCTCTGAGTAACAGAGTTACCCTGATGAGCCATGCCTCTTGAAGGTGGGAATATGTGGGTGCAGATTTTCTTTAGTTTGAGATTTGAGGGAATACTTTGACACTTGATTACAAGAAAGAATCAGACAAAATGTTTGGCATCTTCACATTTCATGAAAATGGAGATTAAAATCTTGTACTTTCTATTTGTATGTGACTTCAGTGAGTTTCAGATACAAAGGATCAGACCAACTTATTTTTAAATGATCTTTAAATAGCAGTATGGAGCCCTGTTGTATTTGACAGGAAGATAGTTCTATTTTGTTTCAGAAACACAACAGCTAAAGGATTGTGAGACATTCCTTGGTTATCAGGCAATGGGCAGACAGCACAGGGACTATGAAGACTACAAAACTCAAATCAAAACAGCCTTACAGTTCTGTCTCCTGAGTATCATCAAACCCATAAGATGCTTAAAAGCCAGCTTTGAAAGACAAGATAAAACAGTGTAGATTGGGTGTGCTGACACATGCTCAGAATAGTCTTACTCTGTTATTGTAGCAATCTGCAAATCTAGAAAGAAGCCCTCCTCTCTCTCTCTCTCTCTCTCTCTCTCTCTCTCTCTCTCTCTCTCTCTCTCTCTCTCTCTGTGTGTGTGTGTGTGTGTGTGTGTGTGTTTAAGCTGCATCTATGTGACTCTGAAACCAATACAACTTGACTGTGTAGGTCATGTGTATGTTTTTGAGTGAATAGGGCCCTTGATCACATTCCTGCCAATTATGTCGTTCTCAAAAAAGATCGGAGCTGAGTCTTAACATGTCAAGAATGCTCTGAGGGAGAAGGAAAAAAAAGATCCAACAAAAAACAGTGGTGGGGAATTTTCAAAAATAGAATGATGAGGGGCTTATGGGAGTAGCAAGTCATGACTTTTTCCAGGGAAGTCATTTTGAGGTAAAATAACTGTTATATGAGATATTATTTCATGATCTTATATGAACTTAGGGCTCAAAGCTTTAGGGACTTTAGAAACTATCTTTTAGTAGTACCTATCCTTCTACAGAACAGCAATTTTGTTCCATGGCATTTACCTTATCCTGGCCAGAGAAGCACACACTTGCATTTCAGATTCATCTTTCATGTCTAAACTCCCACCCCCAGCCCCCTAAGCTTGAGTTGCTAGAAAACAAGAAATCTGTTTATTATGCTTTGATCTCAAGGCAATTGCAGTGAACACAGTAACTTGTTTCAGTACAGATCAGTAACTAGAGGCCTGTACCATTTGCAAGATGTCTTCTGGAGAAGAGCAATTAAAATGCTCATGATGTGAATTCATGATGTGAATCATCATGCAAACTCATGTGTGCTGGATAGTCTCTCATGTTCTATACTTGGTCACTTGAATAGAGTCGTTCTTGGCTTGGACCTGGTCACTTGTCAAATCAAACTGGCAGAACGGTTTTCCCTGAAAGTGAATGTTGGGAACCTGGTGACGAGTCCATCATCCATGCACACATAGGCTGTGCAGCTGGCAGCCCCCAGATGTGAATGCCAGTCTTGCCAGTTTCTGGCACTGACCACAAGCAAATTTGTTAATCTCACTAAGGGAAATAGTCTAGACAAATTCCAGAGGAGGGTGCCCATGGCCCAAGGGCATTTCCTATTGCTCGCAGCACTTGCGTAGGTGAGCTGGGTTCATTTAGAGGGAACAGGATGAGAACAACTAGAAGCCATCTTTTGGGCACCACAGGAAACCCTAAAGGAGAGGTCTGTGTTGTACTAAGACTTTGGTATGAGCTGTAAATGAAAAATCTACCCAGAGATACAGCAAAAACAGAAGCAACTGGGTCTTGGCATTGCTTCCTGTACCTGCAAGGGCTTTTAGCACTCCCACATAATCCACCATCAAGAATACAGGAAGTCGGCTACGGAATCTTGGTGCTAGGAATCCTAGCATTGTCACGGCACCCTTGAACTGTGAAGGAACTGTGGAAACCCCCAGATGCTGCTTCCTCTACCCGGATCTGTGAGAGGAAATTACCCTTCTAGGCTTTTTTGGATTTGGGAAATACAATTAACTGGCATTTCTGAGAAGTCCCATGTGAATCACTCTAAAAAATTTTTTTTATTATTATATATTATCATCTTGTCTTCTCAGCTATATTCTGTAAAGTCTGGAGTTCTCTTTCTTTATATTTACACAGCTCAGAAACAGGTGTAGGAGCTGTTTCTACAGGCATATTATCTCCAATTCACAGTTACCGGACCTTTGAGAGCTCTCCTTACTGGAGGTCAGAAGGTAGTGTAGCTCAGGATTTGATTTACAAATAGTCTGCTGAACTAAAAAGCCTTTCCAGAGTTGTAAGAAAGGGAGCCAGACCACAGCCTTCTTACAGTTTCGGTACTCTCTAATGTGACTTGAATCTTCTGACTTGCTGAAAGTATATTTACTTAAAGAAAAAAATCAGAAAGGACTTTTATGACAAAGGAGGCAGCATTTTAATAACCCTGTGTGATTTGGTGAATCATGTCAGTGACTCCTTACATAACAGGTATTTCCCTCAGGCTGTCCCAGTCATGAGATAGAGCCGGGATGCCCTACTATATCGAATTGATTGTTCTGCCCCGCCTTGCCCGTGACCTGTGGGAACATCCATCTTATCCAATCCCTTCCCCTGTTCTGATGGAGGAGATCCTTTGGGGGTGGCCACTTGGGGACTACAGTCATTCCCACACATTCATCTCTGTCTGGCAACACCAGTATTTCCGGACCTGGCCTTGGGCCACAGAACCATCTGCCAGTCTTGTCTGCCCTCTTTCTGATACAAAATGTTCCACATACCAGTACAGAATGATCCCCCCTTCTTTATTCCAGTAGACATGACCATTTCCTAACTACAAAAAGCAAAAGGGCACTGTACCTAGGAATCACTACTGGGGTTCTCTTCTGGAACAACCTGTCTCAGCCAGCTCACCCCATCTTATTCTCCTCTTGAGGGAGAATCATCTTGGATTGTCTCCTTTCCCTTTCTGAAAGGCTCAGGACCTTTCCCTCTAGTTATTGCTTTGTATTTCAGGAATTTATCCTGAGCTTGAATGAGCAGATTTTTCTGGAGTTCTGTTGAAGGGGAGATGGTGTGGGATTTGAGTGAAATGATTGATGTCTGTATGTAGCCTTGTCTCTGGCTTTCCACAAGGAAGTTTATGATATGGTTATATTCTCATGCGTTACATTATTATTTGAGACAGAGTCTTAATATGCACATCTGTGAAGCCCTGAATTTATGGTCTTCCTACACAACCCTTTTGATTATGGCAAACTTTGTTAATTATTTGGGCTTTGTTATGTTTTGTAATAATAAACTGTTACAGAAAAAAATAGATTTACATAGGATTGAAGAGACAATATAGAGAGTTCCTGTATACTTTATATAGTCCCTACCCACCTTCATATAGCTCAAGAGCTAAGTCCTTGGTTTGGAAATGCAAGGGCTTTGGAATAAATAGATGTAAACTCATGTGTGCCTTTCTAACTTGTTGGATGACTAAGAGGCATGCAAAGCAATTAATAAATTCAGCATCCTGAATAGATCATGTGTCATCCTGGCAAGCTAATTAAGTGTGCTAATTGCAGAAAACTTTCAGTCATTCAAACAAGAATCATAAGTGATGATGAGTGCTCATTTCTCAGTTCAGCATTTTGATTTTCTAGTTTAAAAGAGGTCTATTATATCCCAATAGTATTGTAACAGTAACAAGGATGTTCTAACTGCTGCTCTCCTTCCAGGTGCCTCTGCTCTGAACCCCTATGCTAGTCTAGACCACTTGTCCAGAACCACAAGTCAATTTTTAAAAGCTACCCACAGTTGCAGTCAGGAAGTGGAGTGGGACTACATTTCTGTGTGGTTTCATCTTTACTTTCTGCAGCTAAATGTCCCATTCCCTTAAAGGGCTGGAGAGTCTGAGGTCCCCTTGAAGGGTCTAATAATGGCTGAAAGCTCCATAGAAAGGCTGTAAAGTTGTTGTTTGATTGTTAATAGAGAAAAGGAATTTGACTTCCTCAGAGCGGCTAGGAGGAAGGGTAGGAAGGAAGATTTACATATATTTTCATAAACACACACATACACACACACAACATTTTTAAGAATAGACCTTTTTCCCATCTTATGATTTATTATACAAATTAGAATATAAGGGTTTTCTATTTGCCTCATTCAGTGGCATGGCTCAGATAAATGCACAAAAAGATAACAATTTGGATAAGGCCAACAAGAATAAGAATTGACTTTTATTGTTGATCCACTGAAGGAAGGTAGCTTACTATTAGTGCCACAGATGTGAACATTATCAGGACACTTGTCTACCACAAAATATCTTTCCTTTGGCTCTGGCACCAACACTGAAAGGCAGACAACCATTGGTAGCCAAGATAAAAACTTTGTCTCCACGGGTATCATTAAAATAATAAACATCTGTATGTGAGAAAGACAAATGCCAACACAATAGACAATATTTAAAGTGTGAATGTAAAATCTTTTATTTTTGAGAAAATTTAAAATTTTGAGATAACTGCAGATTTACACATAGTTGGAGGGAGTGGTTCAGGTCCTTGGACCCTTGAACCTTCCATGTGGTTTCTCTGCCTTGTGTGACTGCAGTACACTATCACATCAAGGAAGATGACATTGATTAATTTTGTAGTCTTTATTCTGATTTCCACAATTTCACATGTACTCCTTTGGATATATAGACACATGTTTATATGCATATATTTAAGAATATGCAACTTTATGATGTATAAATACATATAACCACCATCATAGTCCATCAATATACTCAAGATATATAAATACAAAATCCAAATCCTCACGATATGCCCTCCACTCCACGCCATCCGCCATCCTGTCCCATGTCAACCAATAATGTCACTAAGCATGAAGGAACCAAGCTGGTGCTGAACTAGAAGCTTCATGCCTACTGACTAGCGTTCATGGTCCTGGAAGGTGTTTAGCATGCTTCCAGAGGAGGAAAGTAAGCATCAACATCCCCCGGCTACAAACCCTTCAACCTATAACAGCAACTTGCCTGGTACAGCATCAAAGCAAATGTTACAGAAGTGACCAAACACTCTTTGATCAGATTTGAGGCCCACTCCAGACTGAGACTACATAGACTTGGGCCCTAGGGGACAACCTACTATTCCTATTCAGCTAAAGGAACTTGGCAATGAAATGACTCCTAAAGATATATTTCTATATCCATAGACCAGAGAGAATTGCTCAGACCCCATCCAAGAAGCATCTTCTTGAAGTAGGAGATAACTAGAAATGTCCAGAGAATGAGAGACATTGAAGCATTCAGTCCTAAATGGCATGTCTTCATCAAACTCTTCCCCTTAAGGCTCAGGGCTTTATTTCAAAGAAGAAGTGAGAAGATCTTAAAAGCCAGAAGCCATGGATGACTAGAAAACTGGTGTCTTCCAGACAGGACAGAGTTGATGCACATATGGACTCTCAGACACTTGTGCGGGTTCAAACCACACAACTTCCCAGCACTGAGAAGAGGTTGTATGGGATTCCACTCCTAACTAAGAAACAATTTGCAGTTAATACATGCTAGAAAAGGCAAAGTCAGTTTTCTCCAATAACGTATCACCAGGTATATCAATCATTCCAGTGCATGACCTGTGTCCAGGAGTAGTTGGCCAACACAAAATAGCCTCCATGTTTTGTGTGTGTGTGTGTGTGTGTGTGTGGACATGTGCCTGTGTGTGCCTGTATGTGTTGTTTTATTTGGGTTTTTCCTTTTCTGTTTATTAGATAGATAGTAGATAGGAGAGAGAGAGAGAGAGAGAGAGAGAGGGAGGGAGAGAGGGAGGGAGAGAGAGGGAGGGAGAGAGAATAGAAAGTTGGATGGGTAGGTAAGTGGAGAGGACATAGGAGGAGACAGGGAAGGTAAAGAACATGATCAAAATATATTGTATAAAAATAAAGATTACTTAATTTAAAAATAACATTTTGTTATTTTAACAACATATAGCTATGAAATCCAGAATAGGAAACCAGTTTGCTTTCTGTAATCTAACATGCAAATTATGTGTACCAGCAGTTTGTTTAAAAAGATATTTATTGCTAGGCAGTGGTGGTGCATGCCTTTAATCCCAGCACTTGGGAGTTCAAGGCCAGCCTGTTCTACAAAGTGAGTTCCAAGACAGCCTGGGCAATGCAGAGAAACCCTATCTCAAAAAAAAAAAAAAGATATTTTTTTGCTGTTTTATGTATATGAGTATTTTACCTATGTGTGTGTGAATATGCATGTTCCAGGCACCCTTGGAGGCCAGAAGAGGCCATTGGATCTGCTGGAACAGGAGTTACAGAATATCCTTAGTTGCACTGTGATGCTGAGAATGAAACCTGGGGCCTCTGCAGGAGCTATAACTATTCTTAACCACTGGGTAATCTCTACAGATACCCACCCCATCCCCCACCCCAGGAACCTTCTGTGGTTATAGATATACCATGCTACTAAAGAATGTTTGGGCTGGTTCTTGCTCTTTTGCATATATTACTCTCTTAGTTTCCATTTTCTCTGACTTCTAGTATATTATTTAACAAAGTTAAAGAATATGACTTGCTTAATTTGTAGTATTTTTAATGTATATTTTCTTGTTTGTTTGTTTGTTGTTTTCCTCCCTCTGAATATTCCAGTAAAAATTTCTTGTAAAATGTGGAAATGTCACTTCCACTTGAATTCTTTAGGCCTCCTGCTTGAAAATGGGGATTTAGTTTTAAGATGTAATTCCCTCACACACACACACACACACACACACACACACACACACCACACACAGAGCACCTCAGCAAATGCTGTCTTATGCTTTTCATTCTACAACAATGAACCATGGTTTTAAAAACTTGTGAGAAAAAAAAGTGGCTATCACATGTATTCCTACTCTTACCCATTCTGTTCCTTTTCTGGGTAAAATTAATGTAAAAAAAAACTTAATAATAAGAAAGTGTCCTGCTGATAGGATCAGCGATAAGGAGGACACAACATTTGTGCCAACACCAGGAGTTACTGGGACCATCATGACCCAGGCACACAGGAACTCCACTTGAACAGTGGCCCTTCCTGTCTGGGCCCTTGCCCTGAGCAGATCTTGGGCAAGAACTCCCGCAGCCAGTCCCACAACACCCAGAGGACACTCCATTCTCAGGCACTTTAACATGCCCAGGATCACAGGCTCATAGGATCACAGAATCACAGGAGCTTGGCCACACCAGGATCTCAGTGTCCCAGAGGTAGCTTGGCTCCTAGGAGCTCAGGCACACCCAGGATCTCAGGATCCCAGGATCCCAGAATCACAGGATTACAGAGGCAGCTTGACTCTGAGGAGTTCTAACACAACTGGGATCACAGGAAGGACGGGCTCCAGTCAGATATAGAGAGGGCAGGTAGCACGAGAGATAACCAGATGGCGGGAGGCAAGCATAAGAATATAAGCAACAGAAACCAAGGTTACTTGGCATCATCAGAACCCAATTCTCCTACTATAGCAAGTCCTGGATGCACCATCACACTGGAAAAGCAAGATTCGGGTCTAAAATCACTTCTCATGATGATAATAGAGGACCTTAAGAAGGTCATAAATAAGTCACTTAAAGAAATGCAGGAGAACACAGGTAAACAGGTAGAAACCCTTAAAGAGGAAACACAAAAATCCCTTAAAGAATGACAGGAAAACACAATCAAATAGGCAAAGGAAATGAATAAAACCATGCAGGATCTAAAAATGGAAATAGAAACAATAAAAAAAAATCACAAAGTGCAACAACCCTGGAGTTAGAAAACCTAGGAAAAAGATCATGAGTCATAGATCACCAACAGAATACAAGAGACAGAAGAGAAAATCTCAGGTGCAGAAGATACCATAGAAAACATTGGCACAACAGTCAAAGAAAAGGCAAAAATCAAAAAGCTCCTAACCCAAAACATCCAGAAAATCCAGGACATAATGAAAAGACCAAATCTTAGGATAATAGATATAGAAGAGAATAAAGATTCCCAACTTAAAGGGCCAGTAAATATCTTCAACAAAATTATAGAAGAAAACTTCCTAACCTAAAGAAAAAAGATGTCCATAAACATACAAGAGGCCTACAGAACTCCAAATAGATTGGACCAGAAAAGAAGTTCCTCCCGTCACACAATAGTCAAAACACCAAATGCACAAAACAAAGAAAGAATATTAAAAAGCAGTAAGGGAAAAAGGTCAAGTAACATATAAAGGCAGACCTATGAGAATTACACTAGACTTCTCACCAGAGACTATGAGAACTAGAAGATCCTGGGCAGATGTCATACAGAGAACACAAATGCCAGCCCACGCTACTATACCCAGCAAAACTCTCAATTACCATAGATGGAGAAAATAAGATATTCCATGATGAAATGAAATTTACACAATATCTTTCCATAAATCCAGCCCTATAAAGAATAATGGAAAACACCAATACCAGGAGGGAAACTACACCCTAGAAATAGCAAGAAAGTAATCTTTCAACAAACCCACACAAAAATAAATCCACCTCTAACAACAAAAATAACAGGAAGTAACAATTACTTTTCCTTAATATCTATTAATATTACCAATATATCCTAATTGATTTAAATCCAAAAATATAAGGAATTAGAAATTTGTTGGCTATCACCCAATGGTCTCTCTAATTTGGTAAATGGAGAAATATGTCCAATATTGTACCATCTATATACACTTTCTGCTTGTTTGTACATGACAGTGTCTTGCTGTGTACCATGTAATGGTCTTGAAATCATGCTTCTGTTATCTCAGCCTCTCTATTAGTAGGATTGTTTATTTAATGGTTTTATATTGTACTATGGTTTTCAGAACAGTTTACATATTTCAAAATTATTAATACAGCCAGAAGAAACACAGACAATTAATTTGGGAGGTAGCTTGTAAGAGAACAGCAGGGAGTGAAACTAAATATTTTGCTTGATATTTATAATTATTGTATCAACTTTGAAGAAGATGACTTATATGTTACTCTTTTTCTGAGATGAATGCTTTTCAAAATCATCACAGCCAATGAACCAGATTCTTACCGTCACCTAATGTCTGTGCCACCCTCCAAGCAGAACCATTGTTCATTGAAACAGTTGATGAATGACTTCATGGATAGACCATCTTAACACACACACAGTTTCTTATATGAATGTAACCTGTTCCCTGTGGGCTGAGAATGATGATAATCACTCAAGTCAAATACCTTTGATCATAGCAGAATATCTGTACCCAAATAATTGTGCATACAATTCATTCCTTGACATAGCACAACTGACAACTCTTAGCTTAGCTACTATGGAGGTAAAAACCTTTGGTAATATGAAGAACATTGAAGTCAGCCTTATTACAATGAACTCCAATGTCTAAAAATTGTTCTTATCTTGGGTTTGTAGCACAGTACAAGTCAAGATTTTAAGCTTTACTAAAAACCAACCAACCAACCAACCAAACAAACAAACAAACAAAAAGACTTTATCGTTTTATGTTCATTTAATAACGTCCATAATTTTTATGATTGGTAATAAATATATATATTATGTTGAATATCATAATAAAAATAAATAAATAAAGATGAAAAAAGTGTTCTGACATTAATTTCATATATCATGAGGATATATAACCACTCATGCAAAAAATTAATTCAAATTAATCCCCTCTTGGGAAGGTGTCCGTTGTTAATTTTATATGTTGTGAGGATTTTGTAACCACCCGTGCAACAGATAAATTTACTCTTGTAAACTCTTGACAAGACAGAGGTTTATAGGAAGAATGGGGGCAGGAGTTAGATTCACAGAGCGCCTGAGGAAGATGTAGTGTTTCCCAGTCTTTTCAGAGGTAGAATTCTCTGTTCCCTCCTCCCTCATCTGCTGCTGGACCACCCTAAAGACATCATAGACTTTTCTAGCCTGTATTGCACACCATTGCTGTAAATAAGCAAAGAAAATGTTTCAGGGTTGCTTAAATCAACCTACTTCCTTGTAGGGTGAATACATGAATTCTGGAGTTGTGGGATGGTAGAATCAGAGTTCTTGACCTCATGCCTCAGTTTAGTTTAATTTTCTGAGTTTTAGTCCAATGCATGATTTGGAATGTTGATTCTCAAGATCTCTCACTTGAAGAAATTTTGAGTGGCCAAGTACATCTTAGTAAGCATCCATAGAAAGCTCCAGGAAGTCAGATAGGAAGGAGATTGACTTCTCTTAGCCAATCCAGTAATTGCTAAGGTTCCTCCTCAAACTCTGCGCTTTCTTTCTTTCTTTCTTTCTTTCTTTCTTTCTTTCTTTCTTTCTTTCTTTCTTTCTTTCTTTCTTTCTTTCTTTCTTTCTCTCTCTCTCTCTTTCTTTCTCTCTCTCTCTTTCTTTCTTTCTTTTTGTTCCTTCCTTCCTTTCTTTTTATATATATTTTTATTGAAAAGGGAAGTAAAAACACTTTATGATAAAATTAAAGATTTACATGGAAAATATTTCAGATAAGCACGTCAAAATTGACAATTTTCATGGAAAATTAAAGAGTAAGGTAGTAGACATGTAAAACATTGCTAAATTAATTGAAATTTGGGATAGAAACATTTTATAATAAAATTGAAGATTTACATGGAAAATATTTCTGATAAAATTGTAGAAAAATGTAGAAAAACATGTTAGAATTAAAGATTATCATGGAAAATTTTATATAGATATAATAATGGTAGGCATAAAAGTATTCCTAAGTTGATTGAAAGTGGAATTATAAACATTTTCTGATAAACTTGAAGATTTACATGGAAAATATTTCTGATAAAATTGAAGAAATATATAGAAAAACATATTAAAATTAAAGATTATTATGGAAATTATACAGATAAAGTGATATGTATAAAGATAATTCTAAGTTGATTGAAGGTGGAATTATAAACATTTTCAGATAAAATTGAAGATTTACATGGAAAATATTTCTGGCAAAATTCAAGAAATATATAGACAAACATGTTAAAATTTATTATTTCTCTTTCTAAATTAATTAAAGGTGGAATTAGAAACATTTGTGATAAAATCAAAGATTTACATTGAAAACATTTCTGATAAAATAGAGGAAATATATAGAAAGGCATATTAAAATTGAAGATTATTATGAAAAATAATGCAGATAAAATGGTAGACATAAAAGAAATTACTAAATTAATTAAAAGGGGAATTACAAACATTTTCTGATAAAATTGAAGATTTACATGAGAAATATTTTGTTAGTCTATGTTTTTTTATTGGGGACTTGAGTCCATTGATGTTAAGAGATATTAAGGAATAGTGATTGTTGCTTCCTGTTATTTGTGATGTTATTTTTATGTTTGTGTAGGTATTTTCTTTCGGGTTTGTTGGAAGAAAATTACTTTCTTGCTTTTTCTAGGGTGTAGTTTCCCTCCTTGTGTTGGCATTTTCCATCTATTATCCTTTGTAGGGATGGATTTGTGGACAGATATTGTACAAATTTGATTTTATCATGGAATATCTTGGTTTCTCCATCTATGATGATTAAGAATTTTGCTGGGTATAGTAGCCTGGGCTGGCATTTGTGTTCTCTTAGGGTCTGTATGAGGTCTGCCCAGGATATTCTAGCTTTCATGGTCTCAGGTGAGAAGTCTGGTGTAATTCGGATAGGTCTGCTTTTATAAGTTACTTGCCCTTTTTCCCTTACTGCTTTTAATATTTTTTCTTTGTTTAGTGCATTTGGTGTTTTGATTATTATGTGCTGGGAAGACTTTCTGTTCTGGTGCAGACTGTTTGGAGTTCTGTAGGCTTCCTGTATGTCGATGGGCATCTCTTTCTCTAGGTTAGGGAAGTTTTCTTCTACAATTTTGTTGAAGATATTTACTGGGCCTTTAAGATGTAAATCCTTGCTCTCTTCTATACCTATAATCCTTAGGTTTGGTCTTCTCATTGTATCCTGGAGTTCCTGGATGTTTTGGGTTACCAGCTTTATGCATTCTGCATTTTCTTTGACTGTTGAGTCAATGTTTTCTATGGTATCTTCAGCATCTGAGATTCTTTCTTCTATTTCTTGTATTCTGTTATTGATGCTTGCATCTGTGACTCCTGAATTCTTTCCAAGGTTTTCTATCTCCAGAGATGTCTCACTTTGTGATTTCTTTCTTGTTTCTACTTCCACTTTTAGATCCTGGATGGTTTTGTTCAGTTCCTTCACTTGATTGTTTGTGTTTTCCTGTAATTCTTTTTTGTTTGTTTGGGGTTTTTTTTTGTTTTTGTTTTTTCCGAGACAGGGTTTCTCTGTATAGTCCTGGCTGTCCTGGAACTCACTCTGTAGACCAGGCTGGCCTTGAACTCAGAAATCCACCTGCCTCTGTCTCCCAAGTGCTGGGATTAAAGGCGTGTGCCACCACCGCCCGGCCATCCTGTTATTCTTTAAGGGATTTTTGTGTTTCTTCTTTAAGGGCTTCTGCCTGTTGACCCATGATCTCCTGTATTTCTTTAAGGGATTTTTGTGTTTCCTCTTTAAGGGCTTTTACCTGTTGACCAATGTTCTCCTGTATATCAGCATCATGAGATAAGATTTTAAATCCAACTCTTGCTTTTCCAGTGTGTTGGAGTATCTGGGAGTTGCTGTGGTGGGAGAACTGGGTTCTGATGTTGCCATGTGGCCTTGGTTTCTGTTGGTAGGTTTCTTGCGCTTTCCTTTTGCCATCTGGTTGTCTCTGGTGCTAGTTGGTATTGTTGTTTCTGGCTGGAGTTTGTTCCTCCTGTGGACTTGTAAGCCTGTGTCCTTATTCCTCTGAGCTCAAAAGTGAAAGCACTGCTGGGAGATCTCTCTCTCCTGGTGGGCTATGCACAGAAGGCTGTGGAGTTTCCTGGCTCCCTGATGCAAATGGTGGCAGGAAGACTTCTGTCCCAGCTGTTTCACTGATCTTATGCCCTGTGTGCTCCCAGCTGGCCCCCTCCAGAGAGAAGGTGGAAATCTGACCTCTGTGCTCAGAAGTGAATGGGCTGCTGGGAGATCACGCTCTCCTGGCCCGCTGTGCACGGAAGGCTGTGGTATTTTCTTTCTTTCTTTCTTTCTTTCTTTCTTTCTTTCTTTCTTTCTTTCTTTCTTTCTTTCTTTCTTTCTTTCTTTCTTTCTTTCTTTCTTTCTTTCTTTCTTTCTCTTCCTTCCTTCCTTCCTTCTTTTCTTTCTTTCTGTAATTTATTTATTTATTTTACCATTTTATTTGGGAACAGTTTCAAGCACACAGAACGGTACAAAGAGTATTCTCCATGGTCACCATTTAAAAACTTTTTGTCCTTTATTTACCTAGACAGTGTTATCTGAACTACTGATAAGAATGGCAAGCAACAGGGTACTTTAGTTCTAAATTATTCAGTTGTATTTCCTAGGAATGCCACTCTTTCAATCCACGGGACATACATTATCAACTTCAGAAGAATTTAGATTGATTTGTTTTTCTCTAATTTTACATATATTGCATTTCATGGGTTGATGTAACAATATCTTGTCTAGCACCCTCCACTTCCAGGACATAGGTACTTATGTTTTCAGAATTCTGTGGTCTCCTTTAATCTGGAACACCACACAACTGTACCCATTTGGCTTCTCTTTATCCAAAGTTCAGTCCAGCACACCAAAACGTATTAGAGGCAACGTACTGGGAAACCATGCAGGTGAAGGCTGGAAGTATGAAAAGAGAGGCAGAGCTGATACTATAGATCTGCTGCCTGGGAAGGAGAGAGAGGACTAGGGGGTGCGATGGGGAATGAAATGGGAACCCATGCATCCCAGCTGGGAGGTGGCCTCAGTCAGGTCCCCTGGGAGTGCCAGAACAAAGTTCCCCTTAGAGAAATCAAAAGGAGGGGCCAGCTTTCCTCCCTCTCTGCTGAGTCCTTGGGTAAGTGCTGTCTAAGCAAAGCTGCTGTGGCCGACTCAGATATGTACAGCCATGGGCAGAGGTCATTGACATTTTTGAGGGATGTAGTAGGCTCTCTATTTTTAATAACACATTTTTTCATGTTTCTTTTGAAACATTCTTCACAGTCTTCTCATTTTTAAAAAACATTATTATTACTAACTTCTGAGTATTGAGGTTCCTTCAAAATTTGTATGGTGGACCTACTGTTCCATGAAATAGCAAGGTGGGTGGGGCCTTCCTGGAAGTGATTAAGCTCTGAGGGCTTTGCCCCAGTAGAGTCCATGTAAAGCCCTTATAAAGAGAACAGGCCTTCACCAGAGATGCAGTATGCTGCTGTGTTTTGATCTTGGACTCCCCAGTCTCCAGAACTATGGAAAATAAGTTTGCATTGCCTATAAATTATACAGCCCAAGAGATGTTGTTATTGATATAGCAACCTGAATGGCTTGAGATATTGATTGTTATCTATTGGTGCCTCTCTGCCTTTTACGTTTTTTAGAATGCATCAATTGTTAACTACAAGCAAGTAGATGTTGCTGGCAGAAATGATTATTTGGTTAAGTTTTCCTTCTGGTGATGTTAGTGTTTGGAACAGTAGACAGTGAAATGGGCTCTTCTTCCCAGTGTGGATGGGACTCTTCCAATCTGTTGGAAGTCTAAATTGGACAAAAGGCTAAGGAAAAGGGAATTCTCTCTGCCTGGCTGTTTGCTAGATGAGACACTGGCTTTCCTCTGCTGTTGGACTCAGACTTGAACTACTTGCACTCTGTCTTTTCATAGTATTATACGTGTAGGTGTGTAGCTGTGCCACTTACTCCAGGGTTTCGGACTGATGGTGGTAGATCTTGGACTTTCTTGAGCTCTGTAATCACATGAGCTAACTCCTCATATTAACACATACTCTCACTCTCTCTCTCTCTCTCTCTCTCTCTCTCTCTCTCTCTCTCTCTCTCTCTCTCTCTCTCTCTCAGTATAGACATGAAATATTGGTTTTGTTTCTCAGGGAACTCAGACTCATACCCTCCTCCAATCTTGCAGAAGAACTGCTCTCTAAGCTAAGGGAAAGGCCAGCTCTCAGGCTGGAATCGTCAGCCTGAGATAACATTCCAAAGAGCATCTAAGGACACTTCTTGGCTGGACAAATGTACAGTTACCTGTTGTTACAGTAGTAGCGATGGCTTCTGTTACAGAAGGGCAGCTCCCTCTGTTACCCCGACTCTCACTGGAGCTGGTGCTGGACTTGGGCTCCCTGGGTATGGTGTGGGCAGTGATTAGACTCAGGTTCTATGGAGAAGTTGCTGGGCTCAGGCTCCCAGTGCTCATGCCTCTCCTCAATACAGAGACAAATAGCCTCTAAGTTTTACCTTTAAGAGACTGAAGAGTAAAATAGCCCTTCATATCTAAAATCCCCCAAAGTTTGATGTTATTGCTTTAGAAACATTATGTCTTACAGAAGGTTGTTTCCAAAATATCCACAATGGAGTATCTACTCTCGTGTACTTCAGATCCAGACTGCTTTATATAAAGTGGTGGAACTTACTTCTCTCGGCAAGCTTCTGAATCCTCACAGCTAAAGTGGCCCTGTATGACTCTTGATGGACCACAGCGAGGGTACAACTTCTACCCGACCCTCTTTTGGAATGCAGCCACAACATCGTGAAGGATCCCAGTTTACAACGTGGAGAGGCCACATATAGATGTTCTAGTCCCCAACTCCCATTAAATGTTCAGTGATGGCTATCTTCAGCTGTGAGAGGATGAGCCTCAAGCCTCCATTCTTTCAGCATTAGACATCCTGGAGCAGATACGTGTCCTTTCCTCCCTGTCCAATTCTTGGCCCCAAGAACCATGAACATAATACAAGGAGTTTTATACTTCTAAATGTTTCTGGTCATTTTAATGTAAGCAAGGATAATTTTTTTAATACTATTGGTCAATACTATTGGTCAAGTTTTATGCTGTAACTAATAATTCAACAACATCGTACTGTGAGTTTGTTGTAATCAAAGTACACTGATAGACTGCTAGAGTTTGCTTTGAAAGTCAAATAAAATATTTGCTCATGAAAAGTTCATATTCTAGCATAGGAAACTGAATATGTAAATAGAAAAAAATAGCTGGCAGTATGTGGTAAAAATGGAGGTGGTGAGGTGCTACCAGGGAGATAGATTAGGAGAGAGACCACACTAACAGGGGAGCAGGGCTTTGTCACACAGCAACAAGGCACCAAGCACATAGCAAAGGCTGGAAACATTTCCTGTTATTGGAAAAATATATAATTTGAAGATTGAACAAAAGGATAGCAGATACTTGGAAAATAGAGATGAGTATAAGAAATTTTTACAACAAAATGTCCTAATCCTGGCAGGTTGTTAACAACAATAGCTATTTACTATCCCAGGACACACTCCTCACACCACTTTCCCAGGCATCCTGTGCATGCGTGTGCATGTACGTGTACATGTGCTTGTGTGCTTGTGGTGAATACAAAGGAAAAGAGGATTAAACCCAAACCCCATGACATTTTGCTTACTTTTCCTTATGATTTATTTAACAAGCTGACACAAGGCTTACTGCCCTTACCCCAGTAACAGAAACAAACTGAGGCTCAGTGACATCAGGTACCCTGCTTCAGGTCACAGTGAAGGCGACTAGGATCTGGAAACAAATGCCTTCAGCGGCAGTAGTGGTTTCAGCAGTCTCCACACTCCTGGGCACACTCTCCCTACTTCCTCCATGTAGCTTCAAACAAACCTCCCTTTTATGTGTCTACAGAAACATCTAGATGTTGCCACCTAAGACACTGACTACGTAAATATGGGAATGACCGTTAGGTTTAACACATTCATAAGAAAAAGTCATTAACCTCAAAGAGTTTTCTGTTTTCAGTTGGTAGAATGTGAGATAAAATGCCCCACCCCTTCCAGAGGGGCACATGGAGTGTACCTGAGAGCTTAACCAGAAACTGGGACTGCGGGCTTGAGTTTGTCACTTCTGCTTTCCTGGCCAAACTTTCCTCCTTGTAAGATAGGATCCTGGCTCTTTCATTGGGAATGTTTCATGATCCTACAAACCTTGAACTGATATATAAGATGGACAATTTAAAAATGTTCATACCATTCAGACTTTTGGTTTCTTTACCTTAGCAAGTGCATTGGCTCCAAAACTGAGAGCAAAGGGTTACTTCCAACAAGAGGATGGTTTGGTGAGGAGTTGCTCTGAAGGACTTTGGGTACCAAATCTGTAGTAATGATGCTTTCAGGATAGCTACCGATAGCTATAAGTATACAGTTTCAAAGCTATTAGTGTAAAACTTCTCTACATAGGGAAGAAAGCACATGTGCTATTTCTTACACTTTATTGTGTATTTGCCTTAGGGTTTCCTTTGCTAAGGATATATCAGTGTTTGGTTGATGCCTTTGAGTTATTCCTACTAGGTGATTTTACTAGAAGAATAAGTCTCAATGATTTGCCTCATTAAATGGCCTGCCTAAAGTTCTAAAGGAAACACTCACACACACACACACACACACACACACACACACGCACGCGCGCGCGCGCGCGCGCGTGTGTGTGTGTGTGTGTGTGTGTGTGAAAGCATTCAAAACCAAATTTGTTGTGACCTACACTTGCAAAGAGCAACAGAAATAATAATTGCTTTCTTCTACTTTCTCTGTTTTAATAGCTGCTGGTAATTGCCACTTCCTAGGGAATCATGGGAATCTTAGGTAGATTACCCTCCCTATCTATATTAAACCATTTGTAACAAGTGAATATGAGGGACCTGGCAAGCAAATAAATTTATGGCCTCAATTTTGTTGCTTGTGTTGAGTGCATGGTTTCTTAATTGCTATGACCTTGCCTACTGGTGAAAGCTTGGGAATTTGTGAATTGTTATGTAAGATCTACTGATAAACTCTTATCTGAAGAAGAGGCTGGTTTTGCATTTTATGCTTTCCATATTTGCTTGCATTTTTATTTGGGGAAATATCAAGTATCTTGAAACACCATGTTAACACAAAGCTTCAAATGAGCTACAAACTTGATGGGTGTTTCCCAAAGCTCACACAACTGTATTTAACCTTGCTGTCTACTTAACTAGTTCATTCCATCAGGAGGAAGACAAACTCCTTTAAGGTCTTGCTTCAAACACAGCTTTTGAATGACTTCAAATGGGAGAAAAGTAAGCTGCAAACCTCTAAATAACATGGATACTAACTATTTCCTAGCAGAGAAAAGATGGACCCAGATTTATGTAGCATTTCCAAATATTCTATGAGCATGCTTCTGATTCTCTCTGGCCATCATGGTTATTCTGAACCTTTATGAGAACCAAAAGCTAGCCAAGAAAGTGATTGAAACTGTTCAAACTGTGATTAAAAATGTTTTCATTATTTGATATTGCCCAAATCTGTGTATAATCACATTTTCTGCTAAGGTGGTTGTTTTAGTTAGAGTTTTACTACTGGGAACAAACACCATGACCAAGACAACTCTTATAAGGACAACATTTAATCTGGGTTGGCTTACAGGTTCAGAGGTTCAGTCCATTATCAAGGTGGGAACATGGCAGCATCCAGGTAGGCATGATGCAGAAAGAGCTGAGAATTCTATATCTTTGAAGGCTGCTAGCAGAATACTGACTTCCAGGCAGCTATGGTGAGGGTCTTAAGCCCACACTCGTAGTGACACACATACTCCAACAGGGCCACACCTAATAGTGCCACTCCCTGGGCTGATCATATACAGACCATCATAGCAGTCTAAGTCTTCTAGTAATATTTGTTTTAAAAAAAATAGGTTTTATAGATTTAGTAACTACATAGGGGAAAATCTCAAACTAGTGCCCAGCTAATCTTAAACAAGCCTTCGTTAAAAATACTGGGTTTGCCAACTACAGATGACACATTTAGTGTGACACATTTTGGAGACTATAACAATCTTCAAGTAGGTACTGTCTAGAAGTGGTGACATTTGCATAAGTTGCCTGGACTTAGGACTTAACACATTCCAAGGTACAGTGTCTTTCCACATGTCCTTCAACTCACTGTCATCACTACCACTTTATTATTGTTGCTTTTCACCATTTAAGCAGAAAAATGCTATAATTTAAAGTGAGGAGCCTTGTGCAAACCAGCATGTAAGTACAGGAAGCAGGGTTTAAGTCAGACAAATGCGTCTAGCCCTGGTCATTGAATAGGACCATTGTTTTCCATCCAAGCTTCACACTGTAGCTGCCTACTGTTTTTAAAACCTGCTCTACATCTCTAGACCCTTTTCTGAAGGATCTCATCCAGTATTTCTATAACTCTATTATGTATATTCTATAATATATATTATATATATATAATATATATATATATAAATAAATCAGTGCACCCCCTGGCAGTGGGCAAAGAGATACTTCATGGGTAGTGGTGTCTTACATCAGTCAGTGCCAGAGCAGATGGAAGTCCTTTGTTCATCCTAGTTTGATGTCTGGCTTGGTGGTCAAAACTGTCTTATGCCTAGAACTCATAAAAATCAAATCAAATCAAATCCAGGCAGCCATGCCACCCCCAGTCCTGACCCTCCAGTGCACAGCACAGGCAGGCCATAGACACCACTTGCTGTCAGGCCACGCAGCACAGATGGAGAATGTCATCATCCAGGGACCCTCCAGCCACATGCCCAGACTGCAGTGGGATCCATCGCAATGTCTGATCATGTGGTGGTCAGATGGGAGAGAAAGAGAAGAAGAGCAGCTTGAGCACTATGAAGAGAGCTGGACCTAAGGACTCAAGGGTAGAGCGGAGTAGCCTGTTGTAAATGGCCTGCCCTGCCACTAGTAGCCTTGGTGAAGTCCCAGCCCCAGCTACCACTGAGGGCCATGTCTGGGTCTGTGGCTGTGTGGTGGCAGGGGTCAATGATAACCTATGTCCATTACCACTAGAGAACATGGGGACTCCCTGGTTGGAGCAGCAGCCAGGGACCATGTAGATGTCCAGAGGCTATGCATGCCTGGCCCTGCTCCTTATTGGATACAGCACTCAGAAGGAATGGCCCTGGCCTTATCTCTCACTGCTGGCAGTGCTTGGGAGAACCAACCCTGTGCCTCCCCCAGGCAGCATAGTGGAGCTGGGCCTGTGACTAGATTATGAGTGAGCAGGCCCTGAGGGTGTGAGTGTGGGAGAGCTGTCCTCACCCACTGCAGTGTTGAGGAGAGCAGGGCCTTGTGCCTCATTTGAGCATCAAAGCATTGCTGGCCCTGGTGGAAGAGACCCAGGTGAGATGCCCCAAGGGTATGAGGGCAGGAGAGCTGGCCCAGCCAGTCATCTGGCATGTGGTGGTATGAAGGCAGGGGTGATGCCCTCTTCCTTGCCACCTACAACATCCAGGAGAGCTAGACCTGCCCCCTTACCGGCAGAAGCACTTGGGAGAGTGGGCCCTGCACCTTGCTCGCTGATGGCAAAGGCATGGGTGAGCCAGCCTGAAGGGTGTGAGAGTGGTGGAGCTGGCCCAGCTCGTCACAGGCTTCGGCACTTGGAGAGTGGGCCCCCACACGTGATGTAGCAGCACAGTAGACCTGGAGAGCTCATCTTGGTGGTACAGATAAGGGATAGCCGGCACACTGACCAGCTCAGCTGCCGCTCAGAACCAGATCCAGGGTTCAGAGTTAGCCCACCCTCAAATCTGTGTCATCCGTGAATGATTGGGATGCATGAAGGAGCCAGCCAGTCCTGCTGATGCAGGGCTGCAGGATCTCCATGACCCAGGCAGCAAAGGAATGACCTGGAAGAGTCCAGGTGAGGAGGTAATGGGACGGTGTCCCAGAAGCCAGAGAGCTCAGGCCGGATGGATGCCTCACTGCAATGAGCGCTTGCAAGTGAAGGTGTGTGGACAGAGGGTTGTGCTGTGGACACACTGGGACACACTACAGCTTCCACCATGGGATGTTTTTATGCTTTGTTTTTGTTTGTTTGTGCTTTATTGGGGGGGACAGGTTGCAAGGGTGAAGGGAAGATATGAGGAGACAGGGAGATTAGTGGGCCTGGGGTGCATGATGTGAAACTCACAAGGAATCAATAAAAAGTTTAACAAATATATTATGCATACATTGCTATAGCTCCAATGTTCTTTAGTTGAAGAAAAATGTCCTGGTTGGTTTTAATGTTACTGATCCTAAAGTCTTAAGTATAGTTGGGTAACATTAAAAGTTTTAATTTCTTCTCTGAAAAGTAATTTGTAAAAGTCAGTACTTATATTGGGCTTTGGAACAAGGTAGACTGGGTTAAAGTGTAAATTCCAGAAGTCGCTGTTGAAACTTAGGAAAAATCACTTTCAATAAACTTTGGAGACCATAGTTTCCTAACTGAATGCTATCACTATGACATCAGGTAACTCATGCATCTTGTTTCCCATGGTACCTTACTGAGTAAACACATAATACAGAATAGCTGTGACAATTTGTGCCTGAGAGACTAAATACAACAAACTACCTACAGAAGCCAGGAGAACCTAAAAATTATAAAACCCAGTTATTGACAGGAAAGCTTTTGGAAATCAATGATTAGCTACTTTGGGGACAAAAGACATAGAAAAAGAGAAGAAAGATTGCTGTAACTCCCAGATGGTTTTTGTGGTTAGTCGGGTTTCTGTTACTGTAAGAAATGCCTTAGGAATCAACTTAGGAAAAAGAATAGTTTTCTCAGGCTCAGAGTTTTGAGACTTCAGTCTATGATCAATGGGCCCTTTGGTTCTGTGGTAAGGAGCGACATTACAGCAACACAGAATAATAGAAGTGCTCATTTTAGAGTTGGGAAGTGAAAAATAAGGAAGAGGTTGGGATTCCACAGTCCCTGCCACACCCCAATTGCCTGAAGGCCTTCATCAAGCCTGCTTCTGGAAGCTTCCACCATATTCCAATAGAGTAAAACTATAGACCAAGCCCACCTCCTTCCTAGTTCATCATTCCTGTGTGTATATTTTTTAGAAACATTTTGTTTTATTATTTGCTGATGTGTATGTGTCTGAGTGTGTGTTTTTATGCCGTGTGTGGTCCAGAAGTGTGTCTGATCCCCTGAAACTAGAGTTGCAGTTGGTTATGGGTAGCCCAACTTGGGCCTGGGAACCCAATCATGGTCTTGTGCAAGAGCAGCAATCAGTCTTCACCAGTTTCACCCCTCTGACCCCCACACCTGCCTCTTACCTGGACTTCTCCTCCTGTATCCTGTCCACTTTCCTCTGGTCTCTATCCACTAACTCTGGTTCAGTGAAGATTTCTCCCCACCTTTTGAACTTAAGTTCTCATATCTAATAATTAAGATATACTCATTATATTATTTTGTGAATGTGAGCTCTGGCTTTCCAAATTATTTTAAACTTTTCAGAGGCAAAGGATATTTTCTTAACCTGCATTTGCATCTTTTGCCTCGGCAGATTCCACAAGGACCCGGGTGGAAAGGATGGCCACCTTTTATGTAGGTGACTGAGCACAACAAGCATCATCTATGTGTGAAATACATGTGTGTATGTACATCTACGTGTGAAATACATGTGTGTATGTACATCTATGTGTGAAATACATGTGTGTATGTACATCTACGTGTGAAATACATGTGTGTATGCACATCTACGTGTGAAATACATGTGTGTGTACATCTACGTGTGAAATACATGTGTGTATGTACATCTACATGTGAAATACATGTGTGTGTGTACATCTATGTGTGAAATACATATACACATGCATTTCACATGCAATGGTGACTTGCAAGTTGTTTACATGTTAGAATCTGGAAGTTTTAAACATTTTTCATGTATAGAAAATACCACAGGCCAGTTAGAGTCTTTTCTGCAAGTGGAGTAAAGACAGTAATGTATTTTTTAAAGTTCTTTAGAGATTCCAGTGTACAGCCAAGATTCAGGACCATTGTTGGACATCAAACTATGTAAAGTATGATAAAAAGAATCCCCAGATTAAGGGATGGGGAGATGGCTTAGAGGGTAAGAACATTTGCTCCCCAAGCATGAAGACGTGAGTTCGCATCCCCAGCACCCATGTATATGCCAGGCATGTCCCAGGACCTGACTTCAATCTCCCAGCACCTACATAAAAGATCAGCATGGCCACAAATGCCTTTAATCCCAGCACTGTGTTTGGGAGAAAGGTGGATCTAGGAATTTATGGGTCAGTTATTCTAGTCACAAAAAATAATAATGAGGTTCAGGTTCATTTAAAGACCTTATTCTCAAGAGAGTAAGTTGGGAAATTATAGAACATCCTCATCTGGCCTCTTCATGCACATGCATAGGCATGCACACTTGTACACACATACATACACCATGCACACTACACATACACTAGGCACACTACACAGAGAGAGACAAAAATATGCAGAAAAGCATGCGCATGCATGGGTACACACATATAAACACACACAAACAATACAAACAACAAACAAACAAATGGAGAACCCTAGACTAAAAATAGGTAGTAAATAACTATCAAGATCTGGAGATTTTTAATACTCTACACCAGTCTGTGGCCTCCCTTCCTGATTCTGACCACTTCTCTCCTAGCTACCAAAGGCATATTCTGTTGAGGGCTGGAAGCTGGAATTGAAGGACAATCGTGTGGGAGAAGCTAACCTCCTTGCTGCAGCATAGTCACTGTTCCTCTCAATTACCCCTACTCCTAATTGGTATCCATTATTTAAACCCTAAATGGGTTTCCATTTCTCTAACAACTTTGGTACTCCAATATTTGAAACATTAGTTACACCTTCTTAAATGTGCTATTATTTGTTCACAGCTTCCACAATATACAGAAATTTGAGTGTCTATTTGCTTAATATACTTCCACTTTTTTCTCATACCTTTAGGTTTTGAGCTCAGGATGAGCAAGAGATGACACCGCATCTGTTTTACCCATCATGGTACATGAATTAAGTCCTTTGTGAAGGAGTGGAAGTCAAAGTAATGGTTCCTGGTGAGTATTTATTGGACTTAGGGAGTTGCAGAGTCCCACGGCTCCCTGAAGAACATTCTGTAAACAATAATATAGAGTTAAGGATCCCCAGTCACGCAATGTGGGCAGTGATGCTTATATATGATATAGGCTTTGAAACTACTTGGATGCTTTGTTGGAGGAACAAATGTTCATATCTTAAGTCCAAGATATTGGCATTTATACTCTGAAGACACAAATAGGAGTAAATTTTCCAATTGACTCTAACAGCCTTGACCATGTCATGTGCTTCTGAACTGTTGATTTAGATCATTCTTAACACTCTTAACATTTCAGAAGCCCCGTGCCATCTGGAGCCAGAAGTATTTGTGCTAAAATTACAAAGGTGGGCTTAAAAGTTTTCTCTAGAGAAGAAATGGGATATTTTAAATAATATCTGTGCAAATTAAGTCCCCCCCCATATTATCCACCTTTTTTATTAATAGGACTCATGGAGTATTAACCAGATGTAAACCCTGTGAATTACCATAATGGGCATTCTGGGAAGACATCCCCACTGGTGCAATAGTGGCACAAATGTCATAAAAGTAACCAACTACTTTATGATTTTATTTATTTATTTTTTATTTGGTTTTTTTGGGGGATTTGTTTTTTTGTTTGTTTGTTTGTTTTTTGTTTTTGTTTTTTCCCGATACAGGGTTTCTCTGTATAGCCCTGACTGTCCTGGAACCCACTCTGTAGACCAGGCTGGTCTCGAACTCAGAAATCTGCCTGCCTCTGTCTCCCAGAGTGCTGGGATTAGAGGTTTGCATCACCACCGCCCAGTTTTATGATTTGATTTAAAGTCCACCTCACAAGATCGACTCCATCCTTGTATCTGTGTCAAGAAACTGTAGCTGAACAGTCCATAGTTCCTAGAAGAGAATCTACTATTGTTATTTTGCTAAATGAACCTAGTATTAAACCAACTTTCCATGACTTATCATTGTACCCATTAACACATCTCAAGCTTCATCAGATAAGATTCTTTTTACAGTAAGTGATAATAAGCAGGGACCCTATACTTTGAAGATGCAGAGAACAAGATGCTGTGGAGTGCACAGCCCCAAATAGGATATCCCTATCATATCCTCTTATCCCAGGGCTTAGGGACTGTTGCAGAAGTGGGAGTAGAAAGATTATTAGAGCCAGAAGTAGTTTATGACTACAACAAAACAATGAGTTTTGAAGATAACAAGGAAGGTGCAGATACTAACTGACAGTGATTGTGACAACATGCACAAGACCTGTGTAAGGAAGGTGGGCAGGAAATCCCATCCCTGGCTGAGAAGCTAGTAGTAACTAAGAACACGAGAGAGAGAGAGAGAGAGAGAGAGAGAGAGAGAGAGAGAGAGAGAGAGAGAGAGCTGGAGAGGGAGGGAGAGAGAGAGAGAGAGAGAGAGAGAGAGTTTTCTTCAAGGGTGTGGCCCCAATAGACGGCCCATGCTTCAGTGGATAGTCACAATAGTTTGTGGGCAGCACAAATTGAACTATATAGGCTTTTTAAAACAAGGAAAATGGTTTAAAACATCACTAAGGAGTTGAGCATTGACTTTAGCAGTGCGGACAGCATTGGCATAGAGCAGTTTTGCCACAAGGAGAGACAAACCTCAATACAAGAGACTTTAGAGAAAGTGAGAAAATGGATTTTGGAGGCTTGAGTGTGCATAACTCTTTGGAGGAATTGCTGTAAGGAAAAGGGTGACCAGGAATGTTGGCACAGACCTGTAATCCCTGCACTGAGGAGGCTAAAGGCAGGAAGATCAGAGTTCTAAACCAACCTGGGCTACATAGAGAATTCTATGCCAATCTAGGCTACAAAATAAGAGCTGGTCTCAATAAAAGTAGATAGATAGATAGATAGATAGATAGATAGATAGATAGATGGTAGATAGATAGATGATAGATAGATAGATGATAGATAGATAGATAGATAGATAGATAGATAGATAGATAGATAGATAGATAGATAGGTAGATAGAACTTGTTTGTGTGCTGATGAATTGATCAAAGGGGGAAAATGACTCAAGAGAGGGAAGGAGCAGTGCCTTTGAATGTTTAAAAGAACTTGGGATTTAGTGAACATGTGTAGAATTTAGACAAAGACAGGAACACTGAGAGTTTGTTCCTGATAAAGGGATAGAAGGCATCTTATATAAGCCGATGCTGGTGGGAGGGTGGAGGTTGAGCTGGAGGTGGGAAGTTCTCTTCAGATTATTTTCCTCAGGGAAATAGAAATCAAGGTCAACTACTAAGAGTGAAGGTGGAGGGAAGATGTATTGGTAGATTTATGAGAAAGAAGAAAATACAGAGTTTCTGTCCAGGCAAATAGAAAAGTGAGTGGCCTAGGAAAATATACCCGGACTTTTGGGTAGCATAAAGAGCAGGCTCCAAGCTAACTATGTCAGTTTCATGAATTTGATGGAGTCCAGTTAGTGTAGATAAGTATTTTCTTTCTATATTCAGATGCATACAGTAAGCCCAAGAGTAACATTTATGCAAATAAGAATAGCACAATTAATTGTGTGTTTATAAGAAACAACAGCTACTAAATTAATTAAGAAATAATGGATTTATGTAAAATCTTCATTTACCATGGCTGGAGAGTAAAGAAGTGATTCTCTAGCTAATTAAATATTTTAGATGACTAAGGCCATTATATTACATAACTACTTTAAAAATAGAATTAGAAGAATTTTTTTTAAAAAGCTAAACAAACAACCCTAAGTAGTACATGAAAACACTTGGTTAGTAGTGTCCAAATATTAAATGGTATACATTATTATGAAAAATATTGACTATGATACATCATGGGAAAAGATAGTTATTGGAGTTTGTGTAGATTAAGATCTGGATGCATTATATCAAGAATTTTCCAAAGTGGGGTGGGGCCATAGCTGAGTCTCTAAAGTGCTTGCTATGTAAACTCAAGGAACCAAGTTTGGTATCCAACACTGAGGTTAAATAATCAGTCAGTCAATCAATCAATCAATCAATCAGTCAATCAGTCAATCAAACAAACAACTAGTAGTGTGTGTTTATAATTCTAGTGTCTCTGTGCTGGAAAGACGAAACAGTGAGATCCCTAGAGCTCATATGCCATCTAGCCTGGACTAATTGGTGAGCCTCTGGTTTTAATGAAAATAACAGAACCCCTCTTCCAAGCCACAAGGTTAAGTTTTGGACTCCACAGATAAGGACACATTGGCACCAGTGCACATACAAACACATCTGCACACACATATCCAACAAAAGCATGAATTTCCCAAAGGCTATGAAAGTGACAAGAGAAGTCACTAACTGTAATAATATCTTCAGAGAAATCTGTCCATCATGTCTTGGCTGTTTCCATGTCAACATTAGAGTAACATGCTTTTTAGCCACCTTATCTGCTATTGAGTATCTTGCAGTTAACTACTCAGTTACCTTTATCTGGTCCAGTGAAGCCATAAACACTGAGAAGACACTTAACTTCTGAGTCCAGGTGATGCTTCTGCCAATGGTAATATCAACAAGACCATGAGCAACAGTGCTGTGATTGCTCAAGTCCAACATTTGTCTTCTGGCCACTTGAGTTTTCTCCTGGTTCAAATTCTTCTAACGCTTATGAACCTGCCCTACATTATTTCCCTATTTTAAAGGTAACTGATTATATAAGGTTTATATCTCCATTGAATATGATTTGGAAAACATGAAAAAGCAGAACAAAGAAAATTCAAGTTATTTCACCACTCAGAAATAAACACAGTTAATGTTTTTTGACAAATTTCTGTCTACTATTTTAATTCCTACTTAGCTTTAGAAAGCTTATGTCAAATAGTATATCATTTATACCCTTTTAAACTGTTTTTATTGTGAGATTCTCCCATCACAAGACTTCAAAAGCACAGCATATAGTAGTCAATGATATGAACGTATGGGCTATTTAAGAATTCCTTATTACTGTTCATTTAAGATGCTGAGACCACAATGCTGAGCATCCTTGAACACAAATCTATCTTCCTGTAGTATTGCTCATTTTCTTAAGCCACATTCCTGGAGATGCAATCACACAGTAAAGAGAGGTTTTAAGTTGACACGGTCTGTGGCTCCCTTGTACTCTTTGGTTTCTCCACCCCCTCCCACCTTGATTTGAACTCCTCTGACAAAGCTCAGCTGTGAGCAGCTAATGGAATCTCCTCCATCCTTCCCCCTTTGTTTTCTGACTGTTCCCACAGAACACCCCAGTCTTCAGCCTTTTTTGATCCTTTGTATAGATGACTGTGTACTGGCTGGAAGAGCATGCATTATAGTATTGACTGGCTTGTCTTGAGTATGAACTCTTTTTTGTAAATATTTTCCCTGTTTTGGATCATGTTTTGCTTTCTGTTTTGCTGTTCTTCAGTATGCTTAGCAAGTAACTTTTTCCCTTGCTGAACAGACAAAATACAAGTATGTATATAACTTACTATAAACACACACACACACACACACACACACACACACACACTGGTCCTCAACCCTGCAGACTGCATGCTCTTGAAAATGGCTGCCCTTAACTGTTGTACATATTGGTTTATCTTTTTAAACAATGTTGGGGTTGCTGTTCAAATCTTTCCTATTTCATTCAGTACCTGTCCCCAGATTTCTCTTAAAAATAGGGGTAATCTAAGGATATTATCCCTCACTTTTTACCTTTTTATTTTGCCTTCTCCTCTCTGTCGAGCAGAACCATTAGACATCTTTAAGGTTCCCATTATGACAGATAAGCATAGTGTTTATCTGTATCACATACAGGCCTTATGGCTCTCTTCTCACCTCCATGTTTACTTCAATAGATGTCAGACCTCAAACTTAGCCAATGACAGAGCTGTCTCCCTTTGTAATGTGCAACCTCATTTCTGACTCTGAGACCCATTCTACTATGTAGACAAAAGCAACCATTTTAAATGCTTTATAGGGGTTGCCTTTCGTCCTGATGGGTCCTATGCCGTGGGAAGGCTTGATGAGTCTGAGGAAGAGTGACAATTGCCCTCTTGGTCATGGGTCATCCTGGCCTGGCACTGAGAAGTCTGTTTAATACTCTGTGACACAGAGGAGTCTTTGCTGAGCTTATGTGGATCTATGTCTTTCAGATCCCCTTTCTGTGGGGTCCTCAAGGCAAGGTCCTCTAATATAGGAAATACCCCCTCCCCCTCTCTTTGGTGTCTTCCCTCCCACTTTCCTCCCATCTCCCCCAGTCCCCATTCTGTTCCTGCATATCATTATTCTTCTTCAGGAAATCAATTGACTAAATTTCCCCCCTAATTTCTTCCATGGGCAAAACAAATGACAGAGCCCAAAAGATTTGACTTAGGACAGAGTTGATGGAATGCTTTTAATATCCGACGTAAAAACACAGAATACTATCTCAAATGTTGTTCCCAGCACAGTAAACATAATAAAAGCAAGAAGCAGGAAGTAGTAGTCCCTGGCTTTCCTATGCTTTGAAATCTCCCCAATCCTGTGAAACTGTGCTCGGTGTCTACTGCTGCCTTCCTGCTTCCCTTCCCCCTTACAATCTGGCATCTATCTCCCCCTGCCCTTCCCTGGAAGCACTCTTTCCTAATCACAAGCTCAACTGCTTCGTCTCTTCTACTTTGTCCCCCTAACTTCCCCTTTTGGTCTTTTCAACCTTTCTCTTTTTCTCCAAGCCAACTGACTAATCACAAGAAGGCTATGCATCTGAGAAACAAGAACGAAGTCTGGTCATTTTGTCATTTCAAAGGGATTTTGGAGCACATAAGAAGACACTTGGATGAGTAATTAAAGCCTGCTCTGTGAGAAGCTGCTGTTCAGTGCTCCCAAAGCCCTGACCTCTTGGCAATGGTCACCGTCCCAGTCCTTCCTCCCTACATCTCCATTCTTTATTTTCCTCACCACCTTTGACTTTCCCATTTGTCAAGCTCTTTCTGAGGCTGTGCTCTCTTTCTTCTTCTCCCTAAACTTGATTCCCCGAGAGGTTCTGCATCCCCATACAAATAGAAGAACTAATGCTGTTCCTTCTATGGGGCTGAAAGCTCCTTCAGCTCTTTGGGTCCTTTCTCTAGCTCCTCCATTGGAGACCTTGTGCTTAGTCCAATGGATGGCTGAGAGAACCCACCTCTATATTTCTCAGGTACTGGCAGAGCCTCTCAGGGGACAGCTATATCAGGCTCCTGTTAGCAAGCATTTGTTGGCATCCATAATAGTGTCGGGGTTTGGTGACTTATATGGGATATAATCCCAGATGGGACAATTTCTGGATGGTCTTTCCTTCAGTCTCTTCTCCACACTTTGTCTCTGTATCTCCTTCCATGGGTATTTTGTTCCCCCTTCTAAGAAGGACCAAAATATTTATACTTTGGTCTTCATTCTCCTTGAACTTCCTTTGGTCTGTGAATTGTATCTTGGCTATTCCAAACGTTTGGGCTAATATCCACTTATCAGTGAGTGCATATCGTTGGAGTTCTTTTGTGATTGGTTTATGTCACTCAGGATGGTATTTTCTAGTTCCATCCATTTGCTAGGAATTTCATGAATTCCTAGGAATTGCTTAGGAATTTTAATAGCTGAGTACTATTCCATTGTGTAAATGTACCACATTTTCTGTATCCATCCCACTGTTGAGGGACATCTGGGTTCTCTCAACTTCTAGTTATTATAAATAAGGCTGCTATGGACATAGTGGAACATGTGTCCTTATTACATGTTGGAACATCTTCTAGGTATATGCCCAGGAGTGGTATAGCTGGGTCCTCCAGTAATACTATGTCCAATTTTCTGATGTACTGCCAAACTGATTTCCAGAGTGGTTTTCCCAGCTTGCAATCCCACCAGCAATAGAGGAGTGTTTCTCTTTCTCCATATCCTCTTCAGTATCTGCTGTCACCTGAGTTATTGATCTTAGCCTTTCTGACTAGTGTGAGGTGAAATCTCAGGGTTGTTTTGATTTGCATTTCCCTGATGACTAAGGAAGTTGAACATTTCTTTAGGTGCTTCTCAGCCATTCGAGATTCCTCAGTTGAGAACTCTTTGTTTAGCTCTGTACCCCATTTTTAATAGGGTTATTTGGCTCTCTGGAGTCTAACTTCTTGAGTTCTTTGTATACATTGGATAATAGTCCTCTATCAGATGTAGGATTGGTAAAGATCTTTTCCCAGTTTATTGGTTGCTGTTTTGTCCTATTGACAGTGCCATTTGCCTTACAGAAACTTTGTAATTTTATGAGGTCTCATTTGTCAATTCTTGATCTTAGAGCGTAAGCTATTGGTGTTCTGTTCAGGAACTTTTCCCTGTGCCCATGTGCTTGAGGGTCTTCCCTGCTTTCTTTTCTATTACATATTTCAGTCTGTCTGGTTTCAATGTGGAGGTCCTTGATCCACTTGGATTTGAGCTTTGTACAAGGAGATAAGAATGGATCGCTTTGCATTCTTCTACATGCTAACTGCCAGTTGAATCAGCACCATTTATTGAAAATGCTGTCTTTTTCCCATCAGATGGTTTTAGCTCCTTTGTCAAAGATCAAGTGACCATAGGTGTGTGGGTTCATTTCTGGGTCAATTCTATTCCATTGATCTACTTGACTGTCACTGTACCAATACCATGCAGTTTTTATCACAATGGCTCTGTAGTACAGCTTGAGATCAGAGATGATGATTCCTCCAGAAGGTTTTTTTACTGTTGAGAATAGTTTTCACTATCCTGGGCTTTTTGTTATTCCAGATGAATTTGCAAATTGCTCTTTCTAGCTCTATGAAGAAAATTTGGAATTTTGATGGGGACCAAATTGAATCTGTAGATTGCTTTTGGCAAGATGGTCATTTTTACTATATTAATCCTGCCAATCCATGATGAGCATGGGAGATCTTTCCATCTTCTGAGATCTTCTTTGATTACTTTCTTCAGAGACTTGAAGTTCTTTTCATACAGATCTTTGACTTGTTTAGAGTCACTCCAAGATATTTTATAGTATTTATGACTATTGTGAAAGGTGTCGTTTCCCTAATTTCTTTCTCAGCCTCTTTATCCTTTGAGTAGAGGAAGGCTACTGATTTGTTTGAGTTAGTTTTATATCCAGCCACTTTGCTGAAGTTGTTTATCAGGTTTAGGAGTTCTCTGGTGGAATTTTTGAGGTCACTTAATCATACTATGATATCATCTGCAAATAATGATATTTTTACTTCTTCCTTTCTAATTTGTATCCCTTTGACTTCTTTTCGTTGTCTAATTGCTCTGGCTAGGACTTCTCTGGCAAGTACTATATTGAATAGGTATGGAGAGAGTGGACAGCCTTGTCTAGTCCCTGATTTCAGTAGGAAAATTGCTCTGAGTTTCTCTCCATTTAGTTTGACGTTGGCTACAGGTTTGCTGTATATTGATTTTACTATGTTTAGGTATGGTCCTTGAATTCCTGATCTTTCCAAGACTTTTATCATGAAGGAGTGTTGGATTTTGTCAAATGCTTTTTCAGCATCTAATGAGATAGTCATGTGTTCTTTTTCCTTTGATTTTGTTTATGTAGTGGATTATGTTGATGGATTTCCTTATAGTAAACCATTCCTGCATTCCTGGGATGAAGCCTACTTGATCATGGTAGATGATTGTTTTGATGCATTCTTGGATTCGGCTGGCAAGAATTTAATTGAGTTTTTTGCATCGATATTTATAAGGGAAATTGGTCTAAAGTTCTCTTTCTTTGTTGGGTCTTTGTGTGGTTTAGGTATCAGAGTGATTGTGGCTTCATAAAACGAATGAAGCGTTGGGTAGTGTTCCTTCTGTTTGTATTTTGTGGACTAGTTTGAAGAATATTGGTATTAAGTTAGAAATCTTTACTCTCTTCTATCCCTATTATCCTTGGGTTTGTTTTTCTCATTGTGTCCTGGATTTCCTGGATGTTTTAGGTCAGGAACTTTTTGCATTTTGCATTTTCTTTGACTGTTGTGTCAATGTTTTCTATGGTATCTTCTGTACCTGAGATTCTCTCTTCTATCTCTTGTATTCTGTTGTTGATGCTTGCATCTGTGACTCCTGAATTCTTTCCTAAGTTTTCAATCTCCAGACCTGTCTCCCTTTATAATTTCTTTATTGTTCCATTTTTAGATCCTGGATGGTTTTGTTTAGTTCCATAAACTGTTTGGTTGTGTTTTCCTGTAATTCTTTAAGGGCTTCTACTTGCTTACCTGTGTTTATTTCTTTAACAGAGTTATTTATGTTCCTCTTAAAGTCCTCTGTCATCACCATGAAATGTGATTTTAAATCCAACTCTTGCTTTTCTGGTGTGTTGGGGTATCCAGGACTTGCTGTTGTGGGAGAACTAGGTTGTGATGTTGCCAAGAAGCCTTGGTTTCTGTTGGTAGGGTTCTTGCACTTGCATTTCACCATCTGGTTATCTCTGGAATTAGTTGGTCTTGCTGTCTCTCGCTGGAGTTTTTCCCTCCTGTGGACCTATAAGCCTCTGTCCATACTCCTGGGAGACCAACTCTCTTCTGGCAGGGTCTTTGTGCAGATGGCTGTGGAGCTGCCTGTTTCCCAGCTGTTTCACTGATTGTACGCCCTGTGTGCTCCTAGCTGTTCCCCTCCAGTGAGATATTGGAGAGAAAGTGGAGATCTCACTTCCAGGCTCAGAAGTGAAAGTACTGCTGGGAGATCACTCTCTCCTGGCAAGCTGTGCACAGAAGGCTGTGGAGCTGTCTGGCTCCTTGGTGCAAATGGTGACCGGCTGTTTTAAAGATTTAATTGTAGAATTTTCTCACTTCTTTAGTTAGGCTTAATCCAATCGATTTTTTTTTTTGAGGCTATCGTGAGTGATATTATTTCCCTGATTTCTTTTTCATTGTTTGTAATTGATATATAAGAAGGTTATTGTTGACATTTATGTGGTAATTTTATTTGGTGATTTTATATGGTAATTTTACCATTTTGCTTAAAGTGCTTCCCAGCTGTGGGAATTTTCTGGTGATCATTAGGCTCTCTTAAGCATGAAATAGTATCACCTGCAAATAGAAGTACTCTGGCTTCTTGTATTTGTATCTCCTGCATTTCATTCTCTTGTCTTCTTGCTCTAGTTAAAACTTTAAGCAGTATATTGAATAGAAATGGGAAGAGCTGGTGCCCTTGCTTTGTTCTTAATCTTAGCAGGAATGCTTTGAGATCTCATCAGTTAGCATGATGGTGGCTGTCACCAATCTGGGAACCTGCACTTGCTGGTTCACAGCCACCTGAACCTGTGGGCAGCTCAGCCGGATGGACAGTTTCCGTTTCAGTTCCAGGTGCCTCAGTTGGTCTAAGCCTCTTCCAGGCAGCTCAGCTGTTTTCTGCTTCTTCCAGGCAGCTGGTTTGGTATCAGTCTTCTTTGCAACTTTGCTTTCTTCCTTCTGAGAGGACTCTTAGCTTTTTCTGCTTACTCTAGCAAGAAGGGGCATAGTGAATCTGGTCAGTTTCAGGGACTTCGTGAAGTTCTTTTGCGTTGTTTAGCATTTCTTCAAAAACTTCTCTGCAGGATAAAATATTTCAATCTCTGAGGAAACTGTTACACAGGGAGCCACCAGCAAGGCTGCTACAGACTGAATTTTCTACCTACTTTTCACTTTATTCTTCTATTAAAAAATTTCTTTTAAGTCTTTTATTAACTCTGCTTAATGACAATTTCATATAAACAGCACACACACACACACACACACACAGTATTTTTGTGTATGTTACTTTAAACACTACCATTAAATATGTCTACTTAACCAATTGTTTTCTCCTATGTATACAAATTAAATACCATCTTAGCATTGTTCCTTTCACATGGTAGTATCACTTTGTGTGTTCATCAGAAGAGTGCACTTCTCTCCTTTTGTTTCAGTTTCTGGTCATGAAGGTAAATCTGGGAAAAATATCCCTGCAATCATATATTTTCTATGCTGTCTCAGAAATGAAAGTTTAGAAAATTACAATATGTGTCTCTTGTAAGTTTTAGGGAATATTCTAAAATTTCTCTTCGTAGGAAGATATAAAAAGAAACAAGAAACAACATCTAAACCGTGATATCATTTGAGCCAGTGATAAGCCATGTGTAACTAGAAGTGGCTCACTAAAGACTTCATTATTCACTTCTGTTTTAAAGTCTTTTCATACTACTTTCATTTACGTATATCCATTCACCATTTATTACTTTAACATACTGTGAAGCTTTATTATATAGCAGACCCAAAGGCACCAAAAAAATGCCTATAATGAGTTGTAGGAGGTCTTATAAGGAAGAAAGAGAAACATGATGGAAAGCTTATACTCTGATATCTACAATGACAGCAGCAATGGCAGGCCACTCTGAAAGCATAAGGAGAAAAATCTCTGTCTGAAGTATTTTCTACTTCTTTGCCCATCTTCAGATGACTAAAATTTCCTAGATGAGTGGCCGTTTGAGTTGAGGCCTTTAATGTGACTTGGTGTACAAAAGAAGCTTTTGAATCGGGCAAAGAGAGATTTCTAAACATTCCAAACAGAAAAAAGATTAGGTATCAGAAGAATGGGCTGGAGTGTAATTCTCTGGAATGAGTCAGAGAATGCCATCTATTGCCGGAGCTACTGTCTTGCTAGTGTAGGAGATAGGAATCAAGGGCTCTCTAGACTCATTAACTTTAAAGGGACATAGTTCAATGATTGGGGGGTCAGGGGTCAGGAAGCTGGTATCATAAAGTTTCTGCTATTCCAGGAACTATGCCACTCAACCCCCTACAGAGCTGGCAACTCGGAGCTGGAATGCACAAATATCCTTATCTATGCGATATGCTCTGCTTGCCGAAGAAAGTTGTTGGGAGATAACGTCTTTCACACTTCTACTTTCTGCTTTTTGAGTGATCACAGCTGACCAATGGGGCTTATTTCACCTCCAAAACATAGCTGTCAGGGTCTGGGCCATGTGACTTTTAGTCTTACAGGTTTTTCTGTAAACAGAGAGAGTACACAAGGAGAAGGTGGTAGTGGATGCAGGATGTAGATAAATCTTGAAGCGTGCCTGGGGAAGATGAAGGGATGATTTGCGCAAGAGAGAAAAACCATAGAGATTTGAGGGTGGTTTCTAGGATGGCTGGAGCAGGAAAGCAACAGATGTTAGACCAAGAGGGAAGTACACGGAGGTGTTTAGTATGCACCGGAGAGGGGATCAGGAATAGTAGATTTATAGACACACTAGCTAAGAGGCCGTTGCATTAATTATAGTGTTGTTAGTGGCTGAACTAAGACAACAGTGGTAGATGTGCCTGAGAGCACTGTGAAAATACCACATTCGCTTTTAAGACACAACATTCATTTTTCCTTCTCTCTGGACCATCCCTTTCTTCTAGCTTTCTTTAAGTGCAATGCATTATTCAAGTCGGGACAATTCTGCACAAACAGGGGACCACAGTAGTTGTGGGCAGTGTTGCTTCTATCCTCATTTAATCTCTTCCAGACAGTGTGTTCAGTAACTCTTTTTTTAAGAAAAACTTAAGTCACTGTTGTTTAAGAAAACTTAAACAGCAGGGATTATGCTTCCTGCATCCTTGGTGTTGTATTTTCTGAGGTCTATGGAGCTAATAATATATTTCCTGAAGGTTCCAGATCGACATGTAAAGTTTCAAAGGTCGACCTGTCTCAGAACAAATTATGTGACTCTTAGGCAACTGTTACATGGAAGTGTTTTTAAAAAGTGGAGTCCATGAAGCACTTTTGTTTTTCCAATTAAATCTCCTTTGTTTAAACGATCTTCTGGCACAGGACTTGTGGTCCCCCTTGCCTTAACCTTCCAGTGCTAGGATTCCAGGCTTGTGTTTCTGTGCCTGGCTCCAGGGAAAGATTGGAAAGAGGATTGCTCTGGAGCTGTGCCTTGGAGCCTGTCTTTCTCTAAGAGGGAAGAATGAGAAACTTGCACCTCTGGCCCAGGGTAGGTGCTCACAGGGAGTGCTTGCTCTCTCCCTGCATTTGTAATGGAATCAGGATACAGCACAGACTCCTGCTACCTACTGTTAGAGAAAACCAGCAGTCCCTAGGTTGGCTGGTGTGCTAAGGGAGGTTGGCTGGTGTGCTAAGGAAGGCTGACCCGGAGGAGTATGCAAGACTCACAGCAGGGGAATCCCAGATGAGGTGTCCTGGGCGATGGAGCTCCAAGAATTTACAGAGGCTCCGAAGAGTTGTGGGTTTGTGTAAGAGTGTTGGACTGTTTTATGACAATATTAGTTCTGTGAGATGTTATTGCCTCATCCCAGCTCTCTCTGTCCTTTCAATACCCCTTGACCTTGGAGAAAAGACTGGGATCGGTTTAGCAAAAGGGAGAAAGAAAAGTACAAGGAAAGGGGACTAATTCCCCCATACTACTTTCCTGTCTTCTTCCCATTAGGTAAAACTCAGTGTAACTTGAGGATGCTGGCTCTGCACACGCTTCACTTCCTTAGATAATGAACTGCTGCTTAATCAGTACCTAAACTAACCGGAAGTCTAATTTAAGTGCATGCTTTATAAGAAGTGACTTGAGTCTCAGCCAATTGCAGAAGCTAAGTTCCAGTCACTCATAGGCAACTGCCTATTCAAACTATGATCAAATCAGATGAACTGAGATCTGAAACCATTTGTGCTATCTCTGCACTTCATTTCTGTATTCTCTATTTCATTTCCATTTTCTTTCCATGGATACAGTCTATGACAAACCAGAGTTCTTTCAGCCAGTTCTGGTTCATAAAAATTGCCTGATTCTAGCATGCTCAATAAAAGCCACTTAAGATCTTTAAATTCATTGTAACTTTGTTCTTATCATTACCTGTCTCAAATCTTGGAGGGGGTTTTAAATCATGCATAAAGTTTTAATTATAGAGTATAATTGGGTCATTTTAATTTTGAATATGAGTATTTTAGCAGTTGGAATGGTGATTGGTCTTTATTTCCTGCATGATCTGAAGAATCATGGGGATTTTTAGTTTTTATCCAACTTAGTGAAGAAAGTTCATTAATTAGCCTTTGTAAGAGGAGAGGGAGGTGACTGGATCGCTTGGTGCTCACACCCCATCAGTTCTGCTTCATTACACGATAGATAAACTTTGCTATTCCCAGAAGTGGGTTGGTGCAGTATTGAGAAGGAAAGGCAAAGAAAATATGATGAAAACCTTTATTCACACCCTAGCTGGATACCCTGTAGAACCCTACAAACCCTAATATCACAATCTGTAAAAAGTATGGCAGATTAGCATATGTTCTTTTCTTTCACAAATTTTGGTGGGAATTTAAATAGGACAGCACACTTGAAAAATTTCCCAAAATCCACTAGGCACTCAATAGCCATTAAATGCTTCATGACTAACGTGTCTTCATCAGGCAATGCTTTGAAAACTTCCACTAGCTTTCTTATGAATGGACAAAGTCACCATTACTATAAACAGATAAGAATAACTACAGTTAAACAAACAAACAAACAAATAGCACTGTTCTACCTAAGTGTTCTTAATGTTCTAGCTTCACTTACAAAAGCCATTAAGGATTTCACATTGATGAAAGATTTTTTTTTTATTTCTTTCCACCATTTTTTTTATCACCCTCTTCAACATTAAGTATTGAGTTACTGGCCAGTAGTTACCTGGAAACTGAAGGAAACCTAAGGGAGGCTGTAAATTACTAAGAAATTCTATTACAGTGAAAGACAATGCAGATAGAAAAGACTGGTGGAGGAAAACTCTCCATTTGTCTCATGAAAAGCGAGGGTAGAAGAGAGTGTGAGAAACTAAAGGAAGTCAACTCATGGATGACATCATCAGCAATTCAGGGATGGAAGCTGCCTCACCTCTAACTGAAAATGCTTCTAGTTGTGCCTGTGTGGACGATGGTTTGTTCCATTATCTAGAAGACGAGAGACAGAACATTTGTGAGAGAAATGGGCCATGGAATGATGAAGGGATGCTTCAGATGCTACAGGGATTGTCCCCTTTGCCTCCCCGTGGTGTTTCACACTTACATTTTAAACTCCCTGAACATGTGATACTGATTCCAGCCATTCCTGACATAACACTGTGGTCTTCTGTTTTTCTCTCCTGTAAGGGATTTAATCTTTAAAAAAAAAAGAAAAGTACACATCCCCCTTTACCTCATAGACATGTACAAGCACTCTGTGACAGAGTAGAAGAAGAACTAGTAATAAGTCATGGAAAGCCAGGAGAAGCACTTGAGTCTGTTTAGTTACATTAAAATTATCTCTAAGCAATTTACCTAATGAACACATGGCTTTCATCATGACATTCCTGTCCTGGTTAGCCTTAACTGTCAGCTTGAGGCAGCCTAGAGTCATCTGAGAGGAGAGCCTTGACTGAGGAATTCACTAGATTACAATTGTGGGGAATTGTTTTAATTATTAATCAACACAATAGGGCCCAGACTACTTTGGCAGCCACTGTGTCCAGGCCAGTAGTCCTGGGCTATGTAAGAACGATAGCTAAGTGCAAGAGCAGGACACAGCAAGCCAGAGAATGAGCCAACAAGTGGCATTCCACCACGCGTTAGACTTCAAGCTCTTATCAGCGTTGCTGCCCTGACTTCCCTCCATGAAGGATAAGACCTGGAAGTGGCTGCTTTTGCTCAGCAACAGAATCATAGCAAGAGAGTGAAACTACTGCTTTGCAGTGTGATGATCACATGGCTTGGTAAGCCAGAAGCCAGCCATGCCCCTGGTTCTACAAGTCAGCTTCAACCCAGCCGTTGGGAGCTCCTGAGTTTCATAACAAATTACAAACCCATAAACTTTCTTGGTAGGAGAATGTACCCATAGCAGTCTCTGCTTTGCAGACAAGCTTAAGTGGCAGACGTTTGCTCTCTGCCAAGGGCCCGCGCCAGGCAGTCCACTGAGTTACACAGGTGAAGTTGGCCATGTTTGATGTGAATGCTGCAGGAGAATTTTAATTATAAAACCAAATAGTGAAAAAACAGATCCCTCAGTATGTCTCTGAATCGGAAAAGGGCTGCTTGACAGGGCCATGTACTCTTGACAGGGTCTCTTTTTGCTTTTCTAGACTCTTCTTCTCCCCAGCCATAGAGAAGGCCCTCAAAGGGTTGGCATGCCTATTCTAAGAGGCTCTGACCTCTGACTAGAGTTCCTGAAATAATTATCCACTATGAAGCTCTATTGATCAAGTATCAAATATTTGCCAGCCCATGAATATATCATGAAATATCTCTACCCTTGGGAGACAAAACAATATCTATTATTTGGGGGAAATTGCAGGTATATATGTGTTCTGCTTAATTAGAATTTAATGCTGATTTTGTGATTTATAGATTAGGAGAATGCTGTAAATATCCAGCATCATTATTAATTACATAAGCACTGCTAAAGAAATATTTTTATCAACTTTGGAAAGATATTTTCTCTTTCTGATTTGGAGAATCAAGTTGGCAGTTATGAAGAAGCATATTTACACGTCCTTGCTCATTTAAAAGAATTTATCAGCCAGGCAGTGCTAGCACATGCCTTTAATCCCTGTTTTCAGAAGGCAGAGGCATGTGTATCTCTGTGAATTTAAGGGCACCCTCATCTTCAGAGTGAGTTCTAGGACAGCCAGAGATACACAGAGAAACCCTGACTCAACAACAACAACAACAATAACAATGTATCTTTTTTTCCTAAAGATGAGTTTTCTTTTCACATTGCTAAGGTCCCTTCACATCCACCAGTATTTTGGCCATTGTGCGCATTTGTTCAGCAGGCTCTGTAGGAGTGTAGGCGCTGCCTGAGGAAAGATAGAATTTAATGGCCAAGCATCTGTGACACTGTAATCTTATAACACATTTCATACTGCACCTTCTTACCTAGTGCACGGCTCTTCTCAGAAGGATATTTTTGTTGCTGTCCTTGGGAATAAGAATAGATTAGAATCTTCAGTTATATAACCACAGTCCTTTCCCGAATAGTGGCTCTTCAAAGTGAACTGTCTCTCTGATATGTGCCATGTAGCTGAGGCCAGTCTCACCCAAGGATTTTCCCTGGGGTGATCCATGGCCAATTTGCTTGAGAATAACTTGGGGCCTTTTATACAATGAAGGTGTGCAGACCCAGCCAGCATCTTCTGAATCCCAGTTTCTCTTTGTTGGAACAGCCATTTCTGACCTTGACATCAGAATCTCTTGGGGCTTTTTACATGACAATATCTCAGGCTCTTTCCAAAAGTCCTCCTCTATGAGTCCATGCTGTGCTGTGGGCACTAGTGCTTTCCCCAAACTCCTGAGTGATCCCAGAACATCTCCAGGTTGAACTCCTACTCCAGGGCTCTTTAGGCTGAAGGAGGAGACTTTGATTATTCAATGTCAATTTCTTCTATTTCCCTGGACCATTAGGTAACTTAAAAACACTGGCTCTGGGATAGGTTAGTGTGCAAATACTGTGTTAATGTGGGATACTCTCCTTCTTATCTCCAGTAGGAAGAGACCTACAATCTAAAAGTGTGCTGCTGCCCCTCCCCCAATCTGGAAAGCTTTTATCTCCATGGACCACTCCATCTCAACTCTTCCTAAAATCCTGCAAGTAATACTGCAGGTAAATGCCCATGGTAGCAGCCTGTTCAGAAGTATACTCCAGGCTTTTAGGTCTCTGGACAGCAGCCTTCCTTTAAAGTATGTGCTCAGCACATAAGACAGTCAGTACAGTACATATTCATATCAGCAAGACCAGTGTCTTAGTCAGGGTTTCTAAACTGAAACTCCTTTCTCTGTGATAACACCAGCCTGTGTCAAGTTGACACACAAAACCAGCCAGTACAATTGACCTCTTGTCAACTTGACAAACCCATTGCTATTAAGCCTGAACTTTTGCTTTCTTATTCATCCCTAAGATCTAAATAACTTTAAAACTCCCACAATCTTTACATATTAAAAGTTCATTTCCTTTAAAATGTCCAATATTTTTAAAATCCAAAATCTCTTTAACCATGGGCTCCACTAAAGTACTTTCTTCCTTCCAGAGGGAAAAATATCAGGGTACAGACACAATCAAAAGCAAAAATCAATCTCCAATGATCCAGTGTCTGGAATCCAACTCATGATCTTCCAGGCTCCTCCAAGGGCTCGGGTCACTTCTCCAGCTCTGCCCTTTTTAGCACATACCTTGTCTTCTAGGCCCCAAATGCCTGTACTCCGCTGCTGCTGCTGCTGCTGTTCTTGGTGGTCATCTCATGGCACTGGCATCTCCAAAACACTGCTGTCTTCCACTGTAACTAGATTTCACCAATAGCCTCTCACAGGCTCTCTTCAGGTGCCAAGCCTCAGCTCCTATGCATGACCCCTTCAGGCTTCGGCCATCAATTGCAACTGAGGCTGCACCTTCACCCATGGCCTTCCTTGGCCTCTCACAATGCTGAGCCTCAGCTGCTCTTCATGACCCCTTCATGCCTTCAAAACCAGTACCACCTGGGTGACTCTTACACAGTACCAAGTCCAGCCACAGCACAAAATACAACCGTGGCTCTCTCTGAAACACAGCCTCTGTGCTTTCAGAAAGCACTTCCTAGAAGATTTCGCCTCAGTGATGCTGGTCTCTTCTTAATCACCACTAATTTCTTAGCTCCAGCTAACCAGCATCAATAGTCCCAGTAACATAGCACTTAGCTTTAGTGGTTCTGGTATCTTGTTAATCATAGGTGATTCTTCAGCTCCAGTTAACCAAAACCATAGAATCTTCACAATCAAAACATGGCCCTGATAAGAGTCTTTAATCTTCCCTCTGAAATTTCACAAGCCAGGCCTCCATCTTCTATACTGTTCTCAACATTATCTTCCAAGCTCCTACACAACATCCCACAGAGCTCAACACCGAATGGATCCTCTAGCCCAAAGTTCCAAAGTCCTTCCATAGTCCTCCCCAAAACACAGTCAGGTTGTCACAGGAATACCCCACTATGCTGGTACCAATCTGTCTTAGTCAGGGTTTCTATTACTGCACAAACATCATGACCAATAAGCAAGTTGGGGAAGAAAGGGTTTATTCAGCTTACACTTCCACACTGCTGTTCATCACCAAAGGAAGTCAGGACTGGAACTCAAGCAGGTCAGGAAGCAGGAGGAGATGCAGAGGCCATGGAGGGATGATTCTTACTGTCTTGTTCCCTCTGTCTTGCTCAGCCTGCTCTCTTATAGAACCCAAGACTACCAGCCCAGGGATAGCACCACCCACAAGGGGCCCTCCCACCTAGATCACTAATCGAGAAAATGCGCCATAGCTGGATCTCATGGAGGCATTTTCTCAACTGAAACTCTTTTCTCTGTGATAACACCAGCCTGTGTCAAGTTGACACATAAAACCAGCCAGTACAATCAGTCTCAAATCTGTGACTCTGTTTCTTTGACTCTCCCCCCTCCCCCGTGTCTGTGTGTGTGTGTGGTGTGTGTGTGTATACACACCTTTTAACTTTTTTGCCCTAAATATCATCAAGAAAATAAGATGCTGGACTTCCTTCTGCTCTCTCTCCCCCTGACGAAATTCTGTTCATTCTTAAGTTTTGCACACCCATCACTTCACCGTGCAGGTCTTTCCAACAGAGCTTACAGGTTGCTCTTCTTGAGCCTTTTTAACTGGGCTCTTATCCAGTTGCTTTATAGTTAGTTGTTTTCACAATTGTGGTTTCTGTGTCTGCTAGATCAACTCAACAAATGCTTCATGAGGGACCAGCTGTGTGCAGGGCTTTTAGACAAGAAAGACAAAATGAATTGATCATTCTGTCATTCTTGTCTAGGAAATCAACCTATGGTAGGAAATTAGATGCGTATAAGTGATCTTGGATAGAAGATGATAAATATGAATTTGTGATGCTAAGAGGAAACTTAGGTGCGTAGGGTGTTATAGAAGACCATACAGATCTGGAACTTAAAATCTGAGAGGAATTTAAATTTCAGTAGGTGATGAGTCACTAGCAGCATATTAAAGCCTAGGGAACAGTGTGTAATGGCTCTTAGATGCTAGAGCCCCATGAGTGTAGATCAACAGCTCACCTTCATTAAAATACTATCAGAAAAAAAAATCTCAATAGGTTCCTGTAGTTGGAGATCTCTAGGTATTAGTATCCTGTGGAATGGTTATTTGTTGTGATGTTGTGGGCTGTATAGAATGCTTTTATACTTTGACTTATCTCTAAAAGGATATATATATATATATATATATATATATATATATATATATATATATACTCCTGTGGTTATTCTAATATACAAATTTCCAGGTTCAGATGGAAAATTCTTATTTTTTAAATCTTGGAGACTTGTAATTAGACTTAGGCTCTGTTGTTTAGGAGTTGTGTGGTTACGTTTCTTGCTCCTTTGCACTCACCTGGTTCTATGGATCATTCTTATGTTAGATGGGCTCCTGTAAGGCACATGTAAAGCTATTTGTATAGTGCTTGCCACTTAAAAGGAACCCAGTTGACAGACAAACAAAACAATAAAACCAGATTCTTTCTGGGTCCAGAAATGAAGGAATTTTGGCATAGATTGCAGCTGCTTCTTCACTCTGGGTGGAATATGATTCCAACATTTGCAGAGTACGTCCCAGCAGCCGAAGATATGATTGACAACCCCAGTTCCCTCCCCTCCTTCCAATATTCACTGTCTGAATCCAACTTTCTTATCTTGACCGTGAGCAGAATTGGCCATCCCTTTCCCTCCATGTTGACCGCTCCAGGCTGGCTGATGCGGGAGCACCCATGACTTCTTGTTAGTTGAAGACAAGGTGATTTTAGTTTGGAAGTTAGCAAAAGAGCTGGGACTGAGGAGAGTGGGAGAATTTCTGATTTGCATGCCCTCCCCAGCCCTGAGCAATCTGTTCCTGTTTAAAACCAAAAGCAAAACATATTCCTTCAAACTGGTTTAGGAGAATAGTGACAAGTAAGACAATATATTTGTTCCAGCTGTCATAGGAGTCATGAATTTCTGGATTTAAAAAAAAAAATCTATTGCAGTTTTTGAAAAGTCTGTAGTTCTTGGCCTAGGGATTCCTGAAAAAAAAAATCTGGGAACTTTTGTTTGTTTGGTTTTTGTTTTGATTTTTGTCATGGATTTAGTTATTTTTGGAGTCAAGAGTTTTTCTATGTAATGCAGGCTGGCCTTGAACTCACAATGCCCCTGCCTCAACCTCCTTATGCTGCAATTATAGATGTGTACCACGATGCTTGGCACAAGTTCTTAACTCCAAAATTGTTTTTTGTTTGAAAAGCTAGATTATTTGTTGAGAATTGTGTGGATCTAAGATGTGAGTAGAGTTTAATTAGTGGTAGAAGGGGCAAATGGAGGCTTTACTCATTCACTGCAGAAATAAACAGATATTTTGTAGCAGAGAGTATGGATGTAGTTAAGGGGGCTCACAGACATGCATAAGTCATCTTATGTTTCTTAATAGCCAGTGGGGATACAGATAAGTAAACAAATTGTTTCACTGCAGTGTGGTATAGGCCTCATAGAAGTCCAAGGTGGTATAGGAAGGAACTCAGAGTCCTAAAAGATGAGTAGAATTTATCCAGAGGAAGAGAGCTGTGGGTGGGAGAGTGTTCTAGGCAGGGGAAACAGCATGGCATGTCTTAAGGGTTACATAAGAGTTTGTGAACACAGGGAACTAACTTCATTTAAATGTCCCTGGATCACAGTGGCTGGGGATGAGGCTGGTGGTGTTCCCATTATTCTCTATTCAGCCATTTGATGCTTCCACGGTCTGCATTGTAGACTAAGTAAGGCTCTTCCTGGTTTTGGGACCCAGGCTATCGCTACTCAACAGGATTTTGCCACAGAGATGTGTAACAAATTTTCCATTCTGCTACCTTTGATCTATGGGGAGCTTCAAGAGTCCCCAATCATGTTTGATGAAGCTAGATTCAGATGTTCTTTTTAGCCCATGAACTGAACACCAAAACTGTATTCCAAGTCTCATCTGCCAGGATCTCAGTTTGTATTGCATGCGTAGGGGTGTGCGTGTGGTGTGTGCACAGGTGTGCACACCCAGGTGTGTACACCCACAGAAGCTAGACGCACAGGTTGGCTGTCTTCCTCTATGTTTTTCCATTTTATTTTTTGATACAGGGATACACTATAGCTTATTTACTTTCTTGGATAGACTGGCTAATAGGAATGCCCTAGATCGACTGGTCCCATCCAACCCCCAATTCACCTATGGCTGCAGTTATAGATGCCCACAGCTGGGCCCAACTTACGTATGGGTGCTAAGAACTCAAGTCCTCGTGCCTGGGTAATAAGCACTTTACCATCTTTCTAGTCCCTGGTTGATCTAGTAGGCAGGATTCCTATCAATGTGTAAATGAATAGTGACGGGATATGATGGGATGGGTCCCAGGTATAAGGGCTTCTCGAGCCTTAGCCAATAGTTGATATTTAGCAATTAGTTTTTATTTATTTTTCTAAGATGATCAATGAGGAGACAAGAAAATACCAGCATGATTAGCTAGCTGATCAGAGCCTCTGAAAGTGAAGAAGTGTTGATACCATGCTTTATTAAGCATATAATTTTGTATTATTTTTAGAATACTGGCTACTGGGAGTGGGGCCAGCACTAGTCACACAGGAGGCTAGTGATACAAGAAGCACTAGTGACATAGGAAGAAGTAAAGAAGATAAAACAACACAAAGCATTGTACTAATATAGTGAAAGAGATTGCAGTGAGGGCCATGGCTTGTTATGTTAACTTTAAAAATGAATAAGCATTAAAAAAACAAGACAAAACAAAACAGGCAAAAGGAAACATAGATCCTAAGAATTACAAAGTATTTCTGGGTTGTTTGTGTAGAATCTTCATTTTACAGACAGCTAGCCCTCCAGAAGTATTAAGCAGCCCCTCTGCTCTGGAGTTCAGCTCCTCTACCTCAGGCCTTTCCTGGCTTGGTGCTCGGTTGTGTATCCTCTCAGCAATGTTCTCCTGCTTTGGTTTGCTTGAAACATCATCATGAGACTTTTCTACTTACTGAGTTTCCGAACTATTTATTTATTTATGTATGTATGTATGTATGTATGTATGTATGTATGTATGTATTTATTTGCACTGAACCTATTTCCTAGGTATTTTGTTGCTATTTTTTTATTTTATTTTATTTTTTGGATTTAGTTTCTTTGAGACAGGGTTTCTCTGTGTAGCCCTGGCTGTCCTGGAACTCACTCTGTAGACCAGGCTGGCCTCAACTCAGAAATCCACCTGCCTCTGCCTCCCAGAGTGCTGGGATTACAGGCATGCACCACCATGCCCGGCTTTGTTGTTATTTTTTTTGTGTAAGGAATTTATGTAAGGATGTATCTTAACCATTGGTCTATCCCTAGAACTTATAGTGGTGTCAGGGTACCAGGAACATCACAGGCTTCGTGTGTGTGTGTGTGTGTGTGTGTGTGTGTGTGTGTGTGTGCGTGTATGTATGTATGTATGTATGTATGTATTGGGACTGAGTCTCCCTATGTATCCTTGATTATCCTAGAACTCTTTATGCATTATGTAGACCAGGTTGGGCTTGAACTCACAAAGATTCCCCTGCTTCTGTTTCCCCAGTGCTGGGATTAAAGGTGTGTACCACCATGCCTAGTCAATAAATGTAGTTTTAAGATTAAGAATGAACAAAAACTAGAGTATGAATCTACAAAACCATCGATGTTTCTTACCACTCCAGGGCTTCACAAATTTCTACAGGCATATAAATCACTTTTGATTGAGGATGTCTTGGTTTTGGAACAATGTGATTCTGACAGACAAGATGTTGGGCAGTGCCCTGGCTCCTACGCTGTGTACCACCGGTCTTAGCTCTTGCTGCTTCAGCTGCTGACCCAGAGGCTATGAGTTCCTAAGGCTGGTTACACGCTTCTACTGAACACATGAGGTTTAGCCTCAAAATCTCCTTTGCTGAATATCAAATGAGTGGAGAGTTAAGTTGCATTTTGTTCATTCAAAATTTGAAACATAAAGGAGAATTGGAAGATTTTCACAGCAAACCCTTTACTAAGCGGCTACCTTAATTGTGCACAGTGGTTCTCTTCTGCCTTTTGAACCAAGCCTTGCCTTCTCAGCCCACATGGATGCTTGTTGCACTGCAGAGCATTTCAAAATGAGTTGCAGGCATCTCTGCACTCCTTCCAGGATGCTCGCACGCAGTGTTTTTAAAAGGGACTCTTCTGGTTGTTGCCGGTTGTGGAGGCCATTCTGGAGGCTTCTGAAGCTGGCTACATCTGTCACCTCTCACCCACACTGTTATTCTTGGCACTTCCCTTCCTGGCCACACTGAAATGAAGGCTTCTGGGAATGTTGGACATAGTCTCTCATTACTTCTGCAAACACTGAAAAATAATCTTCAAAGAACAAAGAAGAAATAAACAATAGTAGTTAACCCTAAAACTTCTTGAACTTTTCCAAAATATATATATCTTAGCTGGGCCTTGAACTTGCAGTGATCCTCCTGACTCTTCCTCTCAAGTGCTGAGATTATATGCCTGTGGCATCCTGCCCAGCTGGCTTCTTGAATTGATGATAAACTGTGAGGCTGAGGCTTTTAGCCTCTTAGATTGAGTGCCATGTTTGGCCGATGGATAAGTGCTGAAGGGTTGCTAGAATGTTGACTGCAGGAGTAAATGCTTAAAATGCCGCCAATTCTCTCTCTTGGATGTTGGTGCATGGCTTTGCCAGACACAGTCCTACTCAGAGATCCCCAGGACACAGAATCCCGGGGTAGGTCACGCCTTGTTGGGGAGCTGACTTTTTCCTCTCTGGCCTTTACTTACCCATTATCAATAATTTTTCTCAAATGATACTTGACAATTCTGTCTCCAGACACTGCCAAACATCAAGGGAGACAGACATTCCCCACTGTTACACAGATCTGCGAGTGTAGACCATGCCTTGGATGGGCCTCGAGGTTCCTAGATTCCTTTGGATCTTGTAACTGGCAATATTGTCAGCTTCCTTTGGAGGTGGCCTTCCTGTTTCTTTGGGTTATCTACCCCCTGGGACATTCGGTTCTGCCCTTGTAGCCTATCCTTGCCCGTTCTGGAAGTTACAGCCCTTGACAGCTCATTGTCCCAGGCCATGCCCATCAGACTTGCTAACCTGCTTCAGTTCTCTTTCTAGCTTGTTCCGTGTTCCTGGTTATGTTCATCATCTGATCCCACTCTCAGAGGCAGCTCTTGTGTCTGCCTCTCCTAACCACAGTGAGCAGCTAAAGAGAGACTTGTAATTAAACCCAAATGGCCACAAACCTTCTATTTCCTCTTTGGTCATTGTACATCAATTCTGTTATTTGTTCTTCCCTATTACCTGCTGGACTCTATCCCCTAATGCTCATTCAAGTACAGCCTTTCTCTACAGCCCCCAAGCTTCCTTTCCCACACCAATCTCACTCCCCTTTCCCCCTCCCCTTGGGAGAAAGAAAGCTGTGTTTCCACTTTGTGTGACCATACCCATGTGGCTGTCTATGCTCAAAGTCTCCTCTAGCCTCAGCTGAAAACGGCCCTTTCTCCCCTCCTGATTTGATCTTGTGAGGGCCCTTTAACTAGGCTGAGGATCTGTGTTTGTTTGCCTTAGAACTGTTTCTGCATACATGTGAATAGAGTCAAAGTATACTCTTTTTTTTTTCTCCTCCCTAGGGTTCCTCTTGCTCTGATGAAAACCATGACCAAATCAACCTGGAGAGGAAAGGCTTTATTTGGTTTACACTTCTACAGCACAGACCATCGCTGTAGGAAACCAGGACAAGAACTCAAGCAGGGCTGAAACCTGAAAGGAAGCAGGAGCTGATGCAGAGGCCATGGAAGGGTGCTACTTCTTGGCTTGCTCCTCAGGGCTTTGCTCAGCCTGCTTTTTTTTTTTTTTTTTTTTTTTTTTTTATAAATCCCAAGACAATCGTCCCAGGGATGGCCCCACCCACAATGGGTTGTTCCCTCCCTCATCAATCACTAATTAAGAACTTGCCCCACAGGCTTGCCTACAGCCTGGTCTTATGGAGCCATTCTCCTAACTGAGGTTCCCTCCTCTCAGGTGACTCTAGCTTGTGTCAAGTTGATAGAAAACTAGCTAGCACAGGGATGTTTTCCTTTATGCAAGTTCTCTCCACAGTGTGAAGGGAGATAGAAAATACAATGTACAATACACACCAACTCAGTTACTAATCCCCCTCTTCCCATGACATCTCTACTAAAGGATGGACATACAACACAAACTAGAATGTTGAAATTATCCATCACTTGGGAGATTAAGGTGGTGTATGATTCACTCAGCTCCACCACATTCTTGGCATGTTCATCTGCTCTGGTTAATCACCTCCCTATGCGCTGGGCCTTTTGTTTTTATTCCTACTTTAGTCATCTGTCTTTCCTGGTCTCTTCCTTCAGTCCTTCCTTCGTTTCTTCATTTGTTTGCTCCTTCCGTCCTTCTTTCCATCCTTCTTACCTTCCATCCTTCCTTTCTTTTTGAGACAGAATTTCACTCTGTAGACCTGGCTGGCCTGGAACTTACAGAAGTCCACCTCTGCTTCCAAAGTGCTGGGATTAAATATATCCACCACCAGCCAGGCTTCCATGGTATATGTGAGCAGAGACCTAAAGGTTTCTAAAAGCTCAAAAAGAGCTCTTTCTTTACCAATTAGTTCTTAGATGCAATTCTTGAGTAATTGGTTAAAACAAAACACCTTCTTTTTGTAACCACCCACAGATGACCTGTGTGGGTTTGCTTATACTGTGAGCAAATGCTCGTCTCCTCAACTGAAGCAGCCTTTTAGTTCACAGCAGCTTTTCCTTAATTGAATCATTGTTGCCAGGCTCCTTCATGATTCAGTGGTGGAGGGCCAATGTTCCATATTGCCTGAGTCATCAGTTAACCCTCAGTATTCCAGTTGTGTTCAGAAGGTCCCCACAGCCCCTTAATAATCTACATTCCCTGACATTTGATCAGAAAATCACCTGAGGATGGATGATGGCCAAAATATTTCTAATGTTTTTGGAAGACATATGGAATGGCATTAAGAGGAATAATGTGTTGAAATAAAGGAGAATTTGGGTTTAGTCCTGAATCTGACACTAGCTTGAAATAAAATAATTTGTATTTCTTTGGAGCTTCAAGGTTATCCTGCTTGTAAATATTTTAAAATAAAATATAATTACTACATTTCCCCCTTTTTTTCCATTCTCCAACAGTTCCTGCTTACCCCTCTCATTATGTATATATATATATGTGTGTGTGTGTGTGTGTATACATACACTCATACATATAACATGCATAGTCTATATAATGTGAGTGTCTGTGTGTGTGTGCATTTCTAGGCTAACTACTTGGTATTAAATAACCAATTTGAGGATTCTTTGCTACACAGGACTGTTATGCTCTTAGCAGTCCTTAGTGTCCTGCAGTTCTTTGTCTAGGCTCGAGGCCCTGGGAGTCCCCTTTCCTTGGGGACACGCCTATTGTCATTCTTGTTTCACTCTTGGACAGGCAGCTGTATTGGCGAGGTTTGATGAGCATAGCTTCGCTGAATTTATAGGAAACAAAATTTCACATTAAACTTCCTTTTCCTCTGTCTCTTACAGTCTTTCTGCCCCATCTTCTGTTATGGTTCCTGAGCCTTAAATGCAGGTGTATCAGTTAGGGCTGACATTAGACAATCTTCCCAGGTGCAGGTGTATCAGAGCTGATATTAGACAATCACCCATTCTCTGCATTTTGATCAGGAGTGGTTTTCTGGAGTATTCTGCAAACTTACCTTTTCCATCAAACATTCTATGCTTCCCATATTTGCAAGCATTACCACAAAAAGCACGTTTTAGGATTGTCTCTTTAGCCTTATAATTTCACAGTGATAGACTTTGCCGTGGATCACTACAAAATCTTATTCCCCCTAGGCAGCCAGTAGGCCTTGTACATTTGGAGACACATTTCTTAGAAATCAAATTTCCTCTTATTATCTAGGCCTCAGGTTTTCAACAGTGCTTGCCGAAAGTCACACCTTAAAAATAAATGGGGGTTAGATTTGGAGAATGCAATTTATATCGATGATGAGATTAAAGGCAGAGTTTGAAGGAAAATTGGCTGAGAATTTCCTGAGTTGAAGTGAGACATGAATCCTTAGGTATAAAATACATTTCAAGTCTCAAGTAACTTAAATAAAATAAATTCACCCCAGAAGGAATTTTGGAATATTAAGGATAAAGAAAAAGATCTCAAAGATTACTTAATCTCAAAGGGAAATTACTACCAAGAAAATTAAATTGCCAGCAGATCTCCCATCTGTAAGCATGGATTTTTTGAAGGCAACAAAGCAAACATCTATGAAACCTGGAGGGAGAGATAACTGAGAGGCTAGAATCACATTCCTAGGTAATCCTACTCCTAGGTAAGCGACTCTTCAAGGTGGAGGTTGAACTGAATGGATTCAGGCACGTGTTCCACACACAAACCCTTCCTAAAAGAACAATTCTGTGATAAAGACAAGTGTACGGGAGAGGACAGGACAAACATTAATGGATCTTGTTAACAGAACAAGTTGACTATTAACACAATACCATCTTGTGTTAAAGAAGGAAGAAGTTCCTGTAACAGGTATCTTTGCAGGAATCAGAAATGGTCAACTGCTAAGCTAATATTTTTCTTTTTTTAAATTTTTTCTTTCATACATTATACCCTGACCTCAGTTTCCTCTCCTTCCACTCCTCCAAGTCCTCTCTCCCAATACCCCTCTCCCCCAGATCCACTCCATTTCCCTTTGGAAAAGTGCAGGCCTCTCAGGGATTGCAGTCAAACATAGCATAACAAGTTCAATAAGATCAGGTACAAACCCTATCTCCAGGCTGGATGAGACAACGAGGAGAAGGAAAAGGGTCCCAAGAGCAGGCGAAAGAGTCACAGACACCCCACTCCCACTGTTAGGATTCCCACAAGAACACCAAGCTACACAACCATAACAATGGAAGAAATAATATACAGAAGGATATAGACCTTGTCAGAAAAGTATATCATCTAAAAAATAGCTGTACTTCAGTATCCATGAGGATCTGTGTCCAAGATCCTTTGCAGGTACCAAAATCTGGATATCCAAGTTCTTTATTTTAAAAATGACACAGTGTTTTTATTTAACCTACACAATCCTCCCAGATAGTTTGTACGATCTGTAGATTTTGTGTACTAATTTAATGCAAGTATAATATAATAGTTTTAAAATTGCATTATTTAGAAAGTGGTGACTCCAAACAGACATAATTCATTCTGAATATTTAAATGCCTAGTTGGTTGTACCCTAAGTTTTGGAACTCATCCTTCTGGAGGGTAGATTGTGCATATGTTATGGACAACAATAGTACTATGTTTCTCAACCTTCCTAATGCTGCGGACCCTTTAATAAAGTCCCTTATGTTGTGGAACTTTGTTCTACTTCTAAGCTAATATCATTTTTTAAATTTTTCTTTCATACCATAAAATTAATTTGCTACTTCATAACTGTAATTTTTTTACTGCAATGATCTGTGATATAAATATCTGGTATGCAGGATATCTGGTATGCGGCCCTAAAGGGGTAGCAACTCAGCAGGTTGAGAACCAATGCAGTAGTAGTAGTAGTAGACTGTAGTTTCCATGTCATTAAGAAAACCAGAACAATTTGTTCTTGGGCTGGAAGATGATGTGGTCACAGCACTTGTCACACAAGCATGAGGATTAGAATTCAGATCCTGTTGATCCTTCTATTGTAGGAGAGGAGGGATCGTGAGGTTCAGGAGACAAACTAACTTTACATCTGAAACTTGCAAGATTTTGGAGGGCCTTCTCTAGTGTTATAGAAGCAGTGAGTGAGTGTTACGGGAGGAGGTCCTGATAGGCAGAGATGCAGTGGGGAGATTCTCTGACCTGTTCAGCCCTCAGCCAGTTGTACAAAGAGTTCCAGGTATGCAGCCTTTACAAGCCATCCTCCATTTGGGTAGTGGGCTTTTTTGGTGATACAACTGTCTTTGGGTTGTCCCTGCTCCTATATCTTCTCACCCATTGCCTCATCCATAATTCTGTAAGTAACTCCAAGAACTGGTTCAAGAAATTAGAGTTACTTCTTTAGCCTGTCATGGGTTTCCTTTCCGGAGTGAGTATGTGTATTATTCTGTCTTCCCCAGAAAAGTCTTGCATACAGCAGATCCCCAGAACCCACATAAATGTTGGGTGAGTACGGTGATCCAACTGTAATTCCAGTGTTTGGAAGGCTGAATCAGGGGATCCCTGGAGCATGTTGGCTAGTTTGGCTAGCAGAATATAGACAAGCTCTGAGTTCAGTTGAGACCCTATCTCAACGAGTAAGATAGGGAATGATAGAAGTCTTATGATATCAACCTCAGGGTTACATATGCATATGTGTACATGTAAACATGTACCTTCCCATATATGTGCACCCACACACATGTAAACATGCACACATACATTTACACGAGGAAAAACCCTTATCCTCTAATCTGGAATAGAAAAGGGGTAAATCACTAAACAACAATAAAAAGATAGAGGAAAGAAGTCCAAATGTAGGAAGAATAATGATTAATGAAACTATATATATATATGTATATAACATTTATTTATTTATCTATCTATCTACTTATTTATTTATTTATTTATTTATTTATTTAACTGAAGGGATGGTATGCCTGTGGGCCATGGTATGCATGATCCACTTGTAATTCCAGTGTTTGGAAGGCTGAATCAGGGGATCCCTGGAGCATATTGGCTAGTTTGGCTAGCAGAATATAGACAAGTCTGGAGGTCAGAAGACAAGTTTCAGGTGTGGGTTTTCTTCTTCTACCATGTGAGGATTCAGGGAAAATCAAATTAGGGCACTTGGTCTCGCCCACAAGTATGTACACATACTGAGACACCTTGTCAGCACTGAACATATCATCTTTGATACAGGTTCTGTGTTATAAACATTTGAATTAGTTTAGATTGCCTTTCCATGGGGGCAAGAGAGGGCATGAAGTAGAACTATCCAGAACACCAGGAGTTTGAGAACTGGTTTACTCTGGCTTATTCTCATAGTCAGCTGTTAGTTCAAAGTTGAAAGCTTTCTTTCTTCAATATTTACAGCATGATCTCAGACAGATTTTCAAGTTTTCCAGATACAAACTAGGAAGTGTCTCATATGAAAACAATTTCCATTTGAAAAGAAAGAGGAGCAGAAGGAGGAAAGGCAGAAATGAAAACAAAATCATTTTCTTCTCTCAGCCACCTGGAGTCCATTTGATTACCCTCCTCAGTCTTCTTCAGTGTGTTCTTTCTAGACAGACCAGAGGTGGGAGGGCGCCTAAGGAAAGCGCGGGGCAGCTGCAGAGACTGTTGGATATGTTTGCAGCGATTATAGAAGTATTTAAGGTTTTGCATTTTGCCACTGGTGGAGAAAAAATAGAAATATTTGGGAAATCACTGTTATGGATACACACTGAAGTTAAATTGAAGCTGCATTTAATTTCTGTGTGCAAAGTTTGACTTCAAAAAGAGCCTGGGCTTTTGAAAGCTGGATATTCACAAATATTTTAAATTTAGTTGCTCAAGTCTTTTGACCAGCTCCTATCCTTAAAAACCCAGGAAATCAATAGATGATACCATGTTGATGACAAGCTTAAAGGCTCAATTTAATAATTTGCCTCATTCATTTGGTTAGTAGTGTTTTCTCAGTTAAGAGATTCTCTCTCCTCTTCTCCTCCCATTCTTCCCTTTCCTTCACTTTTGAGCTTAAGGTCCTTGTCTTTTGCTTACCTTTCCCCCTCACTCTAAATTGTAGACCACTGAGTAACTGCAATTAGTATTCTAAACTTCCCAGGTCCAACCCTTCATTATGCCTAGAGAATGCTGGGATGTGCTTTCACAAAGAAAGCACAGCTTTTCAAGGGTCGTAGGACACACTAGAGGTTATGAACTTTGGCTTTGAGCCTGGATGATCAGAGGGTTGCCTTCATTTAGAGCTCTTTATAAAATGCCCAAAGAGTGTGACCGTTTCACACTTAGGCAAGGGTGTCGGTGCCTCACTTCCATGTAGCAAGTTAAATTTAATCTGTCACATCCTAATGTTGAACACTAGCAACAAAAATACTGTCATTAGAAATTCAGTGAGGTGACTTACTGATCATTTTGTTGTCAGATGCTGTGACTCTTGGGCATACTGGCTAATTCATAGTTCACTCAGGAAATTCTCAGATTCAGCCTTCTCTGGTCAGTGTTGCATAAAATAGCAATTTGTTTGTCTATAGAATATTTTGTGCACACAAAAAAAGATCTAGTTGACATTTGCATTTCTACCACTGCATTTAGTAATGCTTCACTCAAATGTATGTGTTTTAATTTTATACATGTTAATGCATATCAGCTGAGGTCATTGAAATTACTGTGTATTTGTATAATGTGTTTCTATTTCCTAGAGCACATTTCCTCTCATTTACAGATTCTTTATTTTATATGGATGCTCAAAATAATGGATGTCATAGGTGACATACATGTAGAAATTGTATTGGTTACTTTTCTATTGTTGGAATAAGACACCATGACCAAGAAAACAAAACGGTTATTTCATTTGGGTTTGCAGTTTCACAGTGGTAGGATGAAATCATGGTGGCAGCTTAGAGCTTTCATCTCAAGAGGGAGACAGAGAGAACACAGTGTAAATGGCACATCCTTTTAAGTCCCAGAACCCACTCTCAGTGACACACCTTCACTAACAAGGCCACACTTCCCAATCATCTCTCAAACAGCCATAAACTGGGGTTCCAATATTCAAATGCCTGAGACTTACATGGGAAAGTTCATTCGAACCATCACAGAAGTGACGCTGTCTAGACGCTGGGCAAGAAAGGGTAATGCTTTCAGTAGGAAAAGGGAAGGATAAGAACTATGGTGGGAACGTGCTAAAAGAGTACTATACACATGTATGAAAATGTCCTTATCAAAGCCATTACTATAGACAATTAACATACGCCAATACAATTATTTTTTAAGAATTTTTATAAGCCTTTACAGAGTCAATCAATATTGCTTTCACCAAGGTACTGTTCAACATTCTTATACACTCATTACACATTTGAATGTCGTTTTCTAAGACATATGACTGGAAGTAGAAGGGCTGGCTTTGTGGTTTGATTCCTCCCCTCCCCCTGGTATTATTAAATACTGCCTTTCACAATAGCTGCACAGCATTTTCCTTTCCCACCAATTTTATGGGCTTATTCATCATACATATAGCAAAATGTTTCACAGGGGCATTTTTATTTATGTATATGATATGCTTTGACCATTTCTCCCAAGGTTCCCAGCCTCTTCCATCAGCATGTGAACTCCCACCTTCCTCATTTGCCAACAGCCTTCAGACTAGCAAGCACTGAGTGTGAATTACTCCTATGTTCACCTCATAATTTCATTTCCAAGGCTTTCATCACTGTGGTAGATTCTTCTTTTATGTTTTATTGCATTTCCTCTTGTGAATTTTCTCATTGTAGTCTTGCTTAGTTTTCTATTGAGTTTTTGGTTTTGTTTAAAGAAGTTTCACTTTCATAGTTTCTTGCATGGTGGAGTAGTTGGATTTCTCTTTCTTTTGGACAAACTTCATTTTGTAATCCATGTCACTGATTTGCTTGGTCACTGCCTTGACATGAACTTTGTTTTTGATCTGTGGCAGTGTCTTGTGTGAACCCTGGGTCAGAGCCTTCCTGACAGTCTTTGTCATTGTTCTCAAGAGTTTTATTGAGCTTCAAATGTTCTTAATTGATTTGTCAACATCTTATATTTACTTTAAATGTATCACACATGCTGTGATTCAGTTTTTTTCAGGAGGTGATTTCTCTTTTTTATGATTGTCTTTTGAAAACAGGAACTTAAGATTTTCATAGAAAGCAAATGCATCAGTCTTCTTTTAAAGGATTTTCTTTTTTTAAATTGTATTTACAAAGATCTTTATTTTGCTCTTAAATATTTTTAAGGAGTTAAAACAATGTTTGTCTTATGGCTTGCACAGTGTTATTAAATGTTCTAGGTACAATTCTTGAACGTATTTGGCTAGATGTATAGATAGGAATCACAACCCTGCAGTGAAAATGATTTTTAGAAAAAAAATAACACATAATTGATTATAATTGGTTATTGTCAGACTTTACACATTTTATATCACAAATGCTCTATCTAGAGCTCTACTTTTATTAATTCCCGTGTTTTTGTCCCTTTCCTGTTCTTGTAGTTTCATATAATTTTTTGATTTTATTTTACTATAAGATAACCCAGTAAAACATTTAGTAAAGCCAAAAACAACAGAGGTTTATTATTATTGAGTAGCGATACACTGTATTGCCATTGGGCATTTACATTGAGGTCTTTTAAATAGATGCCTACCAATTCCAGAAAATTCCACCCTATTCCCAGTTGGTTATAAATAAAAACTTCATTTTGTAGGAGACTTATTTACAGACCTAATCAAGTATTTTCATTATTTACTTGTTTTATGTTTATTTAATCTTGTTGTGGTACTGAGGGTTGAGCCCAGGCTCTCCCATGTGCTAGGAAAGCACTCTAACCACTTCTTAGCCCAGCCCTACTTTCTTTTTCCGTTAAACCTAATTAGCATGTATAAGAATACCTACAGTCTAAAAACATTATACCTACTGACTTACACATGAAAACCAGGAAGAGAAGAAGGTGTGATTCACACAATTCGCTCAAAAGTATATATGCAAAAGTATATCTATATGCATGTATATATGCATATATATGTATATACATTAATGCATACATATAACATACATATACATCATACACACATATATAATTGAGCTCTGTGAAGATCTGTTGGGCTAGTGCATGGCAGATGTTGGGTCAGGAGTTTTGAAGACACAAATATAATGACATAGCAGAGCAGATACATGGTACAACAGATAGTCTGTGAATTAAGGGAGAGTGATTGATACTAAAACATTATTTTCAAGAGGGTAGTTACTTAACACAGTAAAGAAACAGGTCTTCCAAGATTGCTGGAAATGGCTTGACTTAACTAGTTTATTTAATCCAAAACCTGTTGCAGTCGCTATTTGGACAACTCCCTCCGTGTTCACGGCCCTGCCCAGCCTGTGGAAACCCAACAGCCTTTCCACGAGTGTTCTCTTACTTTCATTCTGAGTGGACACAGGGATTAAGAACTTTTGTAACACATGACCCCAAATCTCTTTCTCCAACACAAAAACAGAAAGCAAACGCAAACAAACCCTAAAATACAATCTGCCAATCATGTCCCTGCCACTGAGGCCATTCAATTTTGCAAACTTTTACTGACTCCTTAAACTGAGTCATCTTGTGGTGTAGGTGGATGTAGAGTCCCTAAACACTTTACAGTCTCATTATACCAAGAGTCAATGGAGACTGAGACAGGAATGTTGAAAGTAGTGTTATTTTGAAGGTCATTTTGTGTTGGCTCATAGAGCAATCCACAGGAATTAGCCTTGGGGTGAACGTCTCTCTCTGACTTGGGGCTGACCTGGGGCTGACTTGGGGCTGACCTGGGGCTGACTTGGCTTGTTATCTTGCATTTGTCCACTTGCTGTTCAGGGGCAGCAGTGCAGTCATGTCAGTGTTCTTACTTCACACTCTGCAGTAAAATGATTTGTGAAGCAACTCTATGCATGTTAGCAGATCAGAACATTTTCCTCTCAAAATCTGAAGGTGGGTTGTCTTATTGAAAGAGAGGTTTGTGTATAAGTAGGTTTGAGGAAAACCTACCCTGCTAGCTATTCAAAAATGGGTTCCCCTTTAATTTTCCCTTTTTCCTGAGTGGGATGCTAGATATTAAGTTCCAATCTTCCTTAGTATTAGCTGAGATTCTGTGGTTAGCTCTTGCCAGCATTCAAGGGAGAGCAGCATGTATCCCTTGGAGAAGTCTGAGAGGGTCTGCCTCCCTTGTACTGTGCTGCACATTTTTCTTGGATGCCGGCAGTTGATAATGAAGTTCTAGATGATGCCAGGTCCTGATGCCTAAAACATCAATGCCTAAGATGCATTGACTCAGGGAGGAGAAAGACCTGCTCACCTGATACACTGTCCTTGATCAATGGAAAGGAAGGGAAATTTCTTTTGGACTTTACTTGCAATAGAGGTCCATCTTACTTACGTACTGCATTTGCTTAAAGTACATCTGCATGGCAAGCTAGAATATGGGACCTTTAGCACATAACCATGTATGCTCCTCTTTTGATTTTATTACAAAGAAAGAGATGGGGACAGGGACCAGTATGCGTATGTAACAACATGAATGTTCTCTATTACACTGATACTTTCCTACATGGTCACTTCAAAGATATCATGCTATATCCTGCTAGAGAAGTTCAAAGTCTTCAGTCTAAGTGTCTTGCTTTCAAGAGCTCTTCCTTGATTATAGTGAGTGTGTCTTGGTGTGTGTGTGTGTGTGTGTGTTCTACTTGAAAAAAATTTTATATCTCTATTCTAAAAACTTTAGTTTTCTTTTGTAACTTTAGTTATAAATGGTTGAATCTTCTTGCTTCTTCAATGTCTCTGAGCCATATTTGATAACTTTGAGCTGATTCTGAGTATGTCCTCTCCTGATAAATGATACATTCTCTTTGATTACACTCAATCCCCGTCTAGTTCTCTCTGACAAGGCTACCTAAAATATATAATACACATCTTAAGAAAGTTCCAGATTTGCAAAAAAATCAAGGCTGCCAGGGATCTTTAGCTATCCCGAGCCTGGGAGTCCATGTTACCCTTGGTTGCAGTGTCTTCTTTGGCTTTTAGTGATGGGGCAAGCCCTCAGACTTTACTTGTTTATTACAAACATGACAATTTTCAGAATGACTGGACATATGCTCTGTCAAGTGTCCTTCTACAGGGATTTGTCCTATGAGTCTCCAGATTAGATTGGGATTTTAGGTTTTCAGGAGGGAGGTGAAAGAGGTAAAATGTTGTTTTCATTGTTCTTAGCAAGGCTGTCCATCCATTGACTTGTCGTGGCTAGTCACGTGGTTTACTTTGACCATATGGATGGAGTAGCATTTGCCAGTTTTCTGTTGTAACGTCTCTTCCCCCTCCCATCATGGTATATCCCTGGTAAGGAAGGCACTTTGTTGTGGCGATTCCTGGTTGTGTTGGAGACTTAGTTGCATCATGTGATGTTTTTTCTGGAAACTTTCTTCTGAGAGGATCTTTTGCTTAGAACAGACATGTGTGTTTCTGGAAGTTGGGTGAAAGGGCATGTGATGCTTTTCTGGGGCAGACACTTGTGAGATTTGAGATGCGTGATGTTTGGAAAGAGTATAAGTAGAACCCACCAGAGAGTGGATGACACTCAAGCATTGGCTTGCCTTGCAACACTTTGCTGGTCATCACTGGGCTTCACTGAGGCTGGTCTTTGCTGACACACTCTTTCTTACTTCTGTTCACTGTGCGTTCTTCACTGATCTTCCCTTGTCATGACTTTGTAGAGAGAAATGCACCAAAGAATTTCTGGTGGTATTCCAGCTGCTTCTTGCCATTTCCGTAGAGCAGTGCCGATTGGTTTCTTCTGGATTGAGCCACTGCTACTGATTTGTGTTTGGCGTTTGCCAAGTGGACTGGACTGCTGACAATGAAGGTTGGAATCACCCCAAAGAACTATTTCTAAACAGGTCCCCAACCCCTATTTCCCAGTATTCTTTCTTTTCCCTCCCTCTGGTGGGTGGTAGGCTAAAAGGGAGGTTGAAGTGTTAAAGAACCCTTCTTAAAGTAGGTTTTGAAAAATGTAAGCCCACATTCATGAGAGGACCGGGAGGCTCTGTTCTACCTCCTTGATGGTAAAAGACATAATAAATATATTAAATCTATATAATTTCCCAAGTGCAAGATTGTGTAGTTTACAAATAGATATACTTCTAACACCTCCTTTCCAGCCTAGAGACTAAATGTAAAACATGAAATTATAAAATGCTTAGAAGGTAATGTAGACACAACCTTGGATCAGGTAGTTGTTTCTTAAATTTGAAATGAACAGCACAAACACAAACAGAAAAGAATAGGCAAAAAGACCTCAGCAAAACCTATTTGTTTTTTCCTTTAAAAAAAACTACTCCCAGAGAAATGAGCAGCCAATCTGTGGCATGGGAGAAACTTTGGAAATCACTCTGATAAAAAGCTAGTGTCTATTATATGTAAAGTGCTTTTATAGCTCAATAATAATAATAATAATAAATCCTACTATGGTCAAAGGCTATTGTAACTGCCCACAGTTACTTGAACGGGTTACCTGGAAGGGAAGCTGGGGATGTATGGGAAAGCGGCAAAAAAAGATGGAGACCAAGATAACACCTGCTATTCAAGGTCTCAAAGCTTAATGAAGAACTCCCAATATATATAGGCAGGGGGAAAAGTCTGGAAACTTCTCAGCAGAATCAGTTCAGTTGCTCCACAGGTGGCTAGTGTTTTTCAGGAAACTGCAGGTACTTGAAGAATAGACTTCACCTTTGTCTGAACACTCTACCCTAGGTGGAGGGGATTATGGCTACAGGAGTTCCCACTCAAAAGCTGGGAGAGGAACTTCACATATGGTCGATATCAAGTTCCTGCCAGGTGGCATGGCACCTCAATAAGGCTCTCTATAGGGTATGAATAGCCATTTATCTGAAGAAGAAATACAAACAGCCAATGTCACCAGAGAAATGCAAATGAAATCATGAGATACTTCTTCATATCCTCTAGGATGTCTATAGAAAGAATAATGAGAAATATTGGTAAACACATGGAGAAATTAAAATCTTCTTTGATTGCTGGTGGAGTTACCTCAGAAAACAGTTTGGTACTCCCTCTCAAGGTAACAAAGCCATTACATGACCCAACAATTCTATCACTTATGTGCCCAAGAACAATGAAAACAGGAGCCTGAACATGAATATTTATAACAGCATTGTCTATAATTACCAAAAGGTAGAAACAACCCAAATGTCCATCAGTAGATGAATATATAAGCAGAGAGACATACCATACAATGGAGCAATAACTAGCAATTGGAAAGTTGTAAGTGCTGATGACATCTTATAGCCTGGGTGAATCTCAAAGATGACTATGGAGTGAAAAGAAGCCATCACAAAGAACAAATGGGTGAGGCATTAATGAATGACGGCTCCTATGAATTGTACAGTCAGGGGAGTTCAGGGGAGTGGGCAGGGACTGCTAATGGCCATGGCTTTCCTTTTAGCCTCAAGAGAACAAGGCTGTTCTTAAGATAGTCGTGTCTTTAAGAAAACTCTCCTGAGGAAGGAGAATTGTGAAGGTTTGAAAGAAGAATGCCTTACCCCCCACTCCCACACACACTCATGTGTTTGAGCACTTGCTCTCCAATTTGGGGGAAGTTATGGAACCTTTAGGAGGTTCATTTTTGAGGAGGAAATAAATCACTAGGGTCAAGCTTTGAGGGCTTATAGCCATACCTGACTTCCTGCTTATTCTTTCTGCTTCCTGTGTGCAGTTAAAATGTGATCAGCAGCCTTCTGCTCAGCCACCCTCTGCCATACCTTCCTTCTGACTCTGGATGCCCCTCTTGAACCATAAGCCCAAACAAACTCTTCCTTCTGTAAGTTGCTTTTGGTCCTGGTGTTTACCAACAATAACTAACTTAATTATGAAACTGGGAAGATGCTTTATTATTGGATATCATTAAGTGTTAATCTATTTGTAGCCTGTGTCTCAATGTTGAGTTTGTCATGTGTTTGATTCTGGTAAATAAGATAGGAGCACAGGTCAGGCTGCATTCTGGAAAAACTACCATTGTCTCAAATCTCTATTCTCTTGTCACATACAAAGAGTTTGAAAGCATGAATCCTTAGATGGGGGAGTGTGTCCATCATCCCAAACTGGTCTGTTTTGACTAAGAAATAAGCATTTGTGGTGCTAAGTCATAGGGTAGAAATGGATGAACATATAATGATGCCCAATAATAAAGTACCATGTCAATTTTATGGTATCATTATACCTAAGTCCACTTAGGGTTTTTTGTTTTTTGTTTTTGTTTGTTTTTAAATTAAGTGAGGTAAAATATTTGGGCCAACAAAGTGTCTCAGCAGGTAAAGGTGTTTGCTGCCATCTGAGTTTGATCCCTGGAACTAATATGGTGGAAGGAGAGAACCAACACCCTTAGGTTGTTCTCTGACCTCCATATGCTATTGCACTCGTGCATGAGCACACACACATGTAAATGAAAAATATTTAAATATTTTAATTTTATAACAGTTTTGATAACAGCTATATTTTTCTAAAATACCTTACATATACACTTATTAAATATTTTATGAGCGCTATAAATCATCCTGAACACCAATGGTAAGTCTATATACTTTAAAAATGAATTAATTTAATCCTTTCATTTCTCTTTTTGTTGATGCTTTTGTTCTTGACAACAGGATCATTTAATGGTACAGGCTATCCTCAACTTGCTATTCTCCTGCCTCAGCCTTTTGAACCCTAGGAAAGCAAAACAATAACTTGAATATCCTAGAGTCAGAGGAAGCTGATATCAAAAGTCAGAACTAGAGTCTGGATTTTCTTGCCGCTATACCCCATTTTCGGTCGGCTAAATTTGTGGGGAGAGGATGTGGGCAACAGAAAAACAAACTGAGTCACTGCAATTAGGGGAATTAAAAAGAACACAGGCACAATGTACAAATATGCTGGAGGAAAAATAAACCAGTAGGAAGTTTTGAAGGCTGCAAGGCAGATGAGGTCTCTTGGAAAACATGACTCCCACACAAATCAGCAGCTTCGGTGCACGGCTGTCTCAGCCTGTTTTCTGAATTACTCAGCCATACTAATGAGCAGCCCCAGGCCCTTGAGAATGGCTGTTAAAGTGGAGAGTGACCAGTACCAATATGGCTGGAGAGACTGTTGGGACAGCACTGGACTCTACAGGTGGAGACAGGAAGTCCCGACTATCGGATGTTACAGAGAAGGGTATTTCTTCAGTCATCTCACACTGAATGATTTCATCTTTTGGCTATTGCAGTAGTTGTGTGCAAGCTTTTCAGTTGAGCATTGAAGGTTAGATACCTTCAGTTAGGATGGTTACACATATAGTAGATACATGCTTGTCACTTTTTTGGTGGTACCAAATGGACTCAGGGCTTTGCATGTGCTCCTGTCTGTCTGTCCTTGTTTAGCCAGAGTGTATAGTTCACTTTTTGTTCCACTGAGTGAAACCTGCAGTTGTGTGATCCTTACCAATATTTGGGGTGGATACTCCTTTTAAATCTTAACCATTCCAGTTGACACATAGCGGTATCACACTCTTATGATTTGATTGAATTTCCTGATGATAACCGATGTTTTGCTGTTTCCATCTATTGATGAGTAATGATATTTCTCCTCGCTTATCAGCCATCTGTATCTTCTTTGGGAAAGTCTAATAGAATCTGTTGCTAAGCTATGAACCTGGGCTGTCGCTGTCATATAAGTTTTGAGGGTTCTTTATATGATCTAGACATAGGTATTTATTTCTCAGATATGTGATTGCTCATATTCTCTTCCACTTGGTGACTCTCCTTTCTATCCTTTGAACAATGCTGTCCGAAGAGCAGATTTCTTCATTTTTATCAGGCCAAATTTTCTTCTTCTTATGCATTGGTCTTCATTGTTTACCTAAGGAATCTTAACCCAGTTCAAGTCCTACTTTTTCTCATAGAAGACACAGCCAGGGAGCATACTCCTGCAATCCTGTCTCTTGGAAGGTGGAGGCAGGAAGATCAGGGGTTCAAGGCCAGCATCAGCTACAAAGCAGTCTGAAGAACCCTGGGGTACATGAGACCTTAGCTCAAAAGTAAAAACAAATGAACAAAATAAATAAGCCTCTAAATAAGAAGTTTCATCGTGTTATGTTTTACATTTGTGAATTTTTTATAGAGTTGCATGTACTGACTGATACAATTTCAGTTTTATGTGTTGAAACCCAGGAGTTCCAGCTGTTTTCAGAAAACAACCTTCCCACTGACTTGCCTTTATGTATTGCCAAAAACACACGTCCATACCTGCGCTGATGCGTGTTTATTCATTGCTACATCAATATTATACAGTCTTGATTAAATTTAGAAAGATGACATAAGTCCTTGGGAATTTTGAAACAATCTTCAGGAGACATAACAGGAACAGTCTTTTCTTTATGCCTGTATCCCTTGCTGCTCTTTGGTGTCAGAGAAAGAATTAGAAAGCATTCTATCTTCAATTTTTCAGGAAGTTTTGTTCGGCATCAGTAATAGAATCTATTGCTAAGCTATGAAACTGGGCTGTCCCAGAATTATGTGGTAGAATTCTCCAGTAAGGTTATCTTGGCTCAGGGTTTTCTTTGTGAACTGCTTTGCCTATAAATTTCAATGCTCTGATACATATGGAACTATTCATGTTCAATGCTTTTCTTCAATAAGATTTAGTTGTACATATGCTTCAAGAAACATATCTAGTTCATTTACATGATCAAATTCACTGGCATAAAGTTATTCTTATAGTAACCAATTTCCCTTTTTAATAATTGTATGCTGTGTACTGATGTCACACCTGTCAATCATAATAGTAATATTGTTTGGCCTCACTCTCTTCATCTTGATCATTTTAATTAGATTTATAAGCTTTATTTATCTTCTCCAAAATGGTTGCTATCCTCTCCAAATGCCCTCTAGAACCCTCCAATTTTTACTATAACTCTGGTCTCCTTCTACAGAGATATATTCTTTTCTTTTTTTAAAAAAAAGATTTATGTATTTATTATATGTAAGTACACTGTAGCTGTCTTCAGACAATCCAGAAGAGGAGGTCAGATCTTGTTACAGATGGTTGTGAGCCACCATGCGGTTGCTGGGATTTGAACTCAGGACCTTCGAAAGAGTAGTCGGTGCTCTTAACCTCTGAGCCATGCCTCCAGCCCGATATATTCTTTTCTTGAGAATAAAATCTCCAGCCATTCCTTAATTGGGTATTTCTTTTGGAATTTATGGACTTAATTTGTTGGTATTTTCATCAATTCATGTAGAAGAAAACTGTCTATTATTTTAACATGGCCAGAATTTCAAATTTGATTCAGGGCTCCAAATGGGTCTATTTATTCCAGGAAGTATGCTCGGTACTGGTAATAGCTGAGATGAATAAAATGTAACTCCTATCCCGAAAAAGTTTGGGATATCTAATGAGATAGATACCTACACGTGTAAGACTTTGTTTTCACAGTTCTTCATAGTGATTGAACACTTTCATAGAAACGATCTTAATGACTCGACCCAGCAGCTTCCTCTTGTTGCTGCCGTCAGTGTTTCTACTGGTACTGCTTTAGTGGAAATAACTTTATCTTTTTTTTTTTTTTTTTTTTTTTGGTCTGGGCTATTTTGATAAACTCTTAATTGGTCTTCCTCCCTATAAGTCCCACCCACTCCAATCTGCCGACTGAATTCTCTTTCAAAACCAGATATGGTTATGCCCCTCAGCTGCAAAACCTTTGCTGGCACTTTATTTCCACTAAGATGTATACGGCACACATGCTTTTACTGCTGCCCGGGTAAGCCTTACCTCTTCATGCTCTCAAACCCTGTTTCCTAGTTGGACGCTCTAGCCACCCTGGACAGATCATATTCCTTTAGGCCTTTGCTCTCTGTATAATGAACTTCTTATCCTGAAAACTGAACTCAGATGTGAATGAGTCTGTGAACCCTTCCTGGCTGTGGTGGGTTTGTTTGTTTGCTCACTGCTTCCAGACCCTACCCAACTTTGTACTGTCTCTGGAAGCATTTATTGCAGAGTAATAGGACTGTTGTGTAGACAGTCTACTTCTTCCCTGAAGCCATGCTGAAAACCTTTTGGAGGGAAGCAATTGCGTCGTGCTAATAATTGCTAAGAGTTTTGGAGACCCTGGTGCTAATGGGAAGGACCCTGCTGCATTGCTAGGTTTGGATTTGAGATTAGCAATAGATGGCTTTTATGTGGGCCTCAAGTATATGGAATATATTTGCATTCGCATTTGTAAAGTCTGCAACTCACATCGAGCTGGCCTCCTTCTTTAGTTTGCTAAGGCTGGCAACCCTGTACCCCTCAGGACCTAGAGTCTAGGATCTCCATCGCATGCCAGTTAAGCATAGCTGCATTTGCAGCCTCCACTGAAAATCAAAATTACAGTTTCAATTCCACCTCCATGGACCTTCTGGCTATGCATAATAGTCACAGAAACTATTTCCAAAATCAATATGTAACATTCAAAAGCTTCATAAACCTTGACATAGTAGGCCACATGTCTAAGGGCACATCAAACACTCATAATATGTGTGTGTGTGTGGGGGGGGGGGAGTAACCTCAAACATTGTTTTCAGCTGCCTAATGATGAGCATGTATTAAAGGAAGCCTGAAGAGTGGGGCTGAGAGTGGCCTGCTTACACTCGTAATCAAACAACTGCATTGCTGAAATTAGTGTAACCCTGGTCAGGTTGCTTAACTTTTCTGTACTTCCTTTAACGTGTGCATGGGTGGGGGGAGGGCGGCGGCGGAGGCGGGGGGGGGGGGGGTAGGGTGGGGGTGGGTGGGTGTTTAAACCTGTAGCTTCATAATATATAATCGGAGGAGGGCAGAGGCAAAAGTCAGGTCAGGAGCATTCATTACCAAATTCTCAGGGTTTTTCTCTTCTTTTCTTCCTTCCTTTCTTTCTTTTTTTTTCCTACAGAGTGGAGCAAACCTGGAATCAGAGCCAGGCAATTGCAAAAAAATGATTCCAGCTCTGCATGGTAACAATTTAGAGTCACTTCCACTCCTGCAGAAAGCTGAGCTGCAGAGGAAGTTCTTCCCTTGGCCAGCTGCCGGCTTGCCTGCCTCCCCCACCCCGCAGACCTTCAGGCCGCTCCCTCCCCACATCTGTTTCCAAGCCATAGAGAGTAGGGTCACAGCATGTCGCAATAAGCAGTGTTAGCAGGCAGCATGGATCTGAGTAAACCTTTGATTTTAATTCCTTGCTTCTTCAAGAGAGGAAGTGTGGTCTGGTGGTTAACCCACTAAAAAAAGCAGCTAGGAGGCAAAATTCTTGGTCTCCAGCTTGTCTCTTCTATTCTTGTTGAGGTACCCAGCACTCAAAGATCCCTTTTGTCCTCCAGGATTGCTTTATAATGTTAATCCCCAACTGGCCCTCACCCGAAAACTCATTTGGGAAACTGATTAAGTGATTTCTTTAAAAAGTCCCCATTCAAGAACCTTCCAAGGAAAGGCTTAGAATGCTCTAGTTTTATCAAGTACTAGGCATGCATCTTTAGGATCAGGTTTGGCACAGCTGATATAGCACATAAACTCGAAGAGTGTTTTCAGAAACAACAGGAAGAAGACTAAGCAAAAAAACAGCAAATCTACCTCGGATTGCTTTTCCAAACTCAGGTGGAAACCACAATGGAAGGGGGGAAAGGAGATACCGGTTCTGGTCAGCCTCTCAGCTGAGTGAGCCTGCGTAGGTCAGAGGAACTGTTCTGACTGCATTTTTAACATTTTAAAAATAAAAGTGACTAGATCATCTCTTTCGGTTCTGTGAGTCAATGAATTATTTCTGTGAGTTCACAGAAATGCCAGGATGGACGCTGAACATCTCGTTTCCTGAAAATGACAGGGGTGCAGTCCCGGAGGTGTGGGCTGGACTGTTTGGGGTTGTGGGAAGAAGCGGAGACAGGCGGTAGCTAGGAGGTTTGGGGCCAGGGCTGCAGGGAGCGGGAGCGGTCTCCTCACCCTCCTCTCTGGAGGCTCTGCAGCTGGCCTGCTTATGCAAAGGCCTTGGCTCCTCTTTTCTTCTTAAAAGCTTTTCTGACTTGTACATTCCCCCGAGGAGCAGATTCATTGTTTTGCAGAGAATTTGTACTGTGTTTTCATGAAAGGAAGAAAGGAGTTGGAATGGAAGGGTTTGAGAGGATTAGCGAGTGGGCTAGGTTGCCAAAGAAATGAATCTCTCCATGTGTGATAAATACACACCCGCCATATTGCTGGCCTCAGATGTGCGCAGCGAAATCCTTTGCCTCGCTTCCACAAGCCCTAGACCTCTTATTCACGGTCCGGACACCAGCTTCCTCATCTGCATTTGGAGCATGTGGGACTTCTTCCATCCCAGAACAAGTGGGGGTGAATTAGGAGAAGCAGGAATGAGTCATGGTTGTAGGAAAAGATGTCTCGGGAAGCCGACGCTGAGCAGGCTTCCTAGAAACATCCTGACAGGTCCCATAAAGCCCACGTTTGGTTCTAATTATAACATGCCCACATTTGAGCAGTTTTGCAGTTTTCCCATGGAAACTAACACAAAGCTTCTGAGGAAGAGGAGTTGACTCAGATGTGCTCTCTGCGTCTAAGAGTGGGAGCCAGATGAACTTACTCCAAATGAGCAGTTATCTCCGCTATTTTACAAAGGAGATACCAAACTGGCTTGGCTGTGCCTATTAACATATCTGTGAACTGGGCTAGCCACATCATGTAAAGGATTAAAACCTAAAATCCAAGATGAAGAACAGGTACAAAAATCTGAAAACACAGAACTCAGTTTACCCCTCAAGTGGCATCAAAAGGCAAGCTAAAAGAACAAAATGAAACACCAGAAATGTACTTTAAACACAGTTTTGAAAAAGAGCGCTGTGGCCCATGTGGGGGATATCTGTGTGGTCCGCCCCTTGTGAGGCAACCCAACATGACTGCTCTGCTTGTTTGCAGAAAATCCTGAAGCTCTCTGTATGCATTGCTGAAAAAAAAATCACACTGTAGTCAAGGGTGGTTCTAGTAGGCTGTGTTATTTTAGTTTGTAATTGAAAATGTTGGAAGATTGGTGTAGTCTAAGTGATGAAAAGTGGGGGAAATGGATTGAAAATAAAAATTTCATTATCTAACTCGATGACGAACCAGCGTGGAATTAAAAGTTATCCTTAGTAACGGTTCCGGGACTAGCAGTCAGTCAGAACTTGGGAGGGTGGAGGGAATATTACTTGATCAGCGTGAAATACTGGAACAACTAGAGCCACGGCGAGGGAGGAGGGACCCAGCTTCCCTGGGGATGGAGCTGATAATAGCTTGTGACTTGAAACCACTTGAGATTAGTTGTGTGTGTGTGTGTGTGTGTGTGTGTGTGTTTTCTTTTTAATTCTCTGTAAAAAATTAGCATGTGTGGCACTTAGCAAAGAAAGGCTGGCAATCTATTTTACAAGATTATCGTGTGATTCCCAAGTCCTGGAAATCTTAGCAGCTAATGAAGGTTGGCATGGTTGTTTAAGCCCCACCACAGGAAGTGGGGCTAATCAGAAAACATGCTGGCTGTATTTTGAAAATTTCCAGAAGAATAAGAGATTATCTTGCTGTATAAATCGGATGACCTCAGGTTTAGTAACATCTTAGGAAGCGATTAAAGCAAATGATGAAGCCTTTCCTCAGACATAATTTCTTCAGATTTACTCTTGTTTTGTTGTAAGTTCAGAAAGTTCAGGAAGTTGATTTAGATGATAAATAAGTTATATTAATCTATAATATTCTTTTCCATTTTAAGCGTATATACTTATTTATTTTATAATAAAATGTCATTTACTAAAAGTTAGGACCTGGGACTGGAGGGATGGCTGAATAGATAGTGTTTGCTGCATAACCCTGTGCACTGGAGTTCATATTCCCACAATCCGCAGAGAAAGTGGGTAGGCTTGGTGGTTAGCCTGTAGTCCCAGCACTGGATGGCGAAAACAAGGATCCCCTGAGGAAGCTGGCTCATCATGAACTCTGGGTTCAACTGAGAGCTCTGCCTCTGTGGAAAAAGTAGAGAGTGATCTCGAAGGACACGATATCAACTTTGGGTCTCTACATGCGCACGTATGCAAGTGTGCCCACATATACACCTGGATAAACACACATAAAAATATAAATAAATGGATAGGCAGATCAATAGAAAGAAAAGAAAAAAGAACCAGGGCTAAATAAAACGAGCAGTAATCTCTTAAGGAAGGACTCCAAATATATTGTTGTTGTTGACAATTACTGTTCAAGAACTGGACCTGGTAATCTATAATCTGTAGTCTTCTGCATGCTTGGAAGGGGGAGGAGGGGAATCAGAAGTTCCTGGAAAAGAGAGCAATACTGAGCGACAGGGAGGGAGAATGGATAAAGAATTCTAAGGAGAACTGAAAAAATCTATAGGGAAGTATTATTTTATGCTTATTTTAAAATACTATATAATAAGTGTGTGTGTGTGTGTGTGTGTAATATTTGGAGTGATAATGATTGATCCTCTTGAGAGCCAAAGACGTAATAACCAAAGGCCGAGTGTCAAGCATGGGGAGCCTCCCTTCTGGCTGTTGTCACGGTAGTCTGAGAGATTCGCAAAATGGGATCAGCTATTGCTGCTGCATTTGGTTGCCTCCCAGACCCTATTGTTGAAGATGCCACACACCTCAGACACTGGGCTTGGGAAAAATGGATGGAAAGCGCCATGAAAGCCTCTTTGCTGAATACACGCATTCACAGTATCCGAAGGTGAGACACGAGCATCGAAGGGAGAAAAGCAATTCAGAGTTCTCCCCGACTTAAAGCCTAAGAGCCCAACAGTGTCTGCGTTGCAGTCTATCCGTAACGGTGCAGTAGTGGCGCTTACATCGTGGGGACAATCAGCAGTCACTTAGTTAGACTTAGAGCCTACTCAGTAGGAGGGATTTCATGCCTGGTACTGGATTCAGCAAATGTGTGTGTATGTGTAAAACATAAATAACTAAAGAAGCAGTCATGATTTTTTTTTTTTTTTGGTTTTTTGGATTTGGTTTTTTTGAGACAGAGTTTCTCTGTATAGCCCTGGCTGTCCTGGAACTCACTCTGTAGACCAGGCTGACCTCGAACTCTAAAATCCACCTGCCTCTGCCTCCCAGAGTGCTGGGATTACAGGCGTGCGCCACCACCGCCCGGCACAGTCATGAATTTGAAAGCGGGGCATAGGAGGGAAGAACTGGGCAAAAATGATGTAAATACAATGCTCAGCTATGAAATTCTAAAAAAAATAAATAATTTAGAAAAAAGTTAAGATCAAGTTGTCATGATTGCATTTATGGTGCTTCAACCTGGATGAAGAATTAGCCAATCACCGGTGAGGTAGAAGCTATGATAGAGGAAGGAAAAGATGTTGTGAGCATGTGAGGAGGAACTCTAATCCAGGCAGAGGATTCTATGAGGCCTTCTCTTAGGACAGGATGCTTAGCTGCTATCCTCCACGAGTGTTTTTCCCCCCTCATTTCCTCATCCATACTGGAACTTATAATCATTAACTTGAACAATTCTATCTGCTTTTATGGGCTACTCCTATGTTTCCTTTCCTTTGCTTCCAGTTCACACGTGGGTATCTATCTCAGCAGCAAATAGTCGAAGGAAGCTTTTGAGAAGCACATTGGTTGCCTCTGAACTGATTCCTTCTTGTTCATGTTTCTATGTCTTGAGGCACTCACTGTCTTGAGTATCCTACCTCAAACCTGCTATTTACCTGGGGATGACTTTGAAGTTCTGGTCCTTCTGTCTCTAGCTCCTGAATTCTGAGACTAAGGACATGCACCACACCGGGTTTATGGGATGCCCGGGATCAAACCCCAAGACTTGATGTATGTATGCTAAGCAAGCAAGCTAGCAATTGAACTACATCCCAAGTCCAGAACTTATTATTTTATAGGAAGCTCCTCTTATGCTTGGAAATTGATATGCATATGAGATTTAGCTTGAAGATTTATAAAAGAAGAACCCTAGGGCCAAAAGCAAATAGAAATTCAGACTAGGAAACTGAATATTGGTATAAGACAACAAACACACAGAGACACAAGCACATCCACTTCTCTCACACACTTACACTTCTCACAGACACTCACACATGCACTTCTCACAGACACTCACACATACACTCACTTCTCATACTATCTATACTTTGAAAGTTCGTTTCAAGTCAAAAAGAGAAAGTGAATGGCACTTACTACACAACCAGGCCTCACTCACTCTTTAAGCTCTTCATTGATGTAAATATCATTTGTTTCCTCAAATATGAAATTGTAAAAAAAGCATTTCCTCAGTCCATTGACTGATTTTTCTCAAAATACCAACATGATGGGTTGACCTTTCTTCTTTGCCTTCTTTTTGTTCAGTCAGCCTTTTTTCTCCAAGCCCTCCATAGTGTTTCCATCCTTATCCAGCAGCAAAACCACAGATGCCACTTCAGTCAAATTAACAATCCAGAAGACAAATAAGTGAGATACAGTAGCAGGAAGTCGATGTTCTCTCTCAGTCTGTCATTCGTGCAGCACATGTATTCAGGAATACATAAACATTTAAGAGGGATGATTTTAATGGTATCTAAGGTTATTTCTAAATGGTAGCCACTAGGAAAGCATTTCCAAGTCAGTCAGTGACACCCCCATGTCAATGTGGGACCAAGAATGCTTAGTCATGCAAACTGGTACACCACTCTGGAAATCAGTCTGGTGGTTCCTTAGAAAACTGGGCATGACACTTTCGAAGAACCCTGCTATACCACTCCTGGGCACATACCCAGAGGATTCCCCAGCATGAAATAAGGATATATGCTCCACTATGTTCATAGCAGCCCTATTTATAATAGTCAGAAGCTGGAAAGAACCCAGATGTCACTCAATGGAGGAATGGATACAGAAAATGTGGTGTATATACACAATGGAGTACTATTCAGCCATTAAAAACAATGAATTCATGAAATTCTTAGACAAATGGATGGAACTAGAGAATATCATCCTCAGTAGGGTAACCCAATCACAAAAGAACACTCATGGTATGCATTCACTGATAAGTGGATATCAGCCTAGAAGCTTGGAATACCCAAGACACAATTCACATATCAAATAAAGCCCAAGAAGAAAGGAGAGGCCCCTGGTCCTGGAAAGGCTCAGTGCAGCAGTGTAGGGGAATACCAGGACAGGGAAGTGGGAAGTGGTGGATTGGGGAACAGGGGGAGGGAAGAGGTCTTATGGGACTTTCGGGGAGGGGGTATCCAGGAAAGGGGAAGTCATTTGAAATGTAAATGCAAATAAGGGATATATCGAATAAAATAATGAGTGCTTAGTCATGGCACCAAGAGTGCTTACTCATGATAATGATTTGTAGATTCCATTCCAGATGTAGGGAGACAGAGTCAAACCAAGATAGTGGGCATTTTAAAAGAGCTTTCTGTATGATCTTCGGTCATCTAGGCACCACTGCACCAAGAGTATGCTTAAAATAGGTGAGAAATATAAGGTTATAATAAAATGAAATCATGCCTGCCTGGCTCCAAGGAAATCAGTCAAAATTCTTCTGACTAGAGAGTATGCTATAGGGAGGAGTTGGTGCTATGTTTAAAAGAATTAAGTAGAAAAGGACTTCTTTATGATAGAGGGCATACTCTTGGAGACTTACCATTGTTTGATTTTCCATTTTATAATTTTTCCCCTCCACCCATAAAAACAGAGAAAAAGCCACCATAAGTAGTCCATGTGGTAAGGACCCAGAAAATCATCCACTAAAAGATTAACCTTGGAAGAAAGCTAGTCCCACCTCCAACAACACACATATATACCTCACCTCCAGCAACCATCAACTGCCAATATCTCCTCAGCTAGGAGTGGGACCTGATGAGCCCCTCTTTGACATGTTCCAGTGAGTGGCTCCACACCCATGCTCAGACTGGCAGCACTAAGTCAACTTGGTGGGTTTAAACAAGAGTACATGAAGTTGGGAAGGAAAAATAATGTAGGGAGCAGTGTGGTTTGGGAGAAGTTAGAAGGGGGTAATGGGAATATATTTAATCAAAACATCTAATTCATGTATGAAAATTTCGGTCAGTTAAGGAAAAAGTTGAGCCTCATTTTAAGTCCCATTGAAAGCATTTTCTTCTTCTCAGAAAGGGTGTGTTAACAGCAATGACTTCATCAGGTAGAGAAAACCAGGGCAGATGAAATATGGTCACCAATTCATGCAATGTGTCCTCTGCACACATTTGGAAAACTAAAGTTTTGACAGATTGCTTGGATGTAATTACCATGTTGGAAGGACCAGCAGCCTTGCCTACATTCTGCTAAGATCACAGTTAATGATTTCCTCTCAGAAGGTGGAAGTTAGGACTCTGCTTATTCCTTGCGGTGAACTGATGACTTTGTGGCCCTTCTGGGATGTCTTGCATGGTCATTTTGCAGAGTGTGTGATGTGTCTTGATACCATGTCTTGGTTCTCATTGACAAGCCTTGCTATGTACTTCGCAGTTGGACTTGTTGTATGGAACTGCATCTGATAGATCTTCCCATGTGACTAAGTATATTTAGCAATATCCAAAATAAAATCTCTTATAAATGTTGAGAAGCCAGCCACTAAGAACAAAGTACTGACTAATATGTGCTATGGATGGACCTTGAAGACATTATGCTAAGTAAAAGAAGCCAGGCACAAAAGGCCACATATTATGTGATCCCATTAATATGAAATGCTCAGAATAAGCAAATCGATAGAAACAAAGTAGATTAGTGGTCGCCAGAGGCGGGAGGAGGGAAGCATGGAGAGCAATTGCTAATGGATGTGAGGTTTCTTCTTAGGGTTATGAAATATTCTAAAATTAGTTGTGATTTTTGTACAACCTTGAAGAGATTCTGAAACCAACTGGACTATACATCTTAAAATGGGTGGCTTTTATTGCATGTGAACTATTTTGTAATAAAGGTGTCCTTGAAAAACCAATTTTAAAAATGATAGACACCTGTGGAAAGTTTGGACTCCTTAGTAGGCTGAACTAGGGAAGTTAAAATTGAATTCAAGTTGAGTGTGGTAGCTCATGCCTTCAGTCCCAGTCCTGGGGAGGCACAGTCAAGCAGATCTTCGTGAATTTCAGGGTAGCTTGATCTACTTAGGGAATTCTAGGACAACCAGAACTATGTAGAGAGACCCTGTCTTAAAGAAACCAACAAAAATACAAATAAATAGATAAACAAATAGAATGTGTCAGTAATAAAATTATGAGGCCAACAAAGAGCTGAGATTCTATTTAAACTTAGCCTTTTGTTTCAATCTCATCATGCACTAGGTTTACTGCTGAGTATACCTAAGCGGTACAATTTGTAGAACTCTGTTTTCACATACAAAATCTGAGCATGAATGTTTGGGCATTGCATGAGACAGATCACACCACATGGTGGCTGTTAAGGTGAATTTGGAATCACTGGAAAGGGCACCATGTTACCACCATCACCCATGTCTTAAAAGGTCACTTTGGAAGACACAGCTTGTTCTGATTAATTATTGAGCCATTAAAAAAATCTTATGTTTTCAAAGGTTCTACTGAATGAAGAAAATCCACTGTAGAACCTTATGGTTTAAATGAAATTGCTTGAATCATGGTACCTGGATGTTAGCTTAGAGCAGTCAGAAGGACAGTACTTGGTAAAACCAAGCCATGAAGTAAAGGCATGCTACTCCGTGCATGGTGCTTATGGTGTGAATGGATGCTTTGGTTAGTAGCATTTTCCAGGCACTTGCCCTGGTGAACATGTCAAAGAAGCAGTGGCCCTTATCCAACACACTAGAGGGCTGTCATCTACATTGTGTTTCTATGAACTTTTCAGGAGCTTGCTCTGAAGTACGGTTTTGATCTCCTCTTTGTTCTGAGAATGCCACACCTATGGGAAACAGACTGTAGTCTACACTAATGATTGTTGTGATCAGCTTAAACTACTTTCCATGGGTATATATCTGACCAGATTATAAATGTTGTGTGGCAGGACTGCTGGGAATTAAGGCTAGGCCTCACACACACCACACAAGTACCTTACCCCATGCTGTATCTCCAGCCTTATTCTACATCTTATTTTGGGACCAGGTCTCACAAAGTTGCCCAAGCTGGCTTTGAGTTTTTGGTCCTTCTGCCTCAGTTTCTCCATTGATAGAATTACAGTCTTACTCCTCCATGCTTGTCTTGAAAAAAAAAAATCTTATAAAAACATATATGTTGGGTAGATTACACTTACCCTAGTACTAATTGTTCTGAGCTTTAATTATCAGGACTCTTTGGGATATGGCAATCATTTAGAGGAAGTGACAATATGTGAGATTTCAAAATAGTCACTCAACTACTGCTTTCTGCTATGCTAAGAAGCCTCCTTCATCATGTTGTCTCCAGTGCTTCTTGTTAGGCTTTAGTGACCATCTCTACAAATGACCGTGTCATAGAATATGGGGAATTTTTCCAAAGATGAGTGTTCTAACCATTCAGGACAGACCCAGCTCCACTCACTGTGTGGATCCAGAGAATGTGGCCAAGTTCTGAGGTTTTGTCTAAATTCTTCAGGAAGAAGCCTCAGTGTTTGCTTTCTGTTGACCACGAGGGATATATTTAGTTTTCCAGAAGGGTAGTTAGTCTGCCAGGGAAATTATCCCAAAGAACATGAAGTAAGCTATTCCTTAGCAGACCTGGGGGTTGGGTAGATGGGCCTTGTTTCAAAACAGTTTACTGACTCTGCCACAGAGTCCCATGTCCATGTGTTCTCTGGGAAGAAACTTCCACAGTGGCAACATGAAAGCTAACAGACTGGATGAAGGAGTACGGTGCCATCTGGCTTCCTCACGAGCAGGATTGCTCTTTTTATCAGAATTATTTTCAGAGTTTTGTAGGGGCGGGGGTGGGGGGGAGTTGGCCATCTTGAATACCAACTTTGTTAATTCACTGCTTAATTTTTTTAAATTCAAAATTCTCCTAATATGAACACAAAAAACTTTATTTTTTTCACTAGAGAAAAATACAAAAACAAAAAACAAGGTTTAGTAGAATTGAGAGACCAGAATCTAGAATGAAAGGGCATTTTCTTGTATTTATGAAGCTTTAAGAATAACATAATTGAATGCCCAAGTCTGTCCTTGCATTAAATTCAGGTAGAAATAAGAGTCAGTTATTTTTTAAGTAAGCCTTATTTAAGTGATGCCATAGCATTAACTTAGTATACTACTTGACTCAAAGCTATGGGAGAAGAAGGAGACTTGGTCAGTGTAAGAATGTAATTTTACATGTTACACCACACACACACACACACACACACATACACACACACACACACACACACACACACACACACACACACACACACACACACGAGTACCAAACATCCCCCAAAGAATAGCTTGCCTGTAGGATTCTTTCCTTTGTTTTATTTAAGTACACTGTCGCTGTATTTAGACACACTAGAAGAGGTCGTCGGGTTCCATTACAGATGGTGAGTCACCATGTGATTGCTGGGAATTGAACTCAGGACCTCTGGAAGAACAGTTGGTGCCTCTCAACTGCTGAGCCATCTCTCCAACCTCTGCTTGTAGGCTTGTTTGTTCTATTAGGAACAAAAGGATAGTGGTGTAGGAGTTGGAATGTTGGGTATTTACTTTTACCTATTGTCTATTTCCTAGCGAAATCTTCTATAAATGACCCAGAGTCCAACAGAAGGGCAGTTTTCTCTCTACTTCCTCCATGATGAAAGTGTCCATAGTCACCTCCTTGATGGGAATGGCCTAGCATTTTGGGAAGGACAATTTGAGAGTAACATGCTCTTGAGTAACCAAGGAGACAACTTTGAGGCATCAGTGACCAGCAGCTATTTTCCATACCACTGCTTTCCTTATTCTGTGGAAAAGGTGAAATTTTATTGAAGAAATCAGCCTCCGGGCTGGAGAGATCCGGGTGGGATGGGAGTGCTGGAGAGATGGCTCAGCAGTTAAGAAGGCTTGTAACTCTTCTGGAGTACTCGAGTTCAATTCCCAGTACCCACTTGGTTTACAATTATCTTTGACTCCAGTTCCAGGGGAATCTGTTTTTTTATTCCCCATTCCCTATTGGCTCTGTATGCACATTGTACACAGGCATAAGTGTAGGCAAAACACTCATATGCATAAAATAAAATAGAGAAATATTTTTTTATTCAATATAATTTATTTACATTTCAAATGATTTCCCCTTTTCTAGCCCCCCCCCCCACTCCCCGAAAGTCCCGTAAGCCCCCTTCTCTTCCCCTGTCCTCCCTCCCACCCCTTCCCAGTTCCCCGTTCTGGTTTTGCCAAATACTGTTTCACTGAGTCTTTCCAGAACCAGGGACCACTCCTGCTTTCTTCTTGTATCTCATTTGATGTGTGGATTATGTTTTGGGTATTCCAGTTTTCTAGGTTAATAACCACTTATTAGTGAGTGCATACCATGATTCACCTTTTGAGTCTGGGTTACCTCACTTAGTATGATGTTCTCTAGCTCCATCCATTTGCCTAAGAATTTCATGAATTCATTGTTTCTAATGGCTGAATAGTACTCCATTGTGTAGATATACCACATTTTTTGCATCCACTCTTCTGTTGAGGGATACCTGGGTTCTTTCCAGCATCTGGCAATTATAGATAGGGCTGCTATGAACATAGTAGAGCATGTATCCTTATTACATGGTGGGGAATCCTCTGGGTATATGCCCAGGAGTGGTATAGCAGGATCTTCTGGAAATGAGGTGCCCAGTTTTCGGAGGAACCGCCAGACTGCTTTCCAGAGTGGTTGTACCAATTTGCAACCCCACCAGCAGTGGAGGAGTGTTCCTCTGAGAAATATTTTTTTAAAGTGTCAAGAATTGACTTCCTTCCTTCTTTCCTTCCCTCCCTTCCCCCTCCTCTCCCCCTCCCCCCCCCCCCTCTCTCTCTCTCTCTCTCCCTCCTTGGGCAGTTTTTCTCTGTGCCAGGTAAGCCAGTGGGTACCTTTCAGCAGATGGGCCTTGGTGATTGCGCTCATATATTAAATTCTGCTGCTTCCTTTCGAAAGGAGGATAATAGTAATGTACCCTGAATGGCCAGCCACAGAGAATGACGCCATCTGGGATCCCAGGGACAAATGAAAGAAAAACAAAACACATGCTAATCTGATATTTCTGGATTAATTTCAAGTATTGGTTTTGGCTTTAAATATATATCCTTTTGCCTAAATGTAAGATGAACTTACTGTCTCAAAAAATTATTTCCCAGAAAAAAGGAAGTCACCTTTCATACACATCCTTATGATGTCATGGTTTTTCATACCCTTGAAATGCCTGAATTTGGAGCAACAACAAATCACTGTTAGTGAAAGATGCATGGGGTGCAGTGATGAAAGTCAAAGTCTGTTTGGGGTGTTTATGGAGGTCATCTGCCAGACTGACTAAGGAAGATAGAAGGAAGAAGAACGTGTCACCAACATAATAGTCATTCTTGATTTGATCTCTGAAATGTGAGCGCGAGATATTTTTTAAAATCAGCCTTTCAGACATCACCTATGAATGGAATCCAGTAATCAGTACATTATAGAGATTACAAATATAGACTGACAGGAAATGAACAAATGAGCAAATGCGGTACAAATGGATGCCTACGCCTTGGGGGGGACATTTCCAGCGTCAGTGCTGTTCATGGACTAAGCAGTATCAGGTCTCTGCCTTAGAGGGACATGGCAGTGACCTGCTGGAAAACTGCTGGGGGGAGGCACGTGGCAACCGTTGAGGAGAAGTCTGGCTTTAGAACGTGAAAATGGAAAAATACAGTATTTTAAAAGGCAACACGTAATTGTATTTGATAGTGATAATTATTATAAACACTTATGTGCAGGGCTAAGAATGTAACTTAAGGTTTTAGACTCTAAGAAAGCACTCTACCACTGAGTAATGCCCTCGCTTCCAACATTTTTACCTCATACATGTGAATGCAATTTTGAATATGTATGCATAACTAAGATGCCAAAATATTACAAGCAGATATTCAGATATTTAGCTTGTGCCTCTTTTTTTTTTTTTTTTTTTTTTTTTTGTCTCTAGAAAAGTGCATCTTGATGGTCTATAGGGCAGGCAGATTATTTTTAAGTTATATATCCTTAAGTGGTCATGTTGTCAAAGAGATACCTTGTTTGTTTTACAGGTGAAATAACTGAAATAATGTATTAACTCGGGGTCTTATGGTTGGCAGGCAAAGGAGATTTGAAATGGAACTTGCACTTTCTCATATTGCTCGGCAGGATCCTTCAGAAAATGATCAGACCCTGACAAGTGGACAAGAGAAGTCAACACAAGTGCCTTCAAGTTCACTGTGAGGGAGAATGTTTTCCCTGTGAGGACCTGCTGCTTACATACATACACATACACACATGCATGCATACATATGAACGTGTACACATACACACACACACACACACACACACAGAGAGAGACAGACAGACAGACAGACAGACAGACAGTCAGACAGACAATTACCAATTGCTGATCTCTCTCCAATAGTTTTACAGACTGGAATTGACTCTGACACAACAGGGAAAGCCAAGGTGCTGCTCCCTTGGGAATCACAGATGTTTGTAAATGCACTGGTCCACTCTGACTCTATGGGTCAAACTGTGTGCATCAAAGTGATTCCTAAATCACTTGTGGTTTGGCTTTACAACACATAAAATCTCAAAACCACTGCATCAGCCCAGTGGGTTATAAATATGCCTATAACCCGTCAGTCAGGTCATAGGCATCATGATGCTCAAAGCTATATCAGGAATATCCAGGACTTCCTCAAGGGAAGCTAATCCTTCCATGGGCTTTGGGTATGTTGATTCTGATCAGATTAATTATTCATGTAGATATTCAAGTCCCAACTCAGAATGCTTCTGGTCTATCTGAGAGCATAAAACGTCAAGGAACCCTTCACTGGAACTGGTTACTTTACTAATGACATTGTGTTGCCACAACACATGGGGTCATCTATTCTAGGTAAGGGTTCAAATATTCTAGGTAAGACCCCATTGTGTTGAATGAAGAGCCTAGTACAGTAGGAGTGTGATCACACACACACACACACACACACCTCCACAGACATATTTATACACATACACACAGAGACCCACACACAGAGACATATAAAGACATGTACACACAGACACTGCACATATAGAGAGACAGAGAGACAGAAAATAAAAAGGAGCCAGCTCATTGAGAGACAGTAGTCCTGAGATAGAGTGGGAGTTTTAAGGACTGATAACCATTATTGACTGCAAAGAAAGACTTCATATGGAGCATCCTGGGCTTCAAGGACCAATTAGTGTATTCTCAAGACATTTGTATTATGCCCTGTTTTTCTGATGGCATGATCCTCTTATGTAAGATTTTTTTTTTTACCCTGTCTGGACAAATTTGTCTGTCTTCTCACATTACACATCTAGTGCCAGGCTCTTCATTAATTCAGGTTATCTTAAAGGTCCAGTGAACTTAGCTGACAGCCATTCTTGATATTAGCATTTCATATGTACAAATATATTTGATAATTTGATGCTCATTTATCAACTGAGTGAGATTTTGTGGCAAGATAAATTTGGAATGAGGCCATTCAGGACAACTGCCCAAGCCGTTTTCACCTTTGCCCCTGCTCTGTTTTGTCTGTGTTGGTTCTCGACTTTAATAGAACTCTCATGCAATCAAGCAACCAACTAAATTAAAGGGAAAAAGAAGTCCTTCCCACAGAAAGTGAAGTGTAAGCAAACAATGCTGGTGGTGTCCTCTGAGGTTGGGTGTGTTTCTGATCTTTTGCTTTAGGTCTACTTGAAGGGAGGAACAGCTGTCTGCAGGAGCACTTGCTGGGAATCCTGGTCACTTGAATTTCTTCTCCTTAACTCACTGAGTTTCTAGGTAAGTTGTCCTGCTTTTTAGTATTTTGTGCCAAAAAGGGAGAAGCACCAGGAAATGGTTTGGTATTTTTTTGTATCCTGGGTGAGGAATACCTTACCTCTATTAGATTCTGTTAGACACTTCTCTGCTACTTTTCTCAGGGAGGGAAAAAATAGCAGTGAAAACTGCCAGGAAGTCTTAAGTTACTAAGATCACTGGATGTACAAGCCTTAACATTAGCAGCCAGGGTGAAGGTCATTTCTACTTGTTTCTATTCTGTCTATTTGCATTCTTACCTTCACGATCTCCAAGAATTTCTTTATTCAATTTGCATGTATAGGGTTTGCTAAAAATTTCAAAGTATGCAGGAGAAATAGGCTCACCAACCCACTGAAGGACTCCCTGGGTCTAGAACTCGTTACACTGGAGGGCTCTTAGCAATTTAAGACTTCCTGACAGTTTTCATGGCTATTTTATTCTCTCCCTGAGAAAAAGCAGAGGAGTATCTAATAAACTCTAATAGAGGTCAGGTAGTTCTCACCCAGGGAGACAAGAGAATAGCTAATCATTTCATGGTGCTTCCTTTTTTAGCACAAATATGGAGAAGCACCGATGGACCCCTGAACCTTATGTGCTTCTACTAATGGTCAAAAGTTTCTTGACAACTTTATTCATAACCCCTTTAAACTAGAAATTGCTTAATGGATAAATAGATAGCAGTTGTTATATCCATGCATATAATGCCAAAGTCTCAATAAAACAAGAGGAGCATCTTTACAGATAGGGATTTGGTTAGATGAGATGGGTCATGCTCTAATCCCACCACTCAGGAGGTGGAGTCAGGAGGACAATGAGTTTAAGGTCGCTCTGGGTTACGAGTGTTACTCTGTCTCAAAAACAAAACAAAACAAACAAACAAACAAAAAAACCCAACAAACCAATACAACGAACCAATACTCCCTCCAGGACCCAACCAACACTCCCTCCAGGACTAAAATGGGGTTTTGCACTGTTCTATATTGTTATATAACAAAATACCACAAAGAGCAGCTTTAAAAAAACATTTATTAATTTACACAGTTCTTTCAAACAAAAGTCAAGTGTAGCAGGGCTGTGTTCTCAGCTCAGGGTCTTAAAAGGTAGAAACCAAAGGCCCAGGCTCCTCATTCCGGGTAACCCTGGAGAGCTTGCTTCATGCTCAATGTCGGCTGCAGGCTAAATTCACTTTCTTCCTATGGCGGGGCCAAGGTCCCCGTGTCCTGGGGGTTAGACTCCAGCTCTCAGTTGTCCACAGCCAATTCCACATTATCCTCTTGGCATTCAAAGCCAGCGTTAGAAACGCCTCTCTTGCATTACAACCTTCTGGTGGTTCAAATCTCCCCTTTTAAAAAAGTACATTAAGGTCTTTCCACGGTTCATCCAGTTGGCTTCATCACCAAAGCGAAGGCCAGCTCACCGAAGGTCTTGCTTACACCTGTGAGTTTTCATAGCAGTGCCTGGACTGAGTGTCGATGGGCTCTCTGGAGAAGATGTGCATCTATCGTGGCTAGGATACAGCGTTATCTTACAAATCTGCTTACCACCCAAGTTAGCTTCACTCCGTTCTCTGCTCACTCAGAATATTAAAGTACTGAGCTCAATAGGCAAAAGGAAGGGCTTGTTATGCAAACATGTGGCCCTGATTCCAACACCCAGAACTCATATTAAACTAGCAAGCAAACAAAAGGTTGGCACAGCACCTGCCTAGCTTCCTAACACAGGGGACTTGGAGACAGGAGGTTTCTGTGTCTTGCAGCAGGGCCAGCTCAGCCAAGTGAACCAGTGGGCTCCAAGTTCAGTGACAGACTCTGTCCCAAAATATGAGAAAGATGCCAGGCATGGTAGTTCCTGCCCTTAGGAGTGTGAGGTGGATCTCTGTGAGTTTGAAACCAGTTTAATCTACATTGGGAGTTTTAGATTTAGAGTTTAGCCAGTGACACTTAGTGAGACCCTATTTCTAAGTTAAATAAGTAAGTAAATGTAAATAGAAAATTCTAGAATGTACCAGCATCACCCTGTGTCCTCAATATGCATGTACATTCACATACATGTCCATTAATACACACACACACACACACACACACACACACAGGGTCTTCAGAAAAGATCTTTTTATAGTGCATATGATTTATTATAATTTATTTTCAAATATGTACCCGCCAACATTGGTAAAGAATCATGAATGTATTTTCTTAGAATTAAGAAGCCCCTCTCCGCTTAGTTCTGGGTGCAGGGGTTGAGGCACATCATTGATGTTGCCATTTTATTTCAATAATCCCTCTCAAAGCTAAATGCATCTGTTTTGTCTATTTTGGTCACAATGTTAGGATTCTTTAAATTATGTCTTGATTTGAGTCTTGGGTTTGATGGGGGAAATTCTATTCAGTCCTGTTTCTTTGGTTTGTAGTTTGTTGATCTGAGGATGGGGAAGTTCCGTCAGAAATGAGCTTTTATGGATTAGATCATGGCAGGCTCCAATATAAACTACCGCAGCAAATGCAGCTAAATATCAGAAGATGGCAAGCACTCTTTTGAAAAGAGAACTGAACTCTTCAGCAACCTTTATTGCCAGAGGGCACAAGTGGAAGAAATTAAGTTAAACCATCCTTTAATTTATATAAATAGTCAAGAAATGGCAGTTGACTCTGTTTATAGCTCAGTTTAAATCTACTAAGATATGTAAACTTTGTACAACAAAAGTACATCTGCTTCCTGAACAAACTGTCAGAATTGTCCTGATTTTAAACTCAGACAGGGTTGGAGTCTTGCATGGTCACAAGTAGAATTCTGGAAAGCTTAGGGTTATGCACAGATAATGGAAAGACCCAGAAAATACTCATCTGGTAGACTTTTGAGTTTAAGGGAGTGGAAATTACTTACCTTGTAATGGCCCACTAAATGAATTCTCCAATTATGGAGGCCTGTGTGATGGGATTCTTAATTAAAGCTGGTGATTGCTGATGGGAGGAGGCAAGATGGCCTTCATTTTGCCTTTGGATAAAGTTATATATGTGTAGGCTGCTACTTGGGTTTGAATCCCTTCTAGAGGATTTTTGAGCAAAGTGCCCATTATATTTGATAATAAGGGAAGCAACTACTCATCTTGATGTTCTGCAATATCTCAGGTCACTGTCATTTTAGAAGCCTGGACATAGAATACAGTTGGAAAATGTCATATTTGGGGTTACTATTGCTGTGATAAAACACACATGACCAAGGAAACTTGGGGAGGACTAGGTTCATTTCTCATACTCTTCCATACCACTGATCATCGTTAAAGGAAGTCAGGACAGGGACTCAAACAGACAGGAACCTGGAGGCAAGCACCGATGCAGAGGCCTCGGAGGGCTGCTACTTACTGACGTGCTCTACATGACTTGCTCAGCCTGCTTTTTTATAGAACCCAGAATCACCAGCCCAGGAATGGCCCCAATCATAAGAGCTCTCCTATCAACCACTAATTAAGAGCTGGGAGAAAGATTGAGGGACCCAAAGAGGATAGGGACTCCATAGGAAAACCAACAGAGTCAACTAACCTAGACCCTTGGGGGCTCTCAGAGACTGACTCATCAAACAAAAAGCCAGCATGGACTGACCTAGGCTCCCTGCACATAAGTAGCAGGTCTTCATGCAGGTCCCCCAAACAACTGGAGCAGGGGCTGTCCCTAAGCCTACCTGTCTGCCTGTGGATCCCACACCCCTAAATGGACAGGCCTTGCCTGGCCTCAGTGGGAGAGGATGTGCCTAGTCCCACAGCAACTTGATGTTCAGGTGTGTGTGTGTGTGTGTGTGTGTGTGTGTGTGTGTGTGTAGAATGGGAGTAGGGGGTTGACACCCAGTGAGGGGCTTCCACTTCTAAGGGAAATGGAGGCTGCCTCCCATTATGGGTGGCAGTACTGGGAGGAGAGGAAAAACGGATGTTGGGTTGTAAAGTCAATAAATAAATTTAATAATAATAATAAAAGAGTTAGAAACAAAACAAAACAAAATACAAAAACTACAACAAAAAAAAGAAAGAGCCCTACAAGCTTGCTTACAGCCTGATCATTGAGACATTGTCTCAATTGAGACTCCTTCTTCTCTGATGACTCTAGCTTGTGTAAAGTTAACACAAAACTAGCCAGCATAAAACCTGAAGGCAGCAACTCTTAGAGCCAGTGAGAAAAAAATGAACCTACGTCATGTCTCACTTGAGACTAACAATGTGCATTTCAGCTACAGAACCTTCCAGATGTAATTCAACTCCCATGTCCCCTCTTCTTGTCGTACTTTATTAGTTATTAATTAATAAATATTTATAGTATTACTATGATTAAAAATAACTAACATGTGAATAGCGAGCTTGCTGCAGAGGGCCTATGTCAATCATTTAACTTCATCTAAAATCTATCTTCCCTTAAAACTTTATATAATATATAATTTTGCAACTATATAATTGCTACACTGTTACTGTGTGTGGATGGTGTGCAGGTAGATATGTGTAGATCAGGGGACAATTTTGTGGAGTCGGTTTTCTCCTCATATCTTTACTTGGGTTCTGGGGATTGGGATCAAACTCAGGTTGTCAGCTCGTGTGGCAAGTGCCTTTACCCACTGAACCATCACAGGGGTCCTGTTTATTTGTTTGGTTTTGAGACAAAGTATTTTGTATCCCAGGCTTGCCTCGGACTCAATATGTAGCCAAGGATGACCTTTAACTCCTCATCATTCTTCCTTTTCCTCCTGGGACCTGGGATTACAGGCTTGTGCCACCACATCTGTTTTTTTTTCCTGTGGTGCTATGGATTGAACCAGTGTGTGTACTGGTTCACATATGAGCACAGGTGCCTACAGAGGCCAGAGATATCAGATCCCCTGGAGCTGGACATGTGTGCAATGGTGAACCATTTGATATAAGTGCTGAGAACTGAACTGAGGTCCTCTACAAGGGCAGCAAGCATTCTTAACTGCTCAGTCATCTCTCTAGCCTGCAAGTCTAACCACACAGCTAAGGTAGGAAGGAAAAGAGAGATTAAAAGAAACAGGTCTACTATCAAAGTAGAACTGAATTTTATTATTAAAATTATTTTAAATTCTTAATTTTTTAACATGTAAGCATTTTATTTGTCAATTAATATACAGGCTTCATTAGACATAGGAATATATATTATATATCCTGGAGTCTAATCATCTGCAAGAATAGAGTCATACTGAGACACTACTGATAGAATGACTTCAGGAAGTATGGTGGAAACAAGGCTGAGAGAACTTCAACAAGATGAACAGAGGACACATGGGAGTCATCTCCCAGACTCCAAGAAAGTGACAGTGAAGAAATTACAAAAGGTTATCTCTGAAGTGGTGCTATAATTTTGAAGCTAAGGTAAGAGGCTAGCCTGAGCTACACAGGGAATTTCAGGCCATCCTTGGCTAGAGAGCAAAACACTATCTCAAAACAAACAACAGCAACAACAAAACCCTATGCTTTTTACAAAGACTTCAACCATGCAATAAAGAAAAAAGTCCAAGGGCAAAAGAAAGGTATCATAAAAAAATTTGACAATATTAAGACTTACTAAATAGGGAAAAGACCAGGGAAGTATGTACCCTTACTGGGGGTAGGATTGAGGAGGTGCACTGCAGCCGATGACCTGATGGAGGCTCAGGAGGTGAGTTGGACATAGGCAGAGTTCATGATTGCATCTTGGGAAAGAAACAGTAGATCCCTAGATTCCTTCTCAACGAAGTTCAGTTGTGAATACTCCACTTCAAATTGTGAATTTCCACCTCTACTGAAGGTTTGAGTGAAATGTACCTTTTAAAGAGGTTCAACTACTGAGGGTTTGTATTAGGACACCCAGAACATCTAAGGATGTCTGTGAGAGTCGGCATTGAAACGGGGAGCATTATGGGGCTGTGGCTAAAGTTCAGTCAGTAGAGGACTCATCTAGCATGCACAGAACCCCAAGTTCAATCCCTATCACAGCACGAATATGGGCATGGTGGTTCATGCCTGTAATTCCACCGCTCACTCAGGAAGAAGAAAGATCAGATATTCAGAGCAGTATTCCTTGGCTATCATAGTAAGTTTAAGGCCAGCCTGAGCTAAGTAAAATCTTCACTCAAATGAAAAATTGAGGGGATTAGTCTTTGTATCCTAAGACTGAGAATCCTGACTTCGTTCCTGAATACGGCACACAGAACCCTGGCTTCCAGGTTGGAAATAGAAGAGTTGTTCTATGGGAAGTTTGACTAACCTAGTGAAAAAGACCTATAGGCTCTCATGTCTGTTATAGCCAGCACATACTACTTCTTGTCATACAGTGAAAGCCACTAGTTAGCAGAGCCTACCCAGACATAAATTACCCAGAATGTTTTGATCAACTCTTAAAGGCTAAAATCAATATATTGATGTCTGACTCACTCTGACCAATGTACAACATAAGAGAAGAGAAGGGTTTATTTGGCTCGTGGAGGTATTGCCCATCAAGACAAGAAAGGCATGGCAGAGTTCCTGGTGAGGGGAGACTAAGTTAGAGAATTCTCATATGGTGGACCAGGAAGTTGAGAGGAAGCCTACACTGTGGAGTTGGAGCATGGCTGTCAAATGCTCACCCCTAGTAATGGACTTAATGGACTTTCACCAACTAGTGCTACCACTTAAAGACTTGCTGCACACATACACACACACACACACACACACACACACACACACCTGCCCCCAGTAGTGACAGAGAATAAGAATTCAGATCACAAGTCAGTGAGCATCATTCTTCAGTCAAGCCACAACACCTAGCAAAGATCTGGGAACAACCAACAGCACCACCAACAAAACCCAAGAGAAGATAAGAAGTAAGAGGGGCAGCAGAGCGAGTAGGCAGCTCGGGGGCCAATATGCTTAGACACGTAACAAAACACACCATGTCAGAGACCATGCAAAGGACAAACGTGTAAGTATCAGAGGATAAAGCTGGAGAAACTTCCTGAGAAGAAAATGTAAGAGGAGCCATCTAAGAGATCCCAGCGTCAACCAAAACTAGTTTCCAAAGAAGAGGATAGGAAATTTTAAAAAAAAAGGTAAAAGATTTGATGGTTAATATTGATCTTCATTTCGCCAGGATGTAGAATCACCTGGCGACAAACCTCTGGTCTTATCAATGAGTTTCTAGGTGAGTTAATTGATGTGGGAAGACATACTCTAATCATGGGCAGCACTATCCGTATGCTGGGGCTCTGGACTGAACACAAAGCAGAAAGGGAGCCAAGCGACAGCATTCGCCTCGAGCATTCCCCGCTCGACTGATCTAAGATGAAGGAGGGGATGCATTTATGTCCTGTTTGACTTGTCTGGTTAATAGACAGCTGGGGTAAGCTATTGATAGAGACATAGAAAACCAGAATAACGGTCATTATTAACTAGTAAAAATAAAAGTTTTACAAAAAGGGAAGTGAAATCAAAGTGAGATTATTTTTTGCCTGTGAATGATATTTATGAATCTTGCTAATTAAATTCTAAGGTTAATTTAATAGGAAGTCAATATTGGAAGAACAGTGTGTGTGTGTGTTTGTGTGTGTGTGTGCACGCCTGTGTGTATGTGTGTATGTGTGTGTATAAGCTTGTGTGTATGTGTGCAAAGTCTGTCAAGAGTTTGATATAAGACATTTCACTTTTGTCTTCTTTAAAGAAATGCAGCAGGTCAAACACATAAGAGGAAATCTTAAAAAGTAAACAGGCAGGAGAATTCTCTAGAAATATAAAGTAAGAGTAGAATAAATAGTTGAAGACTGGAGAGTGATTGCCTCTGAGCTGGGTGAGGTGGAAGCCTGCTTGGTTTGCTTTATAGTAAGACTTTAGGTGCTAGTCAGTTTCCCGGTTGATTTTCACCTGGGTTGGCTAGTGTTTTGTCAACTTGACACAAGCTAGTCATCTGGGAAGAGGAACGACAACTGAGAAAATGCCTCCTTCAAGATTGGAACATATGCAAGTGTGTAGGGCATTTTCTTGATTAATGAAGAACAATGTGGGACAGCCCAGAGAATTATGGGTGATGCCATGTTGAGCAAGCAGTGTTTCTCCACCATCTTTGCTCTGCCTCAGTTGCTGCCTCCAGGTTCCTGCTGGACTTCCTGCATTGAGTTCCCCTGATGATGGACTGCAACCTTTTCCTCCTCAAGTCACTTTTGGTAATGGTCTATCACAGCAGAAAAAAATCAAACTAAGGTAATACATATACATTTTTTTAAAAAATGAAATTCAAATTTGTAGTTAAAAACTAAAAAGAAAACAAATGACAATATAGAGTACACACATGTGCACACTTGCACATGTACACACACATGCACGTGCACAGAGAGAGAGATGGGGGAGAGGGACAGACAGACAGATAAGTGTGTGCATATTCTGGAATAAGAAGGCAGCCAGAGCTCAGTCTTGACTGACGGCTGGAGGCAGAGGATAGATTTCCTGGATTTCCAGTGTCTTTGGCAAAATCAAGTTCAAAAATATGCTCCAGCTCCGTCATGCCTGGGGCCGTGGGGGCCATCACTGCTGCAAACTGTCACACAGGAAAAGCTGGGCAGAAAGGAGAGACCATGCTGAAGGACAGACTGACTTTCACACTCCAACCTTGGCCATGGTAGGGTTGCCTGAGACCTTATCTCTGGGAAACAGGGCGTCCATGCTACTTTGAGTCAGACTCCATGTGGTGGGCACGTGGGAAGGATGGAGATGATAACGGTTCATTCTGTGAACTCCTGAGAGCCCATGAGGCCTCTGACTCATCTTCCTAATGCACCCTCAACACGAGCAGCTTTGGGAACAGTTTGCATTTTCTTTCTTTTCTCCTTTTTTTAAAAAAAGTGAAAACTTTAGGACAAATTATTCTGATCACCGCTCCTCCCACCCCCTCCCCCCTCCCAGTTTCCATTTTCTTCAAACTGTTAAAAATTCTGTCTTGGTTCAGCTCATGCTGAAAGATGACACCATAGTGTACCAGGCAGGTCCAGTCCTGAGATGAGATTGCCTAGTGAATGGCATATTTATAGTGAAATCTCATTCGTTTTATATTTAAACTTATGTCACATTTTTTTCTCAGAACTGAAATTCTTTCCTTAAGTGATTCTTGGACTAGGTATATATGTATGTGTGTATATACCTATATATATTGATGTGTTTATTGTTGTGATCATACAAAGAGAAAGAGGTATGAGAATATGTTCTATGGGGCATGTGGGGAAGGGGGTGCCTCAGCGGGCCCATGCTGAGGCATCCCTTCCCCCTAAGGGACCAGACACACAATGGTGTAGTATAGAATAGAGTTTATTTAGGGAATAGGGAGGGGAGTTAAGAGCGTAGTAGAGGCAGAGAAAGGCAGAGAGAGGGAGAGAGTAGAGAAGTAGAGGAAAGCCATGACCACAAGGAGAGAAGGGGGAAGTGAATGGGGGAAGGGAAGAGCCCAAGAGGGCAAGAGAGAACTAAAGGGTAAGAGACAAGAGGATAAGAGAATAAGAGGGAGAGGAGGGGCAAGAAGCCCCTTTTATAGTGGGCCAGACCTACCTGGCTGTTGCCAGGTAACTGTGGGGTGGAGCTTAGACAGAATGCTAACATTTATAAAAAGAGAAACGGAAATAAGATCTGTTCTCTGTGGTATGGTGAGGTGTCGGGGAGGAGGGTGCCTCAGGGTTCCACGCCCAGGCATTCCTTCCCCCTGAGGGACCAGCCACAGGAGAGTATAGTATAGTATAGAATAGAGTTTATTTAGGGCATTGGGGAGGGGGTGTTAAGAGTGTAATAGAGGCAGAGAAAGGCAGAGAGAAGGAGGGAGTAGAGAAATAGAGGCCCGCCATAACCACCTGGGAGTGGGGACAGGGAAAGAGAAGAGCCCAAGAGGGCAAGAGAGAAGAAAGGAGGAAACGGGAGAGAAAGGAGGGGCGAGCATCCCCTTTTATCGTGGGCCAGGCCTATCTGACTGTTGCCAGGTAATTGTGGGGTGGAGTTTAGACCGAAGGCTAACATATATAATGTGTGCCTGAGAGTGAGATCTATCCAGAGAACGGAGGGATAAGGTAAAGGAAAGAGAAAGAGATTCCAATTGGCTATTAATTTTTCTTTTTGTGTGTGTTTAATGTTTGTGACCTGTCATCAGTGCACGATTGTGATTTGTGTACTGGGGAGGTGGAGACGTGCTCGGCTTTGAGGGTTTCCTGGTTGCCAGCCTTGCTCAGTCATCAGAGCCAGATCCCGGCACCAGTGAGAGACTGTCTCAAAACTAAGATGGAGTCCTCCCAAGGAATACCACCCGAGACTGCCCACATGGCTTCCACATGCATGAATACCTTCACATACATGTGCACCTGCATACATCACATATACACAGAACATAACCCAAAAGAAAGCTGCTGGTGGCATGGGGCTTGTCTGCTTAGAATTAGTGAAACATTGCAATTTGGATAATAAATCAAAGTCGAATCAGAGACTCTGACTTCAGGGTCATTCATTAAGTTCTGAAAACTTGGGACATCTTGTTCTTCCTGTACTTAAGAATGGATGACAGCTATTTAGTACTTAATGGTTAACTATAAAAGATAGGGAAATCATAACTGAGAGAACAGTATAGTCTTGTTAACAAATTTTCTAAAACTCTCCTCCTCTGCCTCTCTCTCTATTCTCACACTATAGCTTAGACTTGCCTCAAACTCCCAGAGATCTGACTCTAGGACCTCACACACAAGTGCTGGGATTACCCACAAGTAATCATACCTGGCTCTCTCTTTTGTTTTTCCCTTGTACACATAATTCATCTCAGGAAAAGAACATTTACTTACTCCTCAAGTACATGCCAAATATTTATGTTTGATATGCTGTACACACTGTATTGAACATATAATCAAAACTTATTAATAGCTGACAACTTCTTTGAGTGAGAGGCCTAATTTGCTTTGTTGGGGGGGGCTATTTTTTTGAAGGATTTGTTTTACTTGTGTGTCTGTTGTATGGTTTGTGTGCATGTGTGCATGTATATCTGTATATGTGCATGCTATGTGTATGCATGCATGTTTGTGGTTTGTGTGTGTGTGTGTCTCTGTGTGTGTGTGCATGTAAGTGTGTGGTTTGATTGTGTGTGGTGTGTCTGCATGTGTGTGTCTATGTGTCTGTGTGGTTTGTGTATGTGCATGTATATATGTGGTTTGTCTGTGTGGTGTACGTCTGCATATGTGCATGTGTGTGTGTTTATGTGAGTGTGTGTGTGGTTTATGTGTATATACATGTGTATGTGGTTTGTGTGTGCATACATGTCTATGTATATGTCTGCATGTGTGCATGTGTATGTGTCTATATGAGTGTGTGTGTGGTTTATGTGTATATACATGTGTATGTGGTTTGTGTGTACATGCATGTGTATGTATGTGTCTGCATGTGTGCATGTGTGTGTGTCTGTGTGAATGAGCATGGGTTCAGGTGCTGGAGTTACAGGTACTTGCAGACACTCAGCTTTTTACATACCAGGTGCTGGGTGGGATCTGAACTCTGACCCCCATGAGTATGCAGCAAGGGCTCTTAACCACCAAGCCATCTCTCTATTATCTCGTCATAAAAATCCCTATCTATTTCTTCTTAGTACCTTTGATCACAAAATATAAACAAAAGAAGTATGCTTGGTTCATTAGATGCCATACTTCCCTGATTCTTTAAAATCAACCTTTCAAAAACAAGAGCCCACTTTCCTCTGAGAGCGGAAATGTGTGCTAGAGAAGACAAGAGGTATCTTTTATATCTGATTGATCCAGCCTGATTCAAAAGCTCCAGTCAGCAGTTCTAATGGAAGAGGACGTGCAGTCTCAGGTGCAGCTGCCGGGCTGAGCAGCTGCTTTCTGATATTGGTCGTGGTGGTTGGAGGCTTATTGATTTCCATCGGAGGACAGGAGGAAGCAGGTCTGAGATGCTCTCTGCTACATTTAATATGCGCTCACTACCACTCTTGCATGAATTCCCAGGGCAGAGCTTAATAAGGCCTTGTGTGTTGTCCTTGGGGTTATTATCTTGAGTGTGCACCAGAATCTAAAGGACACTAAAAACACCCAGTGTAGCAGGAGTGTGTTTAAATGTCCTGAAGGCTGGTTTTGTTGGCGGCTATAAGGTAAACGAACTTACTTTTGATATTCTAATTCCTTTAGAGACTTTCATAATTGGCACCAAGATAGTTAGAGTGAAGGAAACTTTGAATGCAGGGAATCTCCTCCACCATCGATCTCCATCTCCAGATCTCCAAAGCATAAGATGTACATTTGATTGATCTCTGAATGAATATGACTCCAAGTGTACCACACAAATCAGAGGCTCTTTTTTTTCTTCTTCTAATTTATTATAAGAATAGACACAAAAATCTTAGATGAAGGCTTGGGAGGAAGTCAGAGCTCAGTGAACTGGGCACAGTGGTGTGTATTTCTGTAACCCCAGGAGTTGGCAAGGGGAGCATCATCCCAGGGAAATTCAAAGTCATCCTATGTATAACTTGTGGCTATTAGCAGTAGAACCTGAATTTCCACAATCTTCCCAGTTAACTGATTTCTCTGCCACCCTGCCCTTGTAGGTATATATGTATTCTTCCCCAAGAATGGACACTAAAGGATATTTTTATGTAGTAGAAACAAATAGAAGAGCAAAATCCCCAAAGCTTTAGCCTAGAAGTTGTCTTATTTGTAGACTTATTGGTCCTCCGATTCTTAAGTTTTGTTCATTGCTAATATGTTCCCTTCACAGGATGACTCCTCTTCTACTAGAATTGCTCCCTCCCTTCAAGAATGGAGACCCAGAGGTTGCATGTGTACGTTGAGACTTTGTTTCTGTGTGTCTCCATGGGCTCTACCAAAGAGGGCATTCTCCCATGACAAGCCTTCTTATCTGTCTCTTTGGAGTTTGCAAAGAACTTTGGATCACACAATACCAAGAGGTACAGTTACTGAGAAAGCTCTCCTACTGAGAGGCACATGAGGAAGAAACTTCAATGACAGCCTAGAGGAAGGAGAGACAGTTGAAGAAAGATGGGGCTGGAGGCCAGGGCAGGAGAGTATTAGGCTGAGGCATAGAGAAAGATGAGGGGAGTAGAGAGATAACTGTTGATGGGCCTTTGTTTCTATATTTCTTTTTGAAAGCGGTTCTCACTGTACAGCCCAGACTAGGCTTGAACTTACTGTGTAGCCCAGGCTGAGTTTGAATTCCTGGCAATTCTCCTTTGTCAGCCTCCTGAGTGCTGGGATTACAGGCATGTAGTGTGAAATCCTCTTGGAGAATTCTCTCCTAACTGGCTTGGTCCTCATGGAGACTGTCTTTCTATGTATGTCGTCATCTGTGAGACAGTGATTATCACTTTGCTAATTAAGATAGTTGAATGGGCTGACATTATTAACTAGTGAAACCCGTTAAAAGAAAAACTTTTGCATCCTCTGAATGGTTCATGGTTAGAATTTTGTTTTGTTTTGTTTGGAGATAGGGTTTCTCTGTGTATCCTTGGGTGTCCTGTAACTCACTGTAGACCATACTGGCCTCAAACTTAGAGATCTGCCTGCTTCTGCTTCCCGAGTTCTGGGATAAAAGGAGTGTGACACCATGCCTGGGCATGATTACAGTTTTGTTTTGTTTTGTTTTTTAAATTGCCAGAATTTGAGCCGATTTTTACTCAGAGGCTTTGGTCTTCTCTGCGATCCTAATACATGATCAGAGCTGTTTCTGGTAAAAGGGCAAAAGATCATCTTTTGGGTCTTGAGCTGGGATTTTAATAGTCAGAATCATTCACATTTGGATTTTCTGTGGTGAATCTCATTAGAGATATGTTGGGGCCTTTGCCTGTGTCTTTCACTCTGGCAGAGATTACTTGGCTTAATTTTAGTCTATGGATCCCAGTCTAGTTGTTTTAAGCCAACACTTTTGTATGGCAAAGATGTCTTTGTACTTCGTTGAAGGAGAGGTATCCCTTTCTGTCAGAGCACTGTCCTTGCCTATTTCTTTGAAGGCCATGAAGTTTGGAGATGGGGTTTAGTGAGAGTGAATGCATTTGAGAGGAGAGTCCACTTTCAATTAAAAGGTTCTAGAAATGGGTACTTCCAAAATGTACTAAGGCAGGGAAAATGACTACTTAAAATGAAGGCAAAGTTTTTGCTATATTATGAGCACTGAAAAATGCATCTCTGGGTAGATATGTCTCTTCTTTATGAAGCTATTGTTGTTATATTTTCGATTACATTTCAAGTTATTTTCCAATGGAAAAACAGAAGCATCAACTGTAGATTAGGCAAAGTAGCCACACATGTCCCATCCACAAGGACAGAATGAAGGTTGTTAGTGCTTAGCATTCCAGACTGAAAATATCCATGTGTGGAGAGAAGCTCATAGAAGCCAACATTCCTTGGGGTTTGCAGAGTCAATACTTTTAAGAATGAAGAGGTGGTGGAACGCAGAGTTTTCCTCTCTTGCCTCACTCTGAAGAGACCAACCTAACTAGAGGAATTTCAAGTGACACTGTGAAGGTTCTGCTGCAAGAGTTTTAGAGAACCTTGAGGTGTTCTGAGCAGGAGAGCAAATGCAGTGTTTATGCGACTTACTCACTTACCCGTTTGATATATTTGGGGAAACCCAAGAAGACTCCCTTTTCCAAAAATAGCTTCCCAACCAGCAGTGTACCTGTAGCTTCATAATTAGAGACTGAATTTCTGTTTAAAGAATCATTCCATTAACACAGAAATAGTCCTGGGAGTTAGCTATGAAATTAATATCTGACTAACATGTTGGCTCAAAAGAAGTCATTCAAGCATGACTATCGGAATTCTAGACTCTCAAAGTACGTGCTTTGTATTGCATAAAACTGAGAGACTTTTCCTGAGGGCTTGCCCTTTCCCACTAGCTTGTCACCTCGCCCGGGTGTGGGGGTATTAGAGATCATGAGATGGCAGCTCAGCTCAGGTCTTGGGATTGTTCTCCTCAATTGCAGTTATAGAAGATTAGAATATTACAAGGCTAACTATTTGGATGGGTAAGGAAGAAAAAAAAGTATAATTTTGCGCACAGGAGATGAAGAGCTCTGGAGAAATTGTATTAAAGATGCTTTGTGGTGGCCAGACAATAGAATTCCTGAGCAGCCTGCTGTCCATTTCAGGGATGCGGGGTGACAGGTGTTGGGGGTTAGCACCCAGCAGCAAGGACATGAAAGAGAATTGGAAAGTGAAGATAGCAAAGATATGAAGATAAGTTTAGAGGATTTAACAGTGATGGCAGTGAGGTGGAGACTCCTTTGGCTGTACATGATTGTAAAGGAGGGGGCTGTGAGGACATCTGCCCAGACTTGTTCTGCTCTTGGGTATTAGTTTCCTTCCTGAATTCTAACATGTATATTGATCTCTGTGAAAGAAGCAAGATGAACCCCTGCAGGACAAAAGCTTTTGATGTTCCTCAATCGAACTCAGCCGTGTTAAACTTTCTTATTGAATCTGGCTCTAGCTACTGTGTCTGAGTGTGAACAGCCTTGAACCATATCTGAGAAGTTTCACAAATCATGGTTCTGTATATAGTTTTAGAAGACTGGTACTATCCCAAGGATGACTCTATCTTGAATGTACATATTTTCTGGAGCAAGATTTCAGGAGAAGCCACAGAGCGCAGTTAGTTTGAGAGAACCCACAGGGTCAACAAACATGTTTAAACGGTTCCTTAATGGCCACAAAACTAATAGAAACTAACAGTTAGTTGTCTCCAATAATTCTGAATTTTCTCTGTTCCTCGAGATCAGCTGTACAAATAAGGTATAAGCAAAAGATGATTATGGCAAACATAAAAGACTATAGATACAAAATATAAAGATCCTCTCTCCCATCCCCGAATGTTTTCATCTATAAAAGTAACTTAAAAGTTTTCTTAATAGATTTCCCATTGATAGACAGAGAAAATAGGTAGATATAATAATAGAAAAATAATTTAATTATCTAAGTGGTATTATTCCGTATCTTATTTTTCACTTTGTCAATCAGAGCATACATTTTTTTATTTTGTCTCAGTTTGAACTGAAGGACTTTAATGCTTATAACCAATGCTTTGTCTACACAGTCTTGTTGGAGATATGTGGAAGAAATAAAGGCACCCAATCATGTGACTCTCTGAGTTTCCCTGGAAGGCTTGTTCCACGAGAGATCGCTGATTACACCCTCGCCACCCCACCTAATATTTATGAGTTACAAACTTCTAGCACATGTTTTTAGTAAGGTATACATTGCTTATTTTGTACATGTTTCCAGGAGAGTAGCATTGTGACCACTCTGCAAACAGGTTGGGACTGCACTGTACACTACAAAAATTCTTCTTTTCCCATAATGGAGAATAGGCCCACAAAGATGTTCTCTTTCTCACAGTTGGTACTAAGCAAGGCCTGAGCCACTGAATGGTGAGGAAGGGAGCGGGGACTCTTCCAGTTTCCTCCTTGGCAGCGTGTCCAACCTCTTTCTGTGCCCTTTGCAACCGCTTGAGTACTTTTTCCAAGTGATTGGCATCTTACTGTTGGTCTGAACTCCCTCTCCCCCTCCCCACCACCTCTTCCTTCTGAGTCAAAACAGCATTCTGAAAAAGCTGAGTGAGCCCTTTAGTCCTCCAAGAAATGGGCCGAAAGCAGCTGTGAGAGAGACCATTTCAGTCCAGAGGGATTAAACAGGATGGCCACTGAAAAAGAAAGCATACCTAACAGTTTCAAATGGGACTGCTCTTAACTGGGTCACCCTGAACCACCGAACACACTTCTTGTTTCAAATAAATGTGGCAGTTAGGGCCAGAATGGGGTGTTGGCAAGATAATTCAAATGGCTTTGTCTTTTAGAGAAGAGCCAACACCTTCTAATAGCAAGCAGAAGGAGACATGGGCCGGGTTGTTTGACGTTCATCCTGAGCCTTGAATCCAGTTTCTGAAACACTCAGAGAAACATGCATACTTTCTTTTCTTTTCCCTTATGCCCTCCCTGCTCCCTCCCTTCCCCCTTTCCCTCTCTTCCCTTCCCTTTCACACTCTGCACCCTTTCTCCTCTCCTCTCCTTAATGAGAACTTTGTGGGGCATAGTTCTTCAGAATAAAGACTAGAGAACCAGCTTAATTGACAAGAGTGCTGGCCGGAGGTCCACAAAGCCCTGGGTTTGATCCCCACCCCACCCCCACCCCAGCACCTTGTAGTATATAAACTAGGTATGGTGACACATGCCTGTAATTCCAGCATTTGGGAGACAGAGACCGGATTTTCCAGCAAACTGGCTCCTTAGACTAGCCAATGAGCAAACTCTGGGTTCAGTTGAGAGAGCCTGACTCTTAGGTGAGGACTGAGGGAGAAATCAAATGTCAACTGCAGGCCTCTGTATATACACATGTGCACATGTGTACCCACACACATAAGAACACAAATATACATATATACACTATACAACACAACACATACACACACACACACACACACACACACACACACACGCACGCACGCACGCACGCATCAACAAACACATGCACATGCAACCCTAAGAAATGTAAGTGTATTAAGTATTTATTCTGTTCTAAGCACTGTGATAAGATTGTTATTGGACCCTTATGACCACATTGAGAATAGATTTGGGAGCAGACATCCAGTCTTTCTGACTCTCACTATCATGTTATTATCATGACTTTATTTATTAACTGGTTTTTGTGTATTTGTTTGTTTTGCTAGGGTCTCATTTTGAAGCTCACCCTGGCCTCACACACTCTTATTTTAACTTGGGTTCTGGGGATTTGAACTCAGGTCCTTATACTTTCTTAGTAAGTGCTTTCCTTAGTCATCAAGCTATCACCGCAGTCCCCCTTTGGCTAATTTTTATTATGAAATCAAAGCTGCTTCTATCCAAGAAAGAACTCTGAAACATCTCAGAATTTGAGTTTGAAATATTAACGACTATAGGATTTCTGGAAGCTTTCCTAAGTCTCTTGGGCTTCTGAGAGTGACACTGACTTTTGGTCTCAGACCTCTAAAGGGGAAATGGATTTTACCAACCTTGGTAAGCTTCTGTTATTCATAGTCATGGCCCCGGGATTTCCCTCTGGCTAAATGGCTGACTCAATACTTCTTGTTTTAGAAAAAAGGAAGTCACAGAAAGGCACCTGTTAATTAACCTAGCCTCAAGTGACACTGGTGTGTGTGTGTGTGTGTGTGTGGTCCTTGGCGTGGATATGAACCCTGCCATATGGAAAGATGAATGCCATAGGTACTAGAACAAACCAGAGATCTCAGCACTTGGAAACAAGATGCAAGAAAATCAAGAATTCTAGGCCAACCTGGCCAACATAAGACTCTGTTTCAAGATAATAGAGAGTGAGCAACAGGGAGAGAGGGACTGAATAGCTGTTTTCTAAGATGCTTATTTTTCTTTTCCCTTAAACATGATTTTTAACTTGGCCCCCCAAGAAGGAATAGGCAAATAAGTTGTTACTAATGATGAAAAGAATTTTCCATGGGTTTCCTCACACTTAAAATCACTAAGATATACTTTTTCATTAGTGTTAAGTTCTGGGTTATATCAAATTCTATGCTAAAGAGGCTGAAAGAGGGTTTTGTTGAATATATGATCTATTTCCACTCATTGTTGATCTGGGTCTTTTTTAATGCAATAGTCCAAGGCCTGTGGCCCAACCAAAGGGCGTCCACCCTTTCTTTACTCTCTCGTCCATTTGATCAAGTGGGTCACTAACACACATTTATTAACTCTTTCCAGTGTATCAGGCTTCATGATGTGGAGTTACGGCTACAATCTAGGGATAAGCAGGCATTACTAAACGAACAGGGCCGGCTTTACAATATGGGGAAGAAGAGGAAACTGCAGGGATGGAGGAACAGTGGGTGACTCATCGCCTGTGGTCAAGGAGGGCTGGAGCAGAGGAACTGGCTCCACACAATGGCAGAACAACACACTTTGTGGTATAACACCAACCTGCTTCCTGGATTATGTTTTCTGACAGATACAGCCTTTGTTTTTGATCATTCCCTTCAGTTGGATAGTTGACCTGAAGACTATAGTCTACTCATTGTGAATCCCAGGATAGAGGCAGAATTATGTGCCACTCACATGACAAATCACTAAAATGACTGTGGCTCCTGACCTTCAAAGGCTTCTAGCCTCACTTCTTTATGAGGAGAGTGGACCTTTCTTTTTTAGTTCTATCTGAAGTTAGCTTTAAGGTTTTCACTTCCCCATTTTAGCTAGAGTCCTGTGCATCATCAATGAGTGTCTGTTGTCCTGCTATCTCCTAGGACCAAGCACTGTACTATGATACCTTCGTTGCTTACAGAATTCTCCTTTAAAATGCCATTCATCCTAAGAATATTTTCATAATGTCCAAGGATCCTCAGACAATGTCAGAATCAGACAATCTCTTTAATACTCCTGAATGATGGCTTAAAACTTGCAACTTTTAACATGTTATCCCAGTATTTAAGAAATGTCTAAGTGGGGGCCAGGTGGTGGTGGCACATGCCTTTAATCCCAGCACTTGGGAGGCAGAGGCAGGCAGATTTCTGAGTTCGAGGCCAGCTTGGTCTACAGAGTAAGTTCCAGGACAGCCAGGGCTATACAGAGAAACCCTGTCTCTAAACAAAACAAAACACAACAAAACAAAACAAAACAAAAAACAACAAAAAAAGAGAAATGTCTAAGTGAAGCTTTTAGGAATGATGAAACTAATCACATCATGTTGTAAGCTGATCCCTTCAACAAGAGTCAGATAAGAGCTAGGGGTACTCCTGCTGAAACCCAGTTTAGCCCCATGTGAAACTCAGCTCAGTATCAAAGGTGGTTAAAGGGCACTAAACTTCTTAAATGAGCAAAAATAATATTTTCTATATCCAGGGATATGAATAAATAAATGTATATATGCATATATACAGAAATGAGCATGTATATAAAATCATTTGTATATCCAGGAATACGGATGTATATGTATACGTGTACGTGTACGCGTACGCGTATGCGTATGCGTATATGTATATGTATGATATATATGTATATACATAAATATGTGTGTATATAATTTTTTGTATTTAGAGGGATATAGATAAATATTTATGCATATATATACAAATGTATATATATGAACAAATGTGTATATATATATACATCTGTGTATTTATATTCATATATATATGTATTCATATCTCTGGATATACAAAACATTTTTATACATACTTATTTGTATGTATATATTATATATACTTGTGGAATGTACTATCTTTTAATCTCAGTCCTTTAATCCTGGCTAATTTGATTTCTAAGACTAGAAAGTTTCAAAGGCTATTTGTTAGAATTTTCTCACAGGCCTAACAGGTTCCAATATTCTTCACATTTCATTGTAATGTTTCATAGTTTAGTATTCTTTGTGTATGTGCATGTGGGTGCATGTGCGAGTGTGTGCACATTCATTTGTTTGGAGGACATAGGTCAGCATTAGCTGTCATTGCTCAGGAGAGTTCTACCTTGCTTGTTTTGTTTTGTCTTTTGAGGCAAGGTCTCACTGAGACCTTGGGCTTCTAGATTAGCCTAGGCAGGCTACACAATGAGCTCTAGATGTCTGGGTCTCCAGCATCAAGGTTCTGATCTTGTGCTACTAGGCTCAGCTTTTTATGTGGGTGGTCAGGTTCAAACTGAGTTCCTCCACTCCTCCACTGCTGGTGGGATTGTAAGATGGTACAACCGCTCTGGAAATCAGTCTGGCGGTTCCTCAGAAAACTGGACATGACACTTCCGGAGGACCCTGCTATACCTCTCCTGGGCATATACCCAGAGGATTCCCCAACATGCAATAAGGACACATGCTCCACTATGTTCACAGCAGCCTTATTTATAATAGCCAGAAGCTGGAAAGAACCCAGATGTCCCTCAATGGAGGAATGGATACAGAAAATGTGGTATATTTACACAATGGAATACTACTCAGCAATTAAAAACAATGAATTCATGATTTTTTTTTAGGCAAATGGTTGGAACTGGAAAATATCATCCTAAGTGAGGTAACCCAATCACAAAAGAATACACATGGAATGCAATCATTGATAAGTGGATATTAATTAGCCCAGAAGCTCTGAATATTGAAGACACAATTAGCATATCAAACAATTCCCGTGAAGAAGGAAGAAGAGGGCCCTGATCCTGGAAAGGCTTGATCCAGCATTGTAGGGGAGTACCAGGACAGAGAAAAGGGAGGGGGAATCATTGGAGAATGGATGGAGAGAAGAGGACTTATGGGGCATATGGGGAGGGGCGAACTGGGAAAGGGGAAAGCATTTGGAATGTAAACAAAGAATATAGAAAATAAAAAATATATATATACAAAAAAATCCCAAAAAACAAAACTGAGTTCCTCGTGCATGTGATTTGGGCACTTTACTGACTGAGCTGTCTACCATACATTCTTTATGAAGCCTTGTTTTCTGTCCAGTAGAATATGAGTTCCATGCCAGCAAGGCCTGTTTACACCCTGCTAGCAGTTCTTAGCACTTAGGAAAGATCTATGCATAGAAGCACACAGGAAATGGTGCATGGATTGTGTGTCTGCCTGCTGATTGCTGACCTCAGAAATCTGAAACTCTCCATTTGTCCTTTCAACAAATAATCAACACAATTAAATGATATTTAGCTCAACTCCAGGTTAAGATACCTTATATAGATGATGGTGATGGTAGTGACAGGATTTAAGTTAAAACAGTTCACAAAGTCATTGCAACAGTATAAAAGAAACAGCTCTTCACAAACGTGAGTGCCGGTACCTAACTATGTGACTTGTTTTGCCCAATGAGACATTAGCAAGCAACATGGAGTTAGAGGTATGGGAAAGCATTGTGCATTGAGCCTTGTCTTCTGGAATGCTGAAGAAGTCCAGGCCATTCAGTATTAGAATGAGAATCTCTATAGAGAGAAAGACCATTTGGAAAACAAGGGAGGTCTTCCACCTTTCTGGTTTTCCAATTACCCTACTGTAGTATCACTTGTGAGTGAAGCTGTCTGGGAATGTACTTCTCCAGACCATAAGCCAACACTGTAAAGGCATCATTGGGTCCTTTGTTCTAGTGTAGGATTCAGCTCAAGCTGCCCACCCACAGACTCTTGAGCAGGTGGTCGGTGTGTTACGTTACTTAGAGTGACTTTGTAATATTAAGTAATTGACATAGTTACTATGCTTGGGTCACTGAACATTGGTGTATTGTCTCAGTTCACTTACAAGGTAACTCAGCCATTCTTTATCATCTCTATCCTGAGGATAACTAACTTGCTTAGGTCAGTACCTAGGTTAATGATGGAGCAAGGATGTAAACCAGGTCTGCCAGAATCTAGACTGGTTCTTGCTGTTGTCTATGTTTCCTTTGTGATAACCTTTACCATCTGACCATATCTGGAATTTTAAACTGCTTGCTTCTGTAAAAGGACCTGTCATACACATAGACTTGTTAGGGGCCTGTGCTTGCTACAATAAAAGATTACCAACCTCTGACACTTGATTTGCTTTTGTATATCAGTCAAACTGAGGTGAAGTACTTGAATAATTTATTTGATGAATCATTGCAAGATTTGTCAGAGGGCACAAAATACTTAGTTTTCTAATATTTTTTTGTATTTTTTGTTATTATCTTAGTAATTATAGACTATGGTCAAATAGTACAGACAAAGTTGGGAGTGTAGAGAAGTTGCATCAGGCTGTTTGGTCTTCAGCACCAGTGTGAAACCAAGCATGGCATCCCTAATTCCAGGAGGTGGGAGGTGGTGTCTTAGAGATCAGAAAACCAATATCATCTTCTAAAATGGCTGAGTTAGAAGCCACTTTGTTTTTCAAGGGACACTGACTCAGAAAAAGAGAGGAGAGGAGAGGAGAGGGGAGGAGGGGAGAGGAGAGGGAAGGGGAGAGAGAGAGAGAGAGAGAGAGAGAGAGAGAGAGAGAGAGAGAGAGAGAGAGAGAGAGAGAGAGAAACAAGATGAAAAATGAAAACAATGTAGAGGCAAGTAGACTACTATGACGTCAGTTGGATTGCACCGAGATAGATAACAGATTCTACCACAGAATAAAGCATTGCATCTTGGTGTCAGTGTGTCCAGTGCACCTATTAGTACAAGTACAAGATCTGTACAAGGTCTGAAAGGGCCACCTGCAACATTCATTTGTTATCAGCATCTTGGAGGAAGTGAAGAAGCTGATATATCTTATCTTCCTGCAGTGCAGTGGGGTGGGTCGACTGTCCTGTCAGCACAAGATTTTTTTACTTTGAAAATCAGGAAATTGTTTCAGGATTGTATGTGGGCATTTGCGAATCTCTCTAATCTAATGTGGGCATTTCTAGTTTCCTTATCCAGTATGAACATTTCCTAGGCTTCCTTACCCAAGGGGCACATGACTGCTTTTCTAAGATGATTTTACTGAGTTCTGAAATCCGACCTTCATTACCTAAGAGATTTTCACAGTTAAGTATCTCATCTCAAATTAAAGGATCTATCAGGGATAAAACAGAGTCATCATCATCCCCTAAATGCTCGCAGAGTTGAGAGAGCTCTTTGTAAAACTATCTCTCTGTTGGGACTTACCAATCAATAGGGGCAGACTAGTCCTTAAAAGCTATGATTTGGGGACTTTCCCAAGTATGGAAAAGGTAAGATTTCTGAAAGCTATTGAGAGAGTTACTGATATTGACAATGATTAGGAATAAATCGTGATATATATACTTGCTTCCATCTAACATGATATGAAGCTGTAAGGGATGTGTTCTTCTAGCCTTGAAAATAGTATCATGTGACATGACTATTGTTAGATCTGTTTTTCTCTTGTCATCTCAGAAACTGAGAGCATTAGGAGTTATCTCACTAGCTGTGTTCTTAAAGCTTTAGTGTCTTCCACGGATATCTGATTATCTTGACACTCTTTGCACAGTTCTGTTGAAGAGGAAGTGACCACTTGATAAGACAGTGCATTCCATCTTTAAGAACCTATGTTATTGCAGATCCAAGCTTGTTTAATAAATTCTGGCCTTCACTTCTATCTGTTCTTTAGGCTGTTTTATATGAACTAGATTTCTTTTCGCATGAAAGTCTTTTCTCCCTGTGATTTTAGAGGGTAGCTTCTAGTTTAAAAGGTGAGAGCACAGCACTATATAAATGGTCTTAACTCTGCTGATAGAAAATATAGTCAATGTTACAATTACATCAAAGAAATATCAGGAGTTTCCTCCACACAGTAACACTGGGCTGAGGGGTAAGTCTAGGTTGTCACTGTGGTACTTGCTTGGGTATCCAGACACATATGAATGCTATTGTGCATCTCTTGCTGGTTACAAAGTTGGGAGAGAAAGAACATAGGTCAATACACATAGGAGATTCCTTTGGCCTTACACTTGCCCTCTTGGATAAATGAAGAGATTACTACTATAATTTCAAAAAGAAAATCCAAGTATTGGGAACAAAGATTTGGCATTTTGTTTTGTAAGCTACTTAAAATGTCACTTATGTATTTTACTGTGTGGTGAGACACTTGCACACCTGAGATGTGGTACCATCTGCAATGACAATAGGGCACACACCCCGGATCACAGATGGCTTACAGCATGTTGATTTCACCTTGTTTATTTCAGCCGGAGATCATCAGTGTAGCCAGTGGAGTGTAAGATGCCTTCTTCTCAGTCAGGAGTGGCTTTTATTGTGGATCTTGTGATCTGTCTGAAATGATGACATACTAGAAACAGGCTGACATCCAAGCATCAATCAATAACCTCTCGTCATTCCCATTTAGCTCTTTGTGAAGTATTTTTAAAGGACACTGTGTCCTTTAAAAGCCAGGTGTGGTGGCACAGACCTGCAACCCTAACACCTGGGAGACCAAGGGCGGAGGACTGTGGGTGCTAGACCATCCCATGCTGCATCATCAGACTCTGTTGGTGAAACGGTAAAATAAATCTCTGATCTAGTCCACACTGTCATAAAAGCAAAGCCAGTTATTTCTCTCTGACTTTGCATATGATAAGATATAAGTCATTTGAGAGCAAGTGGATTTGCTATTTTTCTCTCATAGCTGGGACTTTTGCTTGTTGTAAAATGCATAAATACCACTGATAGGGATTTTCAAAAAAATATGTACAGGATCCATCTTCAAACTGATGGCTTGTGGCAGGTAGAAAGGGACTTGAAATGATAAGGCAGGTTTTTCAAAGAAAATAGAAGGAGCTGGAATTCATTTCAAGTAATTATAGAGACCCGTGTTTTACTCTGGCGGCCTATGTGAGAAGTAAACAGACCAACTCCTGCCTTGCCTAGCCTTTGGGGTGTCAGAGAGTCAGTGGCACCTTAAAAATAACTGCAACAGGATAAGGGATGGGAGGAAAAAATAAACACTGCTAACAAAATAGTTTATTAAGGAAGGAAGTAGACCGAAGCACACAGAAGCAGTCATGTGCAGAATAAATATAGAAGTGCACTCTTCCAGAGACACGCTAGGAAAAACCCCGACCCACATACACTGAAAGCCACCCAAGGAGAGAGACAATAGGCTGGCGGGATGAGATCTTATCTGTAGTCCAAAGGAAAAGCCCCACACAGGAAAATACATGGTAAAAATAGAACTAAAGCATAGGGAGAAATCACTAACCAAAATCTGTGTACATAGTGACAGCTCAGGCATTGAAAATTATAAAGCAGTATGGAGGAGATATGCATGCTCCTTACAGAGGGACCTGGAGACATCTGCAGAGTGTGACAGGCTGGGGTCACCACGTCTTCCCACAACTGACACCGACAGACATCTGCCAAGTTTTAGAAATTCTTTATTCAGTTAAACCCTGAATTATTCTTATTTTTTAACAGGGGAAGGGGGCAAAGTATAAAGGTATAAAGGTACAGATATTCTTTAGTTCGTTGGCTACAAAGATTATGTAATTGTTTATTTAACATTGCAAATAGATCACAGGCCTTGTAGTCCAAGTTTGAGCAATGTCCATCAGGTAGCAAATCTTTAAGGCTTTACAAGCCGTTGGGCCTTTGTCGTAGGTTCCAACTGTGACACGAAGGCAGCCTTAAGTAGTCCACAAGTGAGTGAATGAGCGTGGTGAGGTTTATTTACAAAAACGGTCAGGAGTGAGTACTTGGTTCTTGGGATAGACTGTGCCAGCCCCTGCTTGATTGATCTCCTGCAATCCCCAGGATTGCTTCCTGATGATGAGAGAGTTAATACCTGATTTGCACTCTGTGATTGACAAGCTGATTGACTGTCAGTGAGCCAGGTGTGCCAAAGTGCTTTCAGAGAGCACATACCTCTTCTGAACTATGCTAGCTAGCTCTTTCAGAGAGGGCTTTAATGTACTAGACATATTAACAGCATACATAGTGAATGTTTAAAAAAAACTAATTTTTTCTGCGTGTCAGTAAAAAAGATTTTTTATGTTGACCAAAAAGCAAGTTGAAGAGGAAAAGGCCATTTAGCTTGTCCTTGCTGTTCATCATTGAAAGAGGTTAGGACAGGAACTTAAACAGGCCTGGAACGTGGAGGCAGGAAGCAATGCAGAGACTGTGGAGGGGTGCTGCTTATTGGCTGGTCCCTCATGACTGGCTCATCCTGCTTTTTATAAAACCCAGAACCACCATCCCAGGGGTGGCCCCACCCACAGTGGGCTGGGCCTTCTCACATCAATCACTAAGAAAGAAATTGTCCTATGGGCTTGCCTAAAGACAGATCTTCTGGAGACATTGTCTCAGTTGAGGTTCCCTCCTCTCAGAGGACAATAGCTTGTGTCAAGTTGACAAGAAATTGGCCAGTACCAGAATAAACTCTGGGTTTCTAAACTAGATACTTACTTGAACTTAACTCAAGGAAATCCCAGCTCCCAAACAATCAGGCTTTGACATTCAGGTCATCCTGTGACATCTTCTGGACTTCAGGGAAGAACTTGTCATCTGTACAAGTTCTTTATAAACTACACAGGTAAGGTCTGCCTCAGAGTTAAATTTTGTGATAAATACCACCAAATGGTGTTGAATTACTATTTTAGGGGAAATGGCAGGGGCTAAGAATGTGTCTACGCTGACAAGTAGATTTTACACTCCTTCCTTAGGATTATGGCTTGTTTATCAAACTATTCTATGGTGAGGCCTTGTTCCATTTACATTTAATTTTATATTTATATTAACATTTAATCTACATTTAATTTTATATTTATATTAACAGATGAGGTTCGTCTCTACCACAACCCCCCTTTTTTCATAAAAGACTTTTTTCAATATTTGTTTCTTGCCTACCCTTATATTTTACAACACACCCACACACACACACACACACATACATACACACGTGCACACACTTAAAAAAAAAAACAAAGGAAGATAAGGATGAAATAGAAGACTCAAACTTACAGAAGAATAAATATCAGGATTGCTACTGGCCTCCTAAGAACAATCTTGCTTTACACAGTAAATAACTCCCATGGTCATTCCTGTAAATACCACCCCCCCTGATCACAAACTTGTTTCCAGACAATGTTTTACTAATAATGGAGGAGGGACCTAGGTAGAGAAAATTTAGCTAAAATATTTTCGAAGTCTGCTACTGAAAAATCAGTCTGATGAGCTGTTTTTTTAAAGCAGTGTGATTGTTAAAGGAAAAGCAACATTTACTCTCCTCACACCTTGCCAAAATACAGTTACAGAATGAACATGGAAACACACCAGCATTTTTTAGCTTTGCCTCGTCTTGGGCTCTGGCCTGGGCTCCAGCCTCCCGTTGTCTGTGGTGCTCTGGCTCCTGGTCTTCTTGAAGACACAGTGTGTGTCATGAGCTGGCTCTCTCTGACGTGCTGGGTACCTCAGCAGCAGCAAGTGTTCCTTTTTGGACCCAAAATGCTATTCCTAGAAAATGAACCATGGTTAAAATAAGATCGACTGCTCAAACTAGTTTGACCCTGCCTCTTGTCATTTTCTCTGACCTTTAGAATATTGTACAATGTTTTATACTTGAAGACTTTGAAAATGTCTATTGCAAAGTTATTTTATTTCATTGCCCTTCTTATTAAAAATTTAAAAAATATTAGCATTGACACACTGAAAGAAATAAACAAATAAGGAATGAAAAATTTATTACCTTCATTAAAAATACTTCATCTTGTTTATGTTGTGATCATGAAAAGATAACGAGCTATTAAGATATGTTCTAAGGGATGTGGTGAGGTGTGGGGGAAGAGGGTGGCTTGGCCCGCCCCCCCTGAGGCATCCCTTTCCCCCCAGGATCAGCCACACAACCACGATAGTAGAGCATAGAATAGAGTTTATTTTGGCTATGGGGAGGGGAGTTAAGAGGATAGTAGAGCCAGAGAAAGAGAAGAGAAGGAGAGAGTAGAGAAGTAGAGGCCGGCCATGACCACGTGGAGAGAGAGAGGGGGAGGGAAGGGAGAAGGGAAGAGCCCAAGAGGGCAAGAGAGGATGAAAGGATAGAAAATAATACAGCCTAACTCTAATGACCCCAAGAAACGAGGAGTTTAAAATGCTATCTCGCTTTGTTAGAAACTAGGTAAAAGGTCACATTCCAGAGCCCACCCTTTGTTTAGACCTAGCAGAAAGGCCTTGAATAGGTGATTCTGGCCCCATAGGGTAACTGGAAATGGGGTAAGCTTATCTTCTGTAAACTTACGCCATTACCCCTAAGCAGGAGTTCACGCAGCTGTAAACATTATAGGAAACTAATTGATCCACTGAGCGTGGGCTCCGATAATTTAAACTGATTGGCCTAAAAACTATGGAGTGGTACAAATCAATTGGCTCGCATTTCGAGGGCTCTCCATGCTAAGAAATGATTGGTTTGTGATTCGAGGGCTTTGTCGTAAACTTATAAAAAGCTGTCTCAATTCGGCACTCGGGGTCCATAGTCCTCTAACCCTGCGTGGTGCACGGCTATGGAACCCAGAATTCTGGAATAAAGAAATCCTCATGCTATTGCATCGAGACCGTTTCTCGAGAGTGATTTGGGTGTCGCCTTCCGGGGTGTGGGGTGCTGGAGTACCCTCAGTTTTTGTGGGGTCTTACAAGGACAAGAAAGAGAGGAGGGGCAAGAAGCCCTTCTTATGGTGGCCCAGGCCTACCTGGCTGTTGCCAGGTAACTGTGGGGTGGAGCTTAGACAGAATCCTAACAGTTTAATTTACCCATGTTTTATGGCCAGATTTATATATGATAAAACAAAGACTTCTGATAAAATAAATGACTTAGGTTAATGAACAGGTTAAAATGAAATGCAATCGAAAACTAAAATATTTTACGTTGCGCATGGTAGGACCTGTAGTCCTAACACTCAATGGAGGCAGGATTTCTAGGAGTTGCAAACCAGCCTGGACTACATAGTGAGTTCCAGGCCAACCAAGAAGGCTGGGTAGGTGGGAAAGGGGAGGGGGGAGGAGGGGGAAGAGGAGAGAACGGGGGTGGGGGTGGGGAGATCCCAAAACCAAACCAAACAATCAGATAAACCAACTCAAAACCATTTCATAAAGAGAAGAAAAACATGTTTCTCTGCCTCCAGTGAGTGTTAAAGTGGATTTTTCGGACTTGACACTCTTCGGTCATGTTTTCTAGAATAATCGTGAAGAAATGTAAAAGGAAACACGAAACAGGTAAGAATTTGGAAAAAAAAATCTACAAATCCTAAAAGGTCGTCGTAGTTTTTAAAAGCGCCATTTTTATAGAAGATAAGATCTTAGGCCCGGTTCCAACCCCGCAGGGAGAGCTGCACGCTCGGAGGCGACGTCTCCGTGGGACACAGATCCAAGCGCGGCCGGTGCTGAGGTCTTCGCTCCGGTCCCTGACTACCTTGCTTCTTCAGTAAGCAGCTCTTTTCTGACTTCTTCCTCTCAAAACCATACAATCCAGGCCTTTCACCTGGGAAAACAACTTTCCTTGGTGCTAAATTCCTCTCCCCTTCAGGCTAAATTCCTCTCCCCTTCAGCCCGGGTTTCTCCCAGAGGAGTTTCAGAAGATAATAGCCTTTCCTTGGCGACCTTCCTTATCTCTCCAAGTGCTTGCGTTATCTGTCATCTGCTAGCCTGAGGGATGTTTTTAATGCAATTGCTAAATCTAGTGTATTTTTTCCAATTTCCTTCCTCCCTCCGTCTCTCCCTCCTCCCTTTCCTCCCTCCTTCCCGTCCTCTCCCCCCCCCCTTCCTTGCTTTTTAATACCAGATTTGATTCTTTCTTTTTTCTTTTTTTGCATATCTATTTCTTTCATTACAGTGTAAATCCCAAGAGAGCTGATGTGGTATTTAATTCAAAGCCTTACGAAGGATGACCACAGTGCCTGGCCTATGCAGGTTCTTAAGAAATGTTTGTTAAATAAATAGATTACTCCTCATTGGACCAATGACTTTCAGGAATGTGGGGCTAACGGCATTTATATAGACTTGTATTGTTGTTTTATTTAGACGATGTGGCCTGTCTTTCCACATGGTTTGGCTTTGAGGGACTCATTTCCTGTTTCTTTTAAATGTTTTTTTTTTTCCTCTGAAATCCTTTTGCTCTGAAGTCTGCCTCCCCTCCCCCTCCCCCTTTTGCAAGTTCGGTCCCTTTTGCAGGAGGTCTCAGCCTTCAGGGGGCCTCCGGTCCAGGCTGGAGGTAATGCACTCTATTCCATTGTGTGCTTAGCCGCCTGGGTGGTTCCCACTTTGCAAGCAGAGGAAGCAGCTAAAAGAAAACCCTAGGGATCCCAAATGTGGCCTCCACATCCTAGCAGCTGGCTCTGGCTCAAGTGCAGCAAAGACAGGGGCCTTCTTCCCGGGCAGCTGCTACACATCTTTCCCAGCAAGCATCCTCTTCACATGTGAGCTTTCTACCCACCCCCAACATTTGTTTTTAAAATACTAAGGATGGAACCTAAAGTCTCCAACTACTAGGCAAGCCTTCTGTCCGCGAACAGCATCTCATCCTTCTTTCAAACTCTAAAACAGTCTCAGTCTCAGTCAGTCAGTCAGTCAGTCAGCCCTGGCTTCACTCTGCAGCATGTACAGATTTTAAATTTATGATCCTCCTGCATCAGCTTTCCGACTAGCTGAAATTCCAGGCCTATGCCACCACACTTGGTTTTATTTATTTATTTTTGTGGCGTGTGAATGTTCATAAGCTGATGAAACCACATTGTAAAGAGTTGAAATTATAATGGAAAAGTAGGTCTTCAGATGGTCTTTCAAAGCTCTTTTTTTTAAAAATGATTTTTTATTTTTTCAAAATGTGATTCTGGTAGTTTCTGTTCTTCTTACTTACTGCGACCCAAATGTTCTGATACTGTCCTTTTCCATCAGGACACTTTTGGGTTATATATTCTTATTGGGGGGAAATCTCAAGATATTGAACCATGAGTCAAGCTGCTTTTCTGGGGCAAGATTTATGCACTTTAACTAAGTAACCGGAGCCTTGGGAGATAATCTGATATGCAGGTGAGGATCTTAGGCACTACGATTCCTAAAATCTAAAATACCCAAGTGTCTTAGTCTGTTTTGAATTGTAACAAAATGCCTGAATCTGCATACTTTAATGAGTAAAAAGAGGCGCAGGTGACTCATGATATGACCAGCTTCTAAAAAAAAAAAACGTGAATAGGGCAGTAGAGGCCGGAGAAGAGGACTGCAGATGTGCAAGAAGGTCAAGTACACGGTCATTCAATAGCTTCCTCTCCCAAGGAGCAATTCCAGTCTGTGGGGCCCCACTCAGCCTTCAAGACCAGCGTTAACCCTTTCATGGGGGCGACCTCTTCTATTCCCTACCACTCAACATTGCTACCCTTCTGATCCAGTTATCAGTGTACAAGCCTCCGGAGAACAATGCCCCAGCCATTGCACCGAGAGTCCAAGAATGCACACACACACACACACACACACACACACACACACACACAAGAATATGGTGGGGTAATCTGAGAAGGAAGATAAGCAGAAGTATAAAAAACAAGAGAAATGGAGGTTTGGTTATGAGAAAAGCATGCTTCAAATGAAGTCCAGATGCATTCCAGTTGTTCGGATCCTGCCTGAACAAAGGCAAGCGCTTTGAGAAGAATTGCTTCTGTAAGACACAGCTGGTCAGATCTCACATGGGCAAAGGGGGTGTCAGTGGCCCTCACTGACAGGGCAATGACTTCTTTTACTTCTTTGATTTGCAGGGCTGCTGGTGGTAAACAACAGGGTCTTATATACCCCTCACTGGCCTTGAACCTCCCTCTTCCTTCCAAGTGCCGGGATCACAAGACAGGCAAACAGGGCTCCCCGGAGCCTTAGTTCCTGGTGGAAAACTTGCTTTGCACTTTTCTGTTTTCTGCTCTTCTCACTATCACCCTCAGCCTCAGCCTCAGCTCTTCCCTTTCACAGGAAGATAGAATAATGAGAAACAACTTTGGTTGCCTGTTGTAGGCAGAAGCCATTGTTGAATTTTACCACAACCCGAGTCTTGAGAAGACAAACCTTTCTGTCAAGTGACATGGACTAGTTGTGTGACATTGGAAGTCTCAAAAAGGATTGGTATTTTTTTTATTCTGTGGAAGGAAAGCTGTGTTATTTGATGGTCCTCATTAATGCATTTTCAGACCTAAGCCTAACCGTCCGGTGTTCCCCAGACTGGGGTCAAAGCAGGATTGTACACAGGTCCTGGCTTTATAGCATTGGGGTTAGTGGTTGGAGCATGAGGAGCGTTGAGGGGTGACGTCATTCTGTAGCTCCATCTGACCACTCATTACTGCTGTAATTACTTTTCAGTGTTCCCTTGTCCCTTCTGCCAGGATGACTGGCAACGTTTGAGGCAACCACTGTGGGACGAGAAGAGACACCATGTAGAGTTTCCAGATAATTTAGGATAGACGTATATAAGGGTGAGCAGTAACTCTTTGTCATAAAGAAAATCTTGCTTTAAATTAAGCTTCATGCCGTCTATCTGACTTGAGAGAAATGGTAATGAAGAAAAGGAGGAGCTAAGCTTTTACACGGGCTGGTTCATTTAAATCCTCACAAGAACACAAACGCTTTTATTTTCTCTGATTAATAGATGAGGAGTCAAATAACTTTTCAAACATCTCCTATCTTGGAAAGGGCAGGCAGGACTGAACTTTGAACTCAAGGTTTCTCAGACAGAAAACCACGTTACTATTATTTCCTAAGCAGAAGATAAAAAGCTAACGCAGCCTCGGGAGTGGTAATTAACTTAGCACTTTGCATTCCGGAAGAAGCATTCCCTGGTAAATCGAGTCCTCTGTCAGCTCTCCCCTCCGGGTAGGGTGAGGTTCTCTCTCTCTCTCTCTCTCTCTCTCTCTCTCTCTCTCTCTCTCTCTCTCTCTCTCTCTCTCTCTCTCTCTCTCAGCCTGGTTTACACCCTGAGCCACCCAGGAGTTTGTTACCCTGTGGCTGTGTAAACAAGGTCTCTGAGTGGAAGGGATCGGAATCTGCCTTGGTCATTTAACCTATGTGTGACCCCGAAAAGGTTAATCTCAGTCTCTCTCAGCTTTGGTTCCTTTTTTCAGTGAAAGGGAGGAAGCTGTAGAATCCAGTTCAGAGCCTACTGTGAGGATTCAGGGAGGCCATGTGTAAAACACTTGGAATTTTCTCTCCCCACCCCCACACCTTCAGAAATAACGAGTGCAAAGTCACTCTATCTGCTTGTGAACATTTTGAAGGTTTTCATTCCCTCCGGGAGGAAAGAGGTCTGTTTTGGAGTGAGGCCAGTGGTGTTCAAAATACAGGAAGTAAAAGAAACACAGGCGCGATTCTCATGCACTAGAGGGGAGTTCTCTTTTAGTATAAGCAGAAAAGCAAATCTACTTGGTGAATAATAATTTTTCTTGATTTTTTTTGAAAATTGTGTTTTTGAGGGATTTATTTATTTATTTATTTATTTATTTATTTATTTATTGTCTTTTACAGAGATGAACCAGCTTCTGCCTGAGGTGAACAAATCCTTTCCCCCTGAGATCTTATCGTTTCTTATCTGGAAGATGGATAGAATGGAGCCAGTCTCCCCAGAGTCTGGTGGCTGTTTGATCCTGCCATGCCCTGTCGCATCCGCTGGGGAGGAATGTGTCTGGAGCCTGTTTCTGTCTTGGGCTGTGGATCCCAGCCTGGAGGGCTTCCTCAGAAGGAAGGAAAAGTGACCCAGCTTCGCTTCTGTTTGACGTTAGAGTTCTGTCGCTTTCTCTGGTGGTGGGGTGGGGGGGCGGGGGCGTCTAACACTTGGGACCAAAGGAAAAGCGCATGGTGTCTGCAAACAGTTGTGATACAAGTGCGTTTTCCCGCAGGCGTGCGGGGGAGAGGGAAAGAAAACAAAACAAAAAGCCCAAACACACACAAAAAAGATGTTTATTGCGAAGCTAAAGTCCCATACTTAACCTGGAGGAATGTTTGAATTCTGGAAAACCTTATGGATAAGCCTCGCAATTATGTACTTAGAACCAGAGGGGAGGGAGGAACTTTGAAGGCACTGGATTGAAGAGACACAAAAGTCAGGAAGTGACCCTTTCGTGGGGACTGCAGAGGCCACAGAGGAGAAACAAAGTCCCTTCACAACTAGGGAAGACGGACCGTACCATGGGGGGGGGGGGAGGCGGAGTGGGGAAGAGGGCGGTGGAAACTGACATCCTCGCTCTCAAGGAGCCGGCGAGGACACGGGATTTCCCGGCTGAAAAGCCTCAGTGTTCGCCTGTCCCGGCACAGCCTCTCCCCCTCCGTGGAGGCCTGGGTACCGCAGCCCGGGGGCGCCCTGTATCACCGCTCTGTGCGCGGGCGGGGCCGCGCTCCCCGGCCTGGAGATGGATGGCGTGCCCGAGCCAGCCCATCTGCGGCCGCGGCTGGTCCGGGAGGAAGCCGTCCCCGGGGATGAATGGGGCTTTGTTCGCTGCCAGCCGCGCTCCCCTCGCGGCCCGGCCCGGCACAACGGAGGCAGTATGCGACAGGCATGGAAATGAGCCGCGGGCTCTCCCCTCGCAGCGCCCAGGAATGCTGGCCAGCCGGAAAGGAGCCCTCGCCGGGGACCCGCTCCTGCGCCTCTGAAACCCCATTGAGAAGGGCCCTTTGAAGCAATTAAAGCGCGTTTCACGGCGACCCGGGAGGGGGCCCTGGCCGATCAGCTTCTCTTTTTACCCCTCTTCTCTGTCCGATCCTGTTTGTGCACCTTGGTGTGGCGGGTTACCTAGAAACCAGGCCAGAACCCGCTCCCTCTCTTGCAGAGATTCTGTAACCTCACAAAAGTGTCCCCACAAACAGATTGCTTGTCACCAGGGGGCGGGGGTGTGTGCGGGCTAGAACCCAGTTTGGACTTGATCCAGGCTGACCTGCAAAGCCTGGATTCCTGTTTTCAAAGGCTTCTTTGCTGGGCTCTACACCCACCTGCCCTGCAATCAGGTTTAGCTGGACAGAAATTGCCTCTGGATGAGAAAGCCCTGAGGCTGCGGTTCAGCATTTTCCATTTTCTCAGAGGTGGGGTGGGCCGCATTCAGGTCTAGAAGTGATGTCACAACCAGCCCTGTAAAGTGATGTAACCTGCACTTGTTGGAGGACTAGGACCGGGCTGCTATTTTGAGACTCTTGAGTTCCTTCCTTCCTCCCTGGAGACAAGTGGGTGACTGTGGAGAACTCACAAAGCCGCTCTGGGTACAGCCGGGTTTCGTTTGTTGCAGGGAAAAATCCTAAGGCTCAGGAACTGACTCCAGGAAAGAGGGATAAAATTCTTTCTAAACTGGAGGTGGGCACCTTATATATGCCCATGAGGGAAGTGTGTGAACTGAAGCCCCAGTATAAACAACCATAACACCCATATAAAAAGACTTCATTGAGTTCTCTAGTTGATTTTATATTGCTTTCCCCTAGGATCAATAGTTAATAGTCTCCTCCAGCAGGTGCTTCCTAGAGAACAGATTCTTTTGTTGTAGCTTTGTTTGTCGTCGTATTTCTGAGACTTGGTTCTTGAATTCCCTCTGTAGCCAGGAATGGTGGTATATTCCGGATCCACCTGCCTCTACCTCCCAAGTTCAGGTACCTGTTGCCTTGACCATCATGATCTCCTGGGGTTTTTGTTGGTTTGTTTTGTTTTGTTTAGAAGGAAAGGTTCTGTGTTCTGAACAGATCTTTAACAGTGCTTATCAGTGCTTAGCAAATACATTCAGTGAATGAAGTCGGAACCTCTGTTTTGTTTGTTTTGTTGTTTTGTTTTGTATAATTCCAAACGAGGAGTAGGGAGCACAAGGTGGTTCCTGATTCCTGAGGATCCTGGGCTAGGAAGGTGTTGAGAAGTTTGAAGAGACGTTGGGAAACATTTTTGAGAGCACAGACATGCTTCAAATGTTTCCTGAAATGACCCAGAGGAGAGCAGGCCCTCAGGTGGAGGACTCATTCTTTCCAAGTTTGGGGATGGTTAGTTCTGGCTTATGTGAATCATGTTTTACGTCAGTAAGGAGTGTAGCCCGTCTATCATTCATTCTTTAAGCATGCCATGGAAAGAGGATGGTCAGTGAGAGTAATGGTTGTGCGTGGTGAGCATCATTGCTGCTTATGTACTGCTCCAATGTCTCCATGGTGATTGTTACCTGGGGCTTGGCTTCTACTTCTATTTTGTTATTTTTTTTTCTCTGAGGCTTGGAATATATGCGTTTTTCCTGTACACACACACACACACACACACAGAGAGAGAGAGAGAGAGAGAGAGAGAGAGAGAGAGAGAGAGAGAGAGAGAGAGAGAGAAACACATGCACCATCAGTCAGGATGCAAATGAACATGAGATGAAGAGGATGCCCTACCTCAAGCATGATCCCAGCATCTCCAAGGTAGACTGCTCAAGTGACATGGTAACAAATGCAGGCTCCTCTCCTATTCATTTGTGCACTCTCTCTCTCTCTCTCTCTCTCTCTCACTTTCTCCCCCCACCCCATCCCTCCCTCCTTCCCTCCTTCTCTGTCTCTCTTTCTCTCTCTGTCTCTCTTTCTCTCCTTTCTTTTTTCCATACACACACAGATCAAGCAATGGGTGGTCCACAGATCAAGCAATGGGTGGTCCACTTTAGGAATTGTGCCCCAGTGTTTCCTTATTTACTTAGGCATAGTTTGACCATCAGCACGTCGCTGGGCACAATCACTTCCTTTCTTATCCTGGGGTTTCATTTGGCTGCCATTCTGGTCTCCATTTTGCCTTGGTATGGACATCTTTCTGACAGCTGAGATCCTCTCTCCACTTGGTTCATTCTCTTTAACCTTGTAGACACAACCAGCACAGAATAAGCCCCACAGACAATGTACCTGGGCTGGTGTACACAGGCCACACACTGGCATAAGAACAGTGCCCCTCACACAGCCGACCTGGTGAGTGCCCTAGAAATCATCAAGTAATCCTGTTTCTTTCTGCCTTTCAGCATGGTCATGAGCAGGCAGTGGTCTTAGCAAATATTAACAATCCAAAGGAGATCCCAGTGGACAAAAGTCAGATGCTGTGGGAAGTGGCTTGAGAGTTCATGAGTTAGCCTTAGCCAGGCGGTGGTGGCACACACCTTTAATCCCAGCACTCTGGGAGGCAGAGGCAGGCAGATTTCTGGGTTCGAGGCCAGCCTGGTCTACAGAGTGAGTTCCAGGACAGCCAGGGCTACACAGAGAAACCCTGTCTCGGAAAAAACAAAAACAAAAAAACAAAACAAAAAAAAGAGTTATTCTTAGCTACATAAAGAGTTTGAGGCCAGCCCATAGACACTCAGAAAGTCTGTCTCAATTACTCTAAAAAGGTTAAACAACGTAGTATTTATGACTACTCTGGAAAGATCCTTCGGGCTCTGAGGTTCTGAAGCCAGGGCAGCCTCCAGTGAAGTGAGCAGACTGAAAAGTGACCCAGACACAAACTGCCTCTTCCAATCTGATAAGCTCACAGAAGTTCTGTCACACATTGCCATTTTTTTTTCCAGGAATGAATTATTGGCTTTTTTTTTTTAACCTTGTAATTTGTCCATTAGCTAGAAAAATGCCCAGAAGACCTCTCTCTTACTTACCAGCTGACCCACGACCTTAATGAGGCTTCTCTAAAGGGTAGGATGGAGAGTTTTATTTGTCTTGTGTTTGGGGTTAAAAAAAAAAAAGAAAGAAAGAAAGAAAAAGAAAAAAGGGAGGGGCTGCCTCATTCAACAGTCTTTGGTCCCTAAAATAAACCCCACTCCCCCGCTAGCAGTGCTATTTTCTCAGTCTCCGGCTACTAAGTGTAGGGGTGGTCCTTGTTGACTTAAATGAGTCCCTGCAGCTAGGTGGGGCTCTCCGGAGTCCTTAGTCATGTGAGGTTGCCAGGGTAACTTAACGTCTCAGGCGCTGGAATGCTTTAAGACATACAAAGAGGAGACTACAGAGTGCATTACAACTTACAGTCATGTGTTCAATAACATGCCATCTTTTCGTAAGGGGGCTTTTATTTTTACTTTATTTTGTGGGATTGAAAGATCAGAAGCCGGAAATTAGCTGGAAAGGATGAAGAAAAGGAGAATTTAAAGGGCCTGGCTGGGGGCGGGGTGTATTTCTGTTCCTCCTGTGGGCAATGGCTGAGCATGGAGAACATCTGGCCTGGAGCAGGGCTCTCTGCAGCGCTGCTTTTAATTACCCGGTCATTTGGTCTCTTGCTAGATTAGTGACTGTGGAAGCGGCTCAGATCTCCAAACTGACAGGCCGCGAGAGCTCTAACCTAGCCTGCCACATAGTCAGAGGGGAAATGCGGAGCTTCCGGTTTCATAGTTAAACCAGAATTGACTCATAATTGTAGCTGTCAGGAGGGTGATGGAGACATTATGTAATCTGGTTCTTCTGATGATATGTGTTTAAGGTTTCTGCTCTGTAAATTCCAGGGGAAATTTTGTGCCCATGGAGGGAGATCTTGCTGACTGCACTGTGGTGTGGCCAGGCAGGGTAAGGATAGTGCTAGCAAAGATTCCTAAGTCTGCCTGAGTGCAAACATGAATGAGTCTCCCCTCTAAACGGTCTTCCTGGTTTTCCGGAGACAGTTAAATGTGGATGAGGTTAGGCAAAATCTGGCAATCTTTGAAGACTCTGGTTTAGTGGGAAATTTAATAATGGCAAAACATTTAAGTCTGTAACCCTCCCTCCCCTCCTTTTTTTTCTGGGCCACATAGCTGCCTTTACTGCTTCCTGTCATTTGTAGCCTCAGAGATCTGGAAGTGGCCACCAGATGCTTCTGGAAACAAAGCTCTGGGGCTGTGGGCCCTTTGTTCCGTTTTCATCTGTTAACTACCTGCTTCTCAGAGGCTCGGGCCTCTGGGGATGGGTGCACATTGATTGGAGGGAGCTAGGGGAGGCTTGAGATGGGCCCAGCATTTGCTGCCACAAAAAACCCTCAAACACTAAGAGTAGGAAAGGAAGAGTCAGAGGAGCCTGTTTAATGTGCTGGGGGGTGGGGTGGGGGTGGGGTGGGGGGAGGGGGACTCGTTTCCCTTTGTTCTCAGTGCCCAAGCAGTGCGAACGAAGTCCACGGATGAGATAAGGTTTCATTGACAGAGCACCATGCCCAGGCTCCAGAAGTAATGACAAAGATTAAATCAAAATGTAAAAGGCAAGTGGAGTCGGCTCTCTAGTTTCTGGAGAAAAAAGAGAGGTCAGGGTTGGAGAGGACCTAGCCGCTGACCTCCTCCTTAACAGTGTGCCTTTCCTCCTCCTCCTGGAGTGCTCCCCATTCCACTAACAGTTAGGGGTTCTCTGGCTTTTTATATCCATCGAAGATGACATAGGCATGTTTAAAGTTATCAGCATCATAACTTATCACCATCAGCAGCACCACTGTCATTGCTGTCTCTATCATGAGCACCATCCCCACCATCACTGTCATCACCACCATCATCATCACCATCACTATCATCAGCACCATCACTGTCATCACCACCATCATCACCATCATCACTATTACCATCACCACCATCATCACCATCATCACTATTACCATCATCACTATCATCACCATCACCACCATCTATCATCACCACCGTCATCACTATCACTATCATCATCACTATAACCATCATCAGCACCATCACTATCATCATCACTATAACCATCATCAGTACCATCTCTTATCATTATCATCACTATCATCACCATCACCATTAGTAACGTTATCAGCACCTTTATTGTAACAGACCGGAGCCAAGCCGGCTCAGTTACAATATCTGTATCTCTGGGGGCGGGGGGGGGGGGGGGGGAAGCAGTCAGGATAATTGGGCATTTTCTCATGAGCTTTGGAATGGGTAGTGTCCAGCTTTGTAAGGTGGCAAGGCCAGTGCTTCTTTGTCCTACCACCAATTTGGAATTTTTACTTAAGGTCATCCCATGGAAGATCAACTTGTTTTATATGATATACTTTATTTGTCTTTCAACTTGAGTTACCCAGCTCTAAATATCCACTTGATCAGTGAAAGTATTTTGATAAAATGTAATATACTTACAACATTTGTATATTTTTATTTATACTATAGAAATATATACTTCCAGAAATAATGTAAACCTTTCCCTGTTCCTTTACAGCCTCAGGCTGAGACATCCTTAGTAGGAAACATTGCAAATGTGACAACTTGATTTCTTCTTTCCCATGAGGCTGAATTTTTATATGAATATTATACAGTCACTGTAGCTGGTAACATTATCAGGTGACTGACAGATGATGCGTGGATGGGTATTTCATGATTTGTCTAGCCCAAGTTTATTCATTCTCCTAATCATTGAAATGAAAAAAATTTATATAATTTGTATTGAGATGTTTCAGGGACAGCTATCCTTAAAATGGATTTTTTTTCCCTATCAGAAAATTAGGTGCTGTTTTGTCTGTTCTTATTTTGCTGATACTGGAAACTACAAATGGACTGGGAATTCCTCTTGCAATAAAAACCTATAGAAAACAACAGTTGATGACAAGATGTCATGCTGGGGCCATGAATAAATGAAGCTAAGCATTGGATCTGGTTGCCAACAGGACATGTGTCATTGCAATCTCTCCCAATGCCTTTGTCCCACTCCAGTTTTCATCTTCAAGAAAATAATTATCCAGGGAATCAAAGACTAGAACTAATATATTTGATTTAAAAAGACTAATAAATCTTTATCACATGCGTTTTCTGATACTAAGGGTCAAATAAAAAAAAGAGGTTAGTGGAAGCATGCTTCCCTTCAACCTTTACATCAGCATATCTGAAATTAACCCCCAAACTATTTTCATTGTTTGTAGGCAAACAAAGTTCAAATTTCTCTTGAAGATGTTTAAAGCTTATCACATTCTGGTTCCAGATTATCCTTTTAGGACCCTAAACCTGGTACTCTGTGGCCCCAGGAGGAAAGAGTACCCTTGAGAACATCCCTACCCAGTGGCATGGGGCCTGGGCAGGTAGATCATGCCCAAGACAACCCCTGTTTGAAGCTACATGGCAGGGCAGGATATAGTATTCCTGAGATGACCTAGACATCCAGAGGCTCCAGGTGCTACTAAGATGAGCAGGTAAATGGTGGAGAGATAGAAGAGAAAGAGAAGCTGAAGAATGTACACTCAAGGAAGAGAGCCAGGGCTTTGGCCCGTGCCAACATCTACCCCATCTATGAACTGCTGAAGTGTGTGAAGAGGCCCATCCTACACATCCAAAACTGCAGGATCTCCCTGATATAGGGCAATACAGGATATCGGAGAGGAGTCCAGGTGTGGATCCAGCACTGATAGTTCAGCAGAAGCCAGAGGCCTAGAAGCAGATCAGTAACTCACTGCAATGAATATCAGCAAATAAAGAAGTCTGAACTGAAGGGTGTACTGTGGGATATACTGTGACATATTGCAGCTTCCACAATGAGGTTTTTGTTTTCCCTTTTGGGTGGGGAGGTTGTAAGGGCAGAGTGTAGGTATAAAGGGATGGGAAGATGACTAGGATTGGGGTGCATTGTGTGAAATTCACAAAAATATCAGTAGAGTTAAATAAGAAAAAATATCCTTCTAATGTGATTTCCTATCACTCACAACCTACTTATTTTAATTGTATTTTTTTGATTTTACATATTATGTGCTATACATCAATCACTTTAAATGGCTCTATGTTTACATATTTTTTCTTAAGATACTTTGTTCTGCTTGTTGTTTTAATTAAATACCAGACACAAACAACTTAAAAGGAGGTTTGTGGATATTCTGTATTATTATTAAAAGAAGGATGAGCAGCTCGGGGTTGCAGAGGATTCAGCCATGATTGTACCTGGGCAAAGATCAAGGCAGTGAGAATTTGTAAGCTTTCTTACCTTATGGGAACACGTGGAGATCAGAAGATAACCCACAAGAGCTGGTTTTCTGCTCCCACCATGTGGATCCTGATGATCAAACTCAGGCTGTCAGGCTTTCCCTCTGGAGGCATCAAGTCAGCCCTAGTAATGGTATTCAGAGTAGTTAAGTTTCTCTGAAAGGATGGAAAAGAGGGACCATCACAGATTCCCAGCAGCTGACACCTTTAATAGATTGCACAATTGTTTCTCCCCAAAATTGCATAACCTAGGGCTCAATTCCCATTCGTGGAACACAAAAAGATTTAGAACCTGTGAAGAGGGTGCCAGACATATTGGACAAGGAGTGCTATTTTGATTCTCACTGTTACTGGCATAGGAATGTAGTCAAGGGCGAATACATTCATTTTCTGGGATCGATGTGGCCTGTGGCATTGCAGTCACAAGTTGTTACCAGCTGCTCTGAGAACCTCAGCACCTTTCCTGTCTGACTGGTTTGTCTACCTTGATTCAGCTGTAGAGTAATAGACCATAAGGACTGCTTACCCAGGCCTCACCATGGTGTGAGCTTTAGGCTCAGCTGTGAACCTTCCCTTTCCCTTGTCCAAACACACACTCTCTCTCTTCTTTTTCTCTTTCTCTTTCCCTCTCTCCCTCCATTACTCCTCCTCCCTCTCAATTCCCTCTTCCCCTCTCTCTCTATGTCTTCCCCACCCTCCACTTCAGCTATTCTCTGGGAATTCTCCAAAGTCCACCCTAGAATTTCTCCAAATGTCTATGGCTCTTACATTTCTATGGTCACTCGTGGCTCATTACATTCTTCCCCAAATTTGTACAAAAGGAATCACAAAACCCTTAGGAGTATAATTGTCTGCTCAAGGTTTTGGAGACATGAACAGACAGGCATTCATGTTGTAACAGAACAAAGAGCTTCAAATTTGATTTCATGGATCTCTCTTTTCAAGATGTTTCCCCACTGGCTTTCCCTTAGAGACCATCCACAGTTCGCTCATCCTGTATAATCCCCATTTATAGCAACCCCTCCCACATTTTCTCTCTATGTTCCTTATGTGGCGGTGCCAATATGTTCTCCACTGCTGGGGTCTCCCTCCACTTCTCTCTTCTTTGTTGTTCTCCTTCCTCCTTCCCCCTCTTCTTCCTATCTTCCCCCCTCCTTCTTTAGAGATAGGTCTCAGGAAGCTAGCCCTGTGTAGCAGAGGATAACCTTGAATTTCTTATGGTCTTTCCTTCATCTCTTGATTGATGCAGATCTGGGGATTTGTAGGTTAGCACTTTGCCAGCTGAGCTATGTCTCTAGTCATAGTACAGAGTATCTTAATTATCTCCTCTCTTTTATACCAAGATTATTGTAGATACCTACTCATGCCTTCAAGGTCACACCATCTTGTTCCAGTGGATAGTTCCCTAATGAGGATGCTGCTGCACCTGTTAAGAAAGTAGCAACAGTGCTGAGTAGCTATGGCAACGGAGTAGGAGCCATATATCTGTTCCTTCCATGATGAGCTCTTTGTGTTTGGCTCATCTAGCCCTTACCACAAGCCAGTGGGGCAGTCCGGCACCGTTAGTCTCATTCTAGTCAAAGAGTTGAAGTCCAAGAACAGAAAGGATTATTTTTTTAAAGAAGGAAAAAATGGAAAACTTAGTACCTATGCTGTTCTTAGATACCTGTAACCCGTCCCGCGGGTCAGTTATTCCAGGGTTCCGAAGGGGTGCTACCTGCGGGTCAAAAGGGGTGGAGAGAGGGACGGAGGCCAAGCACCAAGAATGACATGCCAATCTGAGTTGTGTCAAAGCCTCGTTTAATGTTCTGGGGTACACAGGTTTTAAGGCTTTCAGGAGGGGCGTACCCCAAGGCAAGGACAAAGGAAGGAAGGGCAATCCTAGCAGTTTCAGCAGGAAGAGATAAGGGTGGGTGGAGACAAGAGGTGTTTGCACAGGCCGGAGCCTGCCACAGTTATCTCAGGACTTCCTTCCACCGCAATTACCGGAGTCAGCAGGTGATGATGCAGGCAGGACCATTCTGCAGTTATCTCGAGACAATGGCTAAACCAATGCCCGCGGGAGAGGCTCTAGTTAATTGTTCTTATATTTTAGCAGCCACCACCTTAGGGCCATGAGTAAGCAATAGTCCGAATAGCTCAGGATGGCTTCCCACATCTCCTCCTTTTTCCTTTCTTAAGTTGAGGGGTGGCTATGGAAAGAGGGTCGGTGGAGAGCCTGTTTTAGGCTATGTGGTTTTGCCCCCACGTCCAGCACCGCAGTAACTAGGCCCTTTTAGATCCTAGTAGGGCAGGGCCTCTGTCTTAGGCTATGTAAGTTGCATCCACTCCTGGCATCACATCCCACTCCAATGGCTTAATCAGGCCCTTGGTGGGTGTGACGGGCATCCAGGTAGCGGACTCACAATAATCCCGTCATGGAGTCACCCTGCAGCCAAGAGGCGGTGTGCATCTGGCTCGTGGCACCACAATATTTCCCGTCATTGGCTACTCCACAGCTTATGGCCCTCAGCCACTATTAGGAGCCAGAGGTCACCCTCCCTGGCATTGATGTTTCTACTGCTTAGGAACCAAGAAAGCTCTGTGCCTGCAGCAAGGGTAGAAAACTGAAGGCCGATGGTTGCTACCTCCACGTCTGCCAAGGCAGAATCAATCTGTGATTTAACAAAACTGGTTAATCTGTTAAAGGCCCAGGGGCCAAATGACAAAAGAAACAAAAGACCCAGGAGGGGCCCCAAAAGGCTGGAGAGCAAGGTGGAAAGCCAGGGCGAAATCTCAGCATCAGCATACTCTGGCAGCTAGCATGTTCCTTCAGCATCCTGTAGAAAGAACACAAACATACCTCTTCTCTACACTTAGAGTTCCCTGGCATTAAAATTTTTAAATTTTTGTGGTATATAGAGATGTGATTCTCCCCTCTTTTATTATAAAAATATTGTAAAGTTCTATGGGCTTGTTCTATAATATCTTGTCTTTGTGAATTATGAGGAATCTCAGTAATATGACCAATATCAAATTGTTAATAAGACATCTCAAATGACTGATTATAATAATCAGTTATAATATTTGTCTTAATCTGATTTGGAACATTTAGTATTAAAAATAACATATGTAATGACTAATTTTATATTTTGTTTCTATGTTAAAACAGTTATAACTAGAAAGCCTGAAAAGCTGTCAATAGTCATATGTATATTTTTGATTAATTTTTTAAATTGTATTTGTACAAACAATTGTAAAAGTTAAGAATTAGTATCATTAAAAGAAAACAACTTTAAGCAATTGCAAGCCATGAGCTATATATGTATATTATTAATATAAAAATCAAAAGTTTGATTTTCAGCATTATAAAAGAACAGCTACAGCACCTAATTCAATTATCTGTGCTGAAGCAAGGGGACACTCAAAAGAATAAACATGTGATCTAATTATATGAGCTTTACTCCCATAGTAGATGCATTTTTATAGGATGCATGTATAAATCTATAACAATATAAAAACATGTATTGAGGCAAATTTTTAACAATTTATCTTTTAGATAACAATTATTAATTTTGTCAAAAAGGCTAGTCATGTAATAGATTAACAATTAATAATAATTAATTTGATTGTTTAAAATAAGAAGCAAACATTTTATCATTCTCTTAAAACATTCTTTTTTAAAAATATTTTTATGATTTTATTTTGTAACATTTTATTATTATATCAAATCTTTATTGGAGGATGTCAAAACCTTATTTGGAGAGATTTTATATTAATGTTCTCTTTGTTAAGGAATGGAAGTGAACATAAACTGTTGACAAATACTTATGGTAGCTTTCTCCAAGTTATGTCTCTCAGTATTTGTTTTGCATCTATCTTGAGAATAGCAGAGGCTTAAATGACAAACTTAAAGCAGTGTCTTAGGCAAAATATTTATCTTAACACCTTTTGAAAATCATTTTCTTAAAAAATTTAAAAGCACAATGTTAAGAGCAAGCCATTTCTTGAGGAATAACCTTCTAATGAAATTATTTTACAGATCTAAGTTTGAACTTTATTTTGAACCATATCTGTATGAATCTGTTAAAAATGTTCTTTTGGCCAGAAACTCTCTAAGTGAGGCCTGCAAGACAAAACTGCATCTCACAAGCCTCTGCAGCTTTGAGCAGCTTTGAGGCAGCTCTGAGCTTTGTATTAACTCAAATGTAAATCTCCTGATCTGAGTTTGTTATCTCTAAGGTCAGACCTACACCCACCGGTCCTGTAAAGAGTAACCTGTAATCAGACCCTATTGTATAGAAGTCAAATAACAAAAGGAACCTGTAATATCAAAGCATAACTACAATTTGTTGAAAGCAAAACCCAGTTTTAAATAATCTTTTCTCCTTAAAATTAATGGCAAATATATTTTTATATTGTAAAGTTTGTCCATCATCTTGTGTTTGAATGTATGACTTTGTAACTTATTGAAGAGACATTATTTTAAATCATATTTCTTATAAGTCCAATCTCCAGGCCAAGATTTACACAAAACACCATGCTAATTTAGAAGCATCTTAGGGGCCTGTATTTCCTGGGTTGCGTCATGCCACGTGTAGCTAGGTGAGATGGCTCCGACACTGAATCACCAGTTTTAAACTAACCTTTTTTTTTTTTAATAACATTATACCTTTTAAATCATAACCAATTAATTTATAACTCTATAGCCAAGATATGTAAAACATTTATACCTTTAAGACTAATTAGAAATAAAAATGAAGCGATCATACAAATCTCATAAATTTACACCAAATACATATTTTTTTTCTAGCTGTAACTTCAGAGGAATAAAGCACTTTGAACCCAATCATCATCATGATAGAAATTTTTCTAGGAGAATTAACCATTTCCACTTGTCCGGCTCCTGGCCCTTTAAGAAGCAGCTTTTTTTCCAGCTGTCTTTGACTCCTATCTTAGAATGTGAGGCACCTCAAATTAGCCTCCTCTGTGTAAACTGCAATTGGCAGGACTGCCAGCAAGATAACGCCTTTTTACCATTTTTTTTTTTTTACATAAAACATAAAAAACAACCAATCATTCAGCCAAACAAAACAATAGACAACATGAATTGACACACATATAGACAAGTTTTGGTGCACCAAAGATGTACAATAGACAGCGAGGGAACTTAATGTCCCCAAAAGATCCAAATATCTTAACCTGAACTAAGGAGATCTCCAGTAGGTTTCAGAGAGAAAACAGGACGTCTCCCATTTTCTTCTCCTTTCCAGGAGAGTTTTGAAATAGCTTCTAACCATTATTATTATTATTTATATATATTTTTTTGATACTGTGTCCTACACATGGAAAAACTGCTTTTCTGTAACCTGCTTTTTCTCTTGTTTAAGATTTAACAAGGGGGAAGGAGGATGCCTAGTCGAACACACACACCTGTGGAGAGGGGAGGAGAGCCCAGGAATTTCTCTGCAGTCCAGGTCTTACATGCTGCCCATGAGCAGTTTTTCTCCGGCCGCCTCAGCAGCAGTCTCTGACTTCTACCTGCACGGGTCTCCCCTGTCCATTTTTGCCTAGTCCCTGTCCATGGAGATAGCCCTGGGAGAGCATTTGTTGAGCAATAACCTCATTGGGACCACACATAAGGACTTTCATTTGAGAGTGAATGTCTCTTCCCCAGAGGTTAACAGGCAGACCAGGAACCACGAAGGGCTGAGTAGAGCCAGTATTTCCCTCTGTCCTCCCAAGTCAGCAACTTTGAGCTCTGGAGAGTGGTTTTTTTTTTTTTTTTTTGATTGTCCAATCCCCTGCAGATGGGTCAGAGAGGCTTGCAATAGGCCAAGCAGGGGGCCAAGCACATTGCGAGATCACAGTAGAATCGGCACCTGAGTCTAAAATGCCCTCAAAGCTTTTACCATTTATTTTAAGGCTGAGTATAGGACGATCTCTGGTGATTGCCTGGACCCAGTAAAGGTCTGAGGAACCTGGCTGAGAGGAGCCGCGCTGCATGCCTATCGATGGGTATAGGGTGGTGGGCCACGTGGAGGGGCTTGTTTTGGCTCTGGCTTTTTCTAGGCATTTGACTTGAAATAAATCTTGAAGTTAGAGTGACCATTTGTCCCTTGTAGCTCCTTTAAGAGGACTGCTTGCTCTCTGCAGCTTTTCTCCTCCAAGTTGGCTTTCTCCCCAGGGGTTCTCTAAACTTAATGGCATATCAGCAAGGCATGGGTCCCTCAGGAGCGGATGGTGGGGACTCAGACCTGTCTATAACGACCAAGGAAGGTTTTGGAGAGTTCTTTTTATGGGAAAGCAAGGTCACAGAAGCTGCCCGCGACAAAGGGCGGAGGCAATATTCAGCAGGGTCCTCATTCGCACTCTGAATGAGCCTCCAGTAACTAAAGAATGTATCAAACATTGATTCACCTGTACCTGTTTTTATCTTATTAATTTCTTTACCAACCTTATCTCAAGTTAACGGGTGAATGTCAGGTCCACTTAAAATTAACCAAGGACATTTCTCATGACAAAACAAAAGAACTTAATTAAATCTTTTTTCTTAACTCTTACTCCTCTCTCCCTGAATGATTGCTTGATTTCTCCTATGAATCAAGCCTCTTTAGCCTCTTTTTTTTTCCCCCAATGACAATCGGACGACAATGTTTGGCCACTCACCTGCCCCTCCAGCGACGCACGAGCGATGCGGTCTGTGGGGTCCTTCATTCCTTTTCCCGGGGTTTCTCCTCCGTCGTCCGGTAGTTGACCGTACTTCGGGTCCCTGTTCGGGCGCCACTGTAACCCGTCCCGCGGGTCAGTTATTCCAGGGTTCCGAAGGGGTGCTACCTGCAGGTCAAAAGGGGTGGAGAGAGGGACGGAGGCCAAGCACCAAGAATGACATGCCAATCTGAGTTGTGTCAAAGCCTCGTTTAATGTTCTGGGGTACACAGGTTTTAAGGCTTTCAGGAGGGGCGTACCCCAAGGCAAGGACAAAGGAAGGAAGGGCAATCCTAGCAATTTCAGCAGGAAGAGATAAGGGTGGGTGGAGACAACAGGTGTTTGCACAGGGAGCCTGCCGCAGTTATCTCAGGACTTCCTTCCACCGCAATTACTGGAGTCAGCAGGTGATGATGCAGGCAGGACCATTCTGCAGTTATCTTGAGACAAAGGCTAAACCAATGCCCGCGGGAGAGGCTCTAGTTAATTGTTCTTATATTTTAGCAGCCACCACCTTAGGGCCATGAGTAAGCAATAGTCCGAATAGCTCAGGATGGCTTCCCACAGATACCAGGCAATGTTTTGTTCTGTTTTTGCATTGACTCATTGACTCTCTACAAATTAAGGATAGTCGTTCTCATTTCAAAGATAGTAATATTTCAAAACAGAAAGAATAGGCCATTTACTCAAATTCACACAAGGATTAATGAGTGGGACTCTGAAAGGTGTTGATTTAAAAAAAAATCCAACACAGCTTTCAAAATGTTTATTCTAAGTCAACTATGAGTGAACAGGAATTTGAGTTATTCTGAAGGACATGTTGTATTATAGAAAAGTTTACATGTATATCTATAGTCTCAGGAAAGGTAGTAATGCGTTGATGTGTTTATAAGCTAAACAGTGGAGTTATTAGGCAGCTGGGCTGCAGCAAGGCCAGAAACTCTATAGAATTAGGGGTTGCCTTTATTCTTTAGGGTCGAGGAGGCTGGGTGAATGCAGCTTAGCCCTACATCCAAAGAGTGTCATCTGAAAGGGGAGAGGATGTTACGTCAGACACAGAGGTTAATGATACAATGAAATAGGACCAGACACCCTGGTCTCTGAGCCTGTAGCATCCCACTTTTCTGCAATAACTATGCTGTGCTCAGCCGAGGTCAAGCAGGTTCCAGAACCTTTAAGGCAGGCATTGCTCAGGGCCTTTCTGTTAGGATTGATAATGGTGTGACTTGGTGCTCTTTCGCAAGTCTTCTGGTCTGCATTCGTAACTCCTTTTCTAGAAAATCTTTCAACCCGTTATCACATTACATATTCTTCACCTTCACCTTCATCTATCTGACATTTTCTTCGTTGCATTGAATGCTGCCTATTATGTTTCTCTCGTCTTTTCTTGGTTATGGGGATAAGAGCGGGGGCAGGGGGGGCACGCCTCGATCATGCAGCGGCATCCACGTTCATCCTCTTCTATCTTTTTTATTTTCCCAAGTTTTGGGACAGGTCTCAGCAAGTTGTCTGTGTAGACCTTGAATTGTGGTCCTCTTACCTTAGCTTTCCAAGTGATAGGAATACACACAGGCCTTCCTGGACCCAGCTGTGTAGAATGGTACATATTAATTACTTTTACAAAATGGAGTGTCAATTCCTAGGGGCAGATATATTTCTGTCTGTTTTGTTCACTACTCAATTCCCAGGGGCTTATCTATGTCATGAAGTAAGTTCTCCACAAGTAGTTCCTGAGAAAAAATGTGTGGGATTGCTGACAGTGAGGACGGCGTGTTCTAACCATGTCCCGGAAGTTACTTCGGTAACACTCCAGAATCTGTCCTTTCTTCACCATTTCCACTTTCCTTCCCTCACTTCTTAAGGTGGAAGAGAAGCTGATGTTTAGGTTTTAGTTAACTAGACACGGGAGATCCACATTCATCTCGAAGTTCCAAGCAGAGAAGAGAAAAGGACATAGGTTCCCAGACAGTGAAGGTCTGCAGAGAGCATTGCTTGCTGTCCAGTTCTCAGAGAGGAGGCTGATCATCCTGCAACACGGGCAGTTGCAGATGTTTAATTCTGGAAACACTTCAGGAAATAGCCCTTTGAATAATGTGAAAAGGCTCTAAATGCATCAAACACAGGCCAGGGGATCGTGCTCATTTATTTTTCTAGGTTGCAAGGGCACAATACCTGAAAGCAATTTACAAAGGAGTTTATTTGGGCTCCAGCTTGAGGATGACTCCTTCACGGCAGGGAAGCATGATGGCGGAAGCGTGCACCACTAATCACACTGCACCTGCAAGTACACAACAGAGAGATGGCTGCTGCTGCTGAGTTAGCCTTCCTCTTTTCTAGTGCAAAACCCCAGCCCATGAAATGGTGCTACCCACACCCATGCTATGCCTGCCCTCCTCAGTTAAGCCTTTCTGGAAACCATAGACACGCTCGGAGGTGTGTTTCCATGGTGATTCTAAATAAAGTCAGGCTGACAATGAAGATGAACCATGGAGGGAAACCTCACATATGATAGTTCTATCCAGGCCCTCCTTTCCCATGGGTAAGTTTAATCGTCTCCATCTTTGTATCTGTGCCTTCCTTTTGAGGTTGCTCCCCAATCCTAAAGAATATTCCTTGATTAGCAAAGTCATCCTTTGCATTTAGAAGCTGCAAAAACTGTCATCTTGAGAGCTTGTCTAGAGGTTCTAGTAAACAAGGGTGGCTTTTTCTAGATACCTGGCTGGAGAAAGACTTTCCTTTGTGCGGGCAGGGAGTCATGCACAGAAGTCAGGGATCTTGGAAGGATACACACATAGTGGTGATGGAGAAAGAGGAAATTGGCCTACCTAGCCAGGCCAGCCCAATCTACCCTTGCCAACAGTGGGGTGACTAATACCATAGTCCAAACAGCCTCACATTTGAGGTAACTATATTTCAAACAACTTCAGTGGGAAAACTCCGAGAAACAAGACTTAGAGTAGATTAGAAATTAGAATATGAGAAACTTGCATCAATATTCAGCTGAAATATTCTCATTAGTTTACAATTTTGCCTCTTAATAATCTGAGTCTTTTATATTGTTGAAGTGATTCATCAACACATAAAAATAATAACTTTTCTGGCTATTTGCTCTTAATATATAAAAGTTTTAAGCTGTTATTATAAATTCACCTAATATGTAAGTACATAGGATTTAAAAAATATATACATTATTTTTATTTCATGTGTGTGGGGTGTTTTACTTGCCCGAATATATGTGCATCATATGTATTCCTGGTACTTGAGGAGGTAAGAAAAGATCCCCTAGAACTGGAGTTGTAGGAGGCTGCAAATCACCTTGTAAGTGCTGGGAACCGGATCTGGGTTCTCTGCCAGAGTGGCCAGTGCTCTTAAGCACTGAGCCACCTCTCTAGTCCTGTACTTGGTTTATTAATAATAAGTGAGTTATTTTTTCAGATTAATCACACTGCACTTAGAAGTATGCCACAGAGAGATGGGTGCTGCTGCTAAGCTAGCCTTCCTCGTTCTCTGTGAGTCAATCACAGATCTCCCCACCTCCAAATGCGGGCTCACTATGTCACTATTCAGTTGAAAGTCTATCACAGGTTCCTGCTTGGAACGTTAGATCTCTAGCTAGTGCCTCCTATTTTGTAAGATTATGGGAACCCCAAGAGCTGGGCCTAGCTGGATAAAGTAGGACAGTAAGCTAGGTCTTTGTGGACTTGTCCCGAGCCACGTCTTGTCTGATGACTCCTAATCAGCTATGACGTGAATGCCTTTCTGTCACACACTCTCGCTACCAGTAATAGCCACGGTGTCCTTGAACTTGTAATTCTCCTGTCTCAGCTTCCCAAGTACTGGAATTACAAGTATGCACAACCACAAATAACGGAAGTTGTTATCTTGAATAACTAAAACTTACAATCTTAATTCGTTAGTTGATCAAGTATTATCAATATTAGTTACCCCAGGCACCACTGAAATGTATAAAATAACAAATGTCAATCGGAGTCATAGAACCAAGTTCTATGTTCTAGTATCACCCATGGAGAAATGCTTACAGAGTCTACTTATATTAGCTTTGTGGGTCTGCTCTAATGAACTGTCCCAGACCGGCTACAACAAGACTTTATTTGCTCAAAGGTTTTGCTAAGGTCAAAGTGTCTTCAGAGCTGGTTCCTTTGGCATTTTCTCTCCGTGGCCGTCTCCTTTGGCACTTTTCCCTCCGCACCTGTATGTATCTGTGTTTGTATCTATAGTGGTTATTTTTGTGTAGATATGATCAAACATCTTACAAAAACTACTTATGGGGGCATTCTTTATTTGGCTTATGATTTCAAAATATGCAGTCCCCAGCCACTTGGCCTCATGCGCTTGAACAGGATAATATGACAGTGAGAGAGGATGGCAGATAGCCATTTACATCATGGCTGATTAGGAGTCATCAGACAAGACAGGAAGTGGCTCGCACACAAAGACCTGGCTTACTGACCTACTTTATTCAGCTAGGGCCCAGCTTTTAAGGTTCCCATAATCTTACAAAATAGACGGACTAGCTAGAGATCTAACGTTCCAAATAATGCACATTCAACCTGAATAGTGTGCACGTTTCCTCTTCCCGTAAGGTCACTAGTCATAGTGATTAAAATCCAGGTCACTGACTCATTTTATCTTAAACTATTTTTTAAAGACCCCCATATACAAATACAGTTACATTCCAGGGATTATAAGTTAGGTGTTCAATATGTGAAGTAATGTGAGATCACAATTCAGTCAGTAGCAGTTATTCCTCTCTCTTAGATCTTAAGTTGTCTGTCTAAAGATAACAAAATGCCTTTCAGCACGTCTATTATACCATTTCTTTATGGGAATTAGAGCTAGGTAGGAATAAATCTACATTTTCAGAGTGCTAATGATTTTATCAAAGATCACAGATGGACTAAGCTTTGCCCAGAGCTACAAAACAGCTAATGGATGAGGAAACTCTTTTCTAAGAGTTAAGATATTTTGGAAGTGAGTATTATATAACCGAGCACGACTTAAAGGGACTGCTAAAATTGTGAACTAGAAATTTAACTAAAGAAATTCAAAAGTTAACTCTCTTCTTCCTGAACAATATCTACAGACCTTGAAGAGAATATACAGGTGGATTTTGGAGTTGTACCCCCATCTCTATCTTCACCATCTCCAATATCATTTTCTTGCAATGTCACAGTGGATGCATTCATTATACCATCTTCAAATTGTTCCCAACAAGTTTGTGAGATTCTTGCAGATAGAAGGCCTGTGTCCCTTGGTGTTTGACACGGTACAGGGCACAGAGACGGGGCTTGATAGGCCAACCATAGACTGGTTGCTAGGGGCATAATCAGAGGGTGAGAGGAAATAGGCAGGATGAGGGTGATGAGCGCGGACGGCACAGCCAAGTCTGAGTATCCAGTGATTATGGTACTACTGGCTTTGATCAAGTTGATGACGGGGCTTCTGGTGAGAAAAATGAAGAGAAACAGGACTTTGTAGTCCCCAAAATAAATGGTCTAAGAATTGTTTTAAGTATTTTGAAGTATCCATTTGTTATGGTGTGCTCAGCAGGCAAATTCTTGCTCTGTTAGCCTGATGCCTTCAGTTTGAGCCCCAGGCTCCACAAAAGCTGCATGTGGTGACTAACACCTGTAATCCTGGCACTCCTGTCGTGAGATGGGAGGCGGAGGCAGGAGAATTGTCAAGAAATAGACCAAAAGATGGAAGAAGAGAAGCAACTGCAAAAAGTTGTCCTCTGACCTGCGCGCGCGCGCACACACACACATCACCACCACCACCACCACCACCACCACCACCACCACCACCACCACCACCACCACCACGTAAAATGAAACATATAAAGGGTCAGTGATTTAGTGGAAGAGAACAGGTTGAGAAAAGGGTAGGATCAAAACAGAGTAACATCTGGGGAGGTAGCGCCACAGTAGAATTCTTACCTGGCTTCAATCCACAGCACCACAAAACAAACAAACAAACAAACAAACAAAAAACCAAAGAAAACCCAAAGAGATTCTCTTAACTTCCTCTGATGATGGTAGGAGTAAAACATTTTGACTAGGAAAAGACTAATTTCTGTTTGGCAAATTAAGAGAAAAACCCTAGCATGTGGGAAACAGTATGGTGACTCTAGTTTAGCTGAACAGATGGTAACAGTCCTTAGACCTCTCAAGGATGTGTCTTTTACATAGAGCATCTTGATTTAGCTGAGTGACTAAGGATCACTAAACGTCTCTGAGGTTTCCTGTCTCCCAGGCATCTTTTTCGTGAAACACAGCTTTTTCTTCCAAATCATCTATTTAACGAATTGCTTTTGTCTGGAACATACAACCAGCATGTAAATGTGGATGCTTGTTTTCTTCTTCCGGGACATTCAGGAGGGAGTGGTCGGCTCTGTAGTAATATGTCTTGTGAGTAGAATTATGAGTCCCTGAAAGCACATCAGATGTAATGTGGGTTGGCCCCCTTTACAAGTCTTCATATACAGCTCAGGACACCGAGGAAGGGTGCTTTTGTTTGTTTGTTTGTTTTCCTGGAATCCCTGTCCTCATTTCACTGTGAGTCACAGCTGAAGTAAATAGGAGACATGGGAGCTCAGCTCTTAAATCACTGCGCATTCATTAGCCTTGTAGAAAGCAGTTTTACTGAACTTGAACCTTTCAGACAATGCTTGGCTGTGGAACACAGACCAGCCTTGAACAACCCCCCTGCTGCTGCTTCTCAGAGCTAGGCTCACAGAGGTACATACCACACCTGGTGGTGCTCTTCTGGGGGAGAGTCTGGTAAAGACAGAAGAAATATTTCCTCTGTGGCTTCCCACCCATCCATCCTCTTTCTTGGTTTCTTTTGAAATGAAACCACAGCTTTAAGCAGACCTTTCCAGGAGTTTGTTTAAAGGAACAAGTCTACTCTGTGGCAAGAGGGAGAGCTACTGGTTACTAATCAAGGATCTTGCTCATGTCAATAGTAATTTCTCCCACAAGGAGACACTTTCTCATTGGAAAAAAAATCCGTTAAAATTAAGGACACAAGACAACTCTGAGCATGCTTGTAATCTCAGCACTCAAGAGGCAGAGCCTAGAGGATCTCCACAAACTCAAGGTTGTTGAGTTGGTGGCTTAAATAGGGAGTTCTAGGCCAGCCAGGGCAGGGCCACATAAGGAGAGCCTGTCTCAAAAACTGCCATCACTACCCCAGACCCCAGCACCAACCAAAACCAAAACTAAAAACAGAAAAATGTAAAACTACCTGCCAAAACAAAACAACAACAAAAATGAAAAAACCTCAAACAGCAAACAACCTAAATCATAAAAGGAAAGCAAAGAGGTAGGGAGCGGCCATATCAAACTCCTGATACAAGCAACTGGCTCTTTGATTTTCTGATCTTGTTGCCTCAAATGACTGCTCCTCTTTCTTCCATCTATTTACTAAAGTCTTAATGTGTTTGCCCTTACCTGTATTCATCTAGATTCTAGACTGTCGTCACACACCAGGTGGCCTGAAGGTGATCCAAGTGTGCCTTCAGTCTCGGAGCTGCAGAGGGACAATCTGCAGACGGTGAAGTGCTTCATCCCGTGGAGTGGCCCTGTGAATGGGATCATTCTTTGCTGGCCAGGGCAGTGGTAGCAGATATCTTTAATCCCAGCACGTATGACACTTGGGAAGCAGAGGCTGGGAGATGTCTGTGAGTTTGATCTACAGACTGAGTTACACACAGAAACCCTGTATTAAAACAAACAAAACAACAAATTGTTCTGGATAACTAATGCACTGTCCTGGACCTAATGGTTGGTTTTGAGTTGTTCTGCAAACTTCTGTGACCATCATTTTCCATGTTATTTCTTGTCTGAAACGCTCTTGCATACATTCACACGTTATCTCATTTAAAAACCCGAACCAAACTAAAACAACAACAACAACATTTGATTTGTGGTCTCAGGCTTCCTATTTGTGTTTTGTTTTATTGAGACAAGGTCTCACTGTGTAGTATAGCTCAGGTTGGCTTGAAATCTCAATCCTCCTGACTCTTACATCATCCTCTCTCCTGTAACAGCCATGAAGCCATTGCTTCGGGGTGTTTCTCTTTCTTTTCTTTCAACAGGATCTTTTGTAGACCAGGCTTGCCTCCAATTTGCTTTGTAACCAAGGCTGGCCTTGAGCTCTTGATCTTCGCGATCCTCCTTTCCCAGTGCTGGGATAATACACGGCTACCACCACGTTCTCCGGCCCCCCCCCCCCCCCCGCCCCCGAGACAGAGTTTCTCTGTATAGCCCTGGCTGTCCTGGAACTCACTCTGTAGACCAGGCTGGCCTCGAACTCAGAAATCCGCCTGCCTCTGCCTCTCAGAGTGCTGGGATTACAGGCGTGAGCCACCACCTCCCGGTGGTACCACCACGTTCTTGACACCAGTAATAAGAAAAGAAATGTTTTGTTGCTGTTAGCACAAGCATCTAGCTCAAGATAAAAATAGAGTGTAGCTGTTTTCAAATGACCAAGTCTCATTTTCTTCCTCTCTGGCTAATTCAGATGGACACATCAGAAAAGAAATGAGAGGAAAAAGAGGTGATCCCAGGTGATCCTTACAGTGCTCTGAGGAGTGGTTACTATTATTGGTCTCAGTTTTTCAGATGGTGGACTCTCCACAGCTCTACCAGGCAACCCTCTCAACCCTGAATCCCAGACACCTGGCTGCAGGTCTCCACACACAGTTGCTGTTTCAGGAGCGCCTCATGAATGAGACAGATGGGAATGGCTGAATTCCCAGGTTTTATCATGTTGACCCTGGATCTTTAGCTGTCACCCAAAGCACCTTTCTCCCTTCCTTCCTTCCTTCCTTCCTTCCTTCCTTCCTTCCTTCCTTCCTTCCTTCCTTCCTTCCTTCCTTTCCTTCCTTCCTTCCTTTCTTTATTTCTTTTCCATGTTAATATTAATAACATCATTGCTACCTCATTTTTCACAGCTTTCTACAAAGAATTAAGGCAGTTGGCAAATATATAAATATGTATAAATGCATATGTATTATTCAACAGTATAAAAAATAAACAAGGCAACCAGGGACATTTTCACTTTTTTTTTTCCATCTCAGATTTAGCTCCACTAGCTTTGAAGAAGAAAAGCCCTCTCCGTGTTTGCACAGATTTTCTTCCAAAGAGCTACGTATGTCGAATTTTTTTCCCTCCTGTGGCACTGGCCATTCAATGGACCCTCGAAGGGCAGTGGACTTGAGATGACTCTAGAGAAACACTCCTACATTTTACTCAGTCCTAAGTCAAAGGCTGTATAACTCACACATGGTCAAATCTTTGGGCAATTTATGCTTGTATTTTCAATTTATGATTTTTCAACTTTGCTCTAAGGATCATTGCAAGTTGAATGAAGGTAAGAGAAGACCGGCCAACTTAGGAGTAAACTGAAATCAGGCATGGGGGTGGGGCCCTGGCTCCCATTGCTTTTTTTTACAAATAGAGAAGCTTTTAAAAACATTAATTAATTATTTTATTTATTTACATCCCAAATAATGCCCCCACACCTGGTCCCCTTGCAGATTTCTTCTCCTCCCCCTCCCCCTTCCCTTTGACTCTGAGAGGATGTCCCCCCCTCCCCATAACCTCCTGCTCTGGGGCATCATCTCTACAGTATTAGGTGCATCTTCTCTCACTAAGCCAGACAAGGTAGAGCTCTGCTACATTGGGGTTGGGGGAGGGGCTTGGGCCAGCCTGTGTTTGCTCTTTGGTTGACAGCTTAGTCTCTGGGAGCTCCCAGGGGTCTGGGTTAGTTGATGCTGTTCGTTTTCCTATGGGGTTGCCATCCTGTTCAGCTGTTTCAATCCTTCCCCTAATTCTTCCATAGAGGTCTCCAACCTCAGTCCAATGGTTGTGAGTATCTGCATCTGTCTCAGTCAGCTGCTGGGTAAAGCCTCTCAGAGGACAGTCATGTTAACTCCTGGGAATTGGTGCCTGTCCACGGGATGGATCCTGAGTTGAGCCAATCACTGGTTGGCCATTCCTTCAGTTTCTGATCCATTTTTTTGTCTCTGCATTCCTTTTAGACAGGAACAATTTTGGGTTGAAAGTTATGTAGGAGGAGAGTTGGTGTCTCCTTTCCATCCCTGTCTGACTACTGGAGGTGGTTTCTTCAGGTTCCATATCCCCTCTGTTGGACATTTTGGCTAAGGTTAACTACATTGAATCCTGGAAGCCTCCTCATCCCAAGTCTCTGGGACTTCCTAGAGGTCCTCCCCATCCCCCACACCCAGAAGCTGCCTATTTCCATTCATTCTCATGGTCCTCTGGGGCCTCTCTCCTATCTCCCCCCATACCTTATCCATACCCCCTATTCCCCTGTCCCCTCTCTCTCACCCCAGGCCTCTCCCTCTGCCTCCCCAAACTCCCATTCTCACTTGGGCCTTCCTTCTTGTGGCTAATATTCTCTTTTTGGCTAATATCCACTTATCAGTGAGTACATACTATGCATGTCCCTTTGAATCTGGCTTTATATTTTTAAAGATTTATTTATTTATTATATGTAAGTACACTGTAACTGTCTTCAGACACACCAGAGGAGGGCATCAGATGTCATTACGAATGGTTGTGAGCCACTATGTGGTTGCTGGGATGTGATCTCAGGACTAGAAGAACAGTCAGTGCTGTTAACCGCTGAGACATCTCTCTAGCCCCTTGAATCTGGCTTATAATCTCTTTTATATTTTAGTTTCCTGAGCTTCTAAAATAATATAAAGCCACACTGTATGATTTTTCTATATTTCTTTTTTTGCATTCATCTCTTAAAATGCCCAAGTCATTGGATTATATCTATCATCCTTCATTGCTCAGTTGTTTTCCTTAGCTTTTGAAAAACTCAGTAATCCTCACCCCTTGCTTAGTATTCAAATATGTACTGGCTCTGTAAATTTTTCTGGGTCATCTTTTTAATATGTGGGTTAAAAAAAGAAGATATGCAAGTGAAATCACGAAATAGCTAAGCACTTATTTAAGGAGTTCCTGAGAATGGACTATGCATTCCAGGGACACAGGCACAGTAGACTATAGTCCCTTGGGCTTCATAAAGTGGCTATAAGTCTTAATGACAGAAAAATCTATATATGGTGGATTTTAAAAGATAAAATTCCCAGGCAAGCTACTTCAATAGCTCCATAGCTTCTGGAAGACAAGAATCAAACCTGTGTATTTTTGTTGAGTTTCCTGAGGAGGTCTGGGTTTCCAAAACTACAGTCCTCTGTCCAAGTAGTTCCCCTCTTGTCCCACCATCTCCATGTTGCTCTAACGAAACAACCAAGGTCATGTAACTTGTACAGGGAGAAGATGCATTTCATCAGTTTGGGGGAACTGAAAGTCTAAGATTGTCCAGCCCTGTCTACTAGACCTTGGTCAGGGACTTCATGGTGCGGTCGTAGCAGCACAATGACATCATGGCAGAAAGGAGTGTGAGGGACAGACAAAAGTCACAAGATGAACTACAAGATGAACTAGACTAGGAGATCTTGCTCTTTTTATTACAACCTCCTTGTGAGGTAGAACTAACTAACCCATTCCTGGCAGGCCTGACATACATGGTAATCCACCCTTGAGAAGGATGCTCCTGTGATGTGATGTGATAAGCTCCACCTCTTGGAAGTTCCTCCCCCTACACAGCTCAGGATGAAGGTTCCCAGCACCGGGACCACTGGGAAACAAGGCGCCTAAGCCACAATGCTGGTCTTCCGTCCTATACCTAAATCCTCATCTCTGTTTGAGAGAACTGAGTTACCTGTCAGTACTCTCCTGGTATCTGGCTTCTCTCCCAAATTCTAGCTTCCTCCACTTGTTTTGTTTCATTTCAGTGACTCAGAGGCAGCATTTATTTAAGGAGTTTCTGAAACTGGATGGTGCAGTCCCACAGAACCAATAGTAGTTTACTAACCTTAGGCTAACTTTCCAGAGTAGGTGTGCCCTTAGGTAAAAAGATCCTGAGAAGGCTGGAGGAGCGACTTATGGGTAGTTCTAGAGATTTCATGGAAAGATAACCTTGGAGCTATGAGAAAAAAAATCTATATATACATACATATTTTATATGTACATTTTATAATATAATATATGCATATTATATATGGTATATATATTTATATATACATACACACATGTATACACATATATAATATGAAAATATATAGATTTTCATCTAGTTCCGGGAATACGTTCCTGATGATGGAAGCTTAATAACTGACTATAAAAAGCCCAGAAATTTCCTCCACATTATGGAATACATGCTGGAGCTCAAGCCATTATAAAAGTATGTTCAGACTTAGGCCTGGACATGGACTTAGGGCTGGACATGGAGGTGAGTGGGTGGGTGCAGATTCTACTTACAGAGAATCTTGGTAGATGGGATACCTTGGAAGACTTATTGTTGGGAAAATGACTCAAATGCTTAGAGAAGTGCAGGAGCAGGGGAACTCCCAGAGAACACAACTGAGTTAAATTTAGTCATTCAAAGGGCAGGGAGAGGGGCTTCCCAAAGGTTATACTGCAGGCAGAGACTTTGCAGAAGTAAATTCTGAGGGATTGGGGAGGGTGAACTATTAGGGACTGTTTGAAGCATATTGGCATTCAGATGTGGGTCAGTTCTTGTGTCTCTGGTTGTTTCAGGATTGTACCTGTATTGTCCCTTGGCCTCTCCTCTCTTACAGTCTCTTCCCCATGCCTTACCTCTGTGACCTTGGCTCTGTGAAGCCCAGGGATGTGGCCACTGTGCTCTGCTTGCCTCCAGGTGGGAGCCTTCTTTGCGTGCTGTTTTCATTATAGTGAGCTATAAATGTTTGCTTGAAATGTGTTTCTAGTTGGGCAGTGGTGTCACACGCCTTTAATCCCAGCACTTAGGAGGCAGAGGCAGGCAGATTTCTGAGTTTGAGGCCAGCCTGGTCTACAGAGTGAGTTCCAGAACAGCCAGGGCTATACAGAGAAACCCTGTGACTGATATTCTTTTAAAAGTATTTATTTTTGTGTGTGTTACTTTGTGTGTGTATTACTTTGTATGTATGTCCAGCAGTACATACACTTAAGGAAACCAAAGAAAAGCATCTGGTGTCCTGCCTTATTCACTTGAGACAGTGTCTCTCACTGAATCTGAAGCTAGGCTGGCAGCTTCCAACAACAATCCTCCTAGTTGTAAGTGTTACAGCTCTGAGGGGAGAGTTTTCCCCAGTACAGTATTGCTGCTCTGAAGAGAAATGCCCAATGTGAAAATGTTACAGCTCTGAGGGAAAAAGTATCCTGGCAGCCTGGAGCCAAGGAATACCACAAAGTCACACCACACAACAAACCTCACACAAGATATTTATTGGGAAAGACACAGAGGCTTGCTGCCTTTGCCTGTGTGAGAAGCAGAAGGAAATGAATAGGCTCATTATATAGGTTTGCTTAAGGGAAGAGTTTTCCAGCAGACATTTTCAGAGTGGGGATTGGTGAGATTTCCAGACAGGCCCAGGTTCTGGTGGGTTTTCAAGCTCAGTTATTGGTGGGTTTTCATGCTCATAGACTGGTGGGTTTTCAAGTTCAGGGATTGGTGGTTTTGTGTGTGTGTGTGTGTGTGTGTGTGTGTGTGTGTGGTTAGGGATTGACGGTTTGGAGGCTTGGGATTGGTAGGTTTTCATGTTCAGGGACTGGTAGGATTTGGTAGGTTTTCAAACCTGCAAGTGGGCTCTGACCTACACTGTCTCTACACTTCACAGGGAAAGGGGTTCTAGCCCATGTGCAGCACATCCATACCAGTTCTTTAGACATTTTAAAAGAATTTGAATGATTTCTCTACTCTGCACATCTGAGCATTAAGTGCCTTTTCCTACCAACCATTTTTACCCCAGCCCTGCAGACTGTTGATGTATACTCTTCTTCTAGTTATTTAATTAGAGTAAGGAAAAAATTATTTTTTCTGTTGATAAAAATGGCCCCCTCTATGCTCTTTTTTCCCTGCTTTGAGGCAGGGTCTCACGTAGCCCAGGCCTGTTTGGAACTTGCTATTTAGACAAGTGTCTTATGACTTTTCCTGTGGAGACATGAATAAGCACTTAGGGCACTGATGAAGAGAGCAGAGAAATGATCCCACCCAAGTCCAGCTTAGTGAACCCGTGAGTTTATCGGGGGTACTTCCAGGAGTATGGTGAGAGGCAGTCAAAGGAAGCCCCGTCATCTCCAAACCCACCCCAGCCTGGATGATGGAAGAAGCACTTCTAGGGCAGGCTGTGCAGCTTCCAGTCAGTTCTGCTCAGACTCTCCTCTGGCCAGCAATTGCCACTGAATATATACTTTTTGGAGCAGGAGTCAGAGGGGGAAGACTTGTGAACCTTGTAAGTTTTAGGCACTTCCTGAAACCTGTGAGTTTTGTTTACTTCCTGAACCTAATAAGTTTCCTGATTCTTAAGCAGCTCCTCTGAGTGGGAATGTTTCAAGTAAGCACAAGATGTTGTGCAGCACTAAAGGATGTCCTTGAACTTCTGACACTTGCCCGTGTATCTACCATTAGAGCTAGCATTACAGGTGTACTCTACCATTCATTGCTAACACACTATATTCATTACCCAATCAGTTGGCATGCTGTGTAATATTTCTCTCTCTCTCTCTCTCTCTCTCTCTCTCTCTCTCTCTCTCTCTCGATACTATTTCTCTGTATAGCCCTGGCTGTCCTGTCCTGGAACTCACTCTGTAAACTAGGCTGGCCTGGAACTCAGAAATCCACCTTCCACTGCCTCCCAAGTGCTAGGGTTTAAGGCATGTACCACTACTGCCCGACACAAAATATTTTTTAAAGATGGAACCTCTCTATGTAGACCAGGATGGCCTAGAACTCACAGAGATCTGTCTGCCTTTTCCTCCTGAGTGCTGGATTAAATGTGTGTGCTACTATGCCCCACTATTTATAAAACTTTTATTCTCTAAAGTTTTGACCTGAAAATATTTACTTACAGAAATATTTTTATTTCATTTTTTCGTTGGCTTTCTTTTTATAATTTTCTAAAATTGATACTTTCTTGGGAAACAAATTTGATTATCTTAAAATTAGATAATATAATGATCTCTTATCAATATGATTTCATATTTTAGCTGGGGATGGCAACTACCATGACACACAGAATTCCAAAATAGCTTTGTGACCTTTGCCCACTAGCATTGCTCCAGTTCATTTAGTCCTTTATATGGCAAAAGAGAATTTGGAGACATAGCTCTGGTCATTCAGTAGAATATAGCATGGGGTATCTTCACTAGGGTTTCTAGTGCTCTGATAAAACACCATGACCAAAAGCAACTTGGACATGAAAAGGATTTATTGCATCTTACACTTCCAGTCACAGTCCATCCCCGAGGAAAGCCAGGTTCAAACTGAGGGGAAGATGAGAGCAGTAGCTAAGGAGAATCACTGCTTACGGGCTTGCTTCTCACGGCTTGCATAGCCTGCTTTCTCACACCTCGCAGGACCACCTGCCTGGGGGTGACACCGCCCATAGTGGTCTGAGCCCTCTATCAATCATCAGTCAAGAAAACGCATCCCAGTCTTGTGCACAGGCCAATTTGTTGGAGTCATTTTCTCAATTGAGGTTCCCTCTTCCAAAACTGACTCTAGCTTTTGTAAAATTGACATAAAACTTGCCAGTGTATGGGGAGACTAGAGTAAACCTAACCTACTCACATTCATATTAAGTCAGAGATTTGTAGCAAAAGAAAGATTTCACATGCCTGTTGGTCTATGAATCTGGAAGAAACCAAGGCAAGGACCAGAGAGCTGCCCTTTGGAGTTATTAATGCCATGGCAACCTCAAAGAAAACAGGCATCCTCAGGCCTCATCATGACAAGCTGTACTCTATCAACTGTATGCCTGAGTGGTAAATGAATTCTTCCTGGCTTTAGTTTGACCTTGGGAGGACTACCATTAAAGAATGTCTCTGGAATTACAGGTCTTCAGACCATAAAAAATTGGAAGGATGTTTTTGTTTCTGTTTTTTTGTTTGTTTGTTTGTCAGACAACAAGGGAAAACCGATTTTTCTTGTTTCTGGAGTTTTACTGCACCCCCTCAACCCCACCCAGTGCATTGTATGATTACATGAGAAAAGGTTTAGCAGGCTTTATTTTTATTTTAATTAAAAAAAAAACCACTTAGATTTCCATCCCCTCTGTTGGGAACAGTACTGTGGGTGGTACTATTGATAGAATTCTCACAGGTATCATTTTTTGCTAACAGGACTTCTCCATCCACCCCCCTCCCCGAACAAAGAGTCTTCCATCCCAAAGCTGTAGGCAATCCGGCTTGAGAACCAGTTCTGGCGAGTGAGATATAAGCAGAAATTTATAGTGGTAGTTTGGGAGGGACTCTTCTTAACAAAGAGGAAATGCTTTGAGTGACATTAATGGCTTTGGCCTTTGCCTGTGGTGTGAAGGTAGGTAGCATTACCTTGTGAGCATGAAGAGGAGGCCAAAAGAATCACAAAGGTTCTGATTAAGGACTGGCTGACCTTAAACCAATGTCACTGTTCAAATCTGCATTCCTTGTAGAGAACTATATTTTTGTTTGCTTAAACTATGGTGTTAATACATATATGACTTTTCTTTTAACCACTGCAAACACCTGACATAGGCCAGAGAAATGGCTCATCAACTTGTTCTGCAAGCCTGAAGACCTAAGTTGAATCTCCAGAACCCACATAAAGGTCAAAGGAGAGAACGGATTCCACAAAGTTGTCCTCTGATATCCACGTGGAGAAGGAGGCATAGAGGACCACACACATGTAACACACACACACATACACACACACACACACACACACACCAGCAATAATAACACCCAATACCTATTACTTATTTTACTTATTAACAAGAAGAGACGTATTGAGCTTACAGTCTGGGAGATAGTTATAGTCAAAGTACAAATAGCTGAGCATAGGCTCCTTGGTGAGGCCACTCCTTCCTCCCACTGGGCCACACCTCTTTGAGAGTACATATCACCTCCTAGTACAGCCACCCCAGGGACCACAATTTCAATTACAATGGACTTTTGAGGGATTACTTGAACCACAGCCAAATCATATCTATGGTTAGTTTTTAATGAACTATAGCTGATAGTATATGTGACTGACAGATAATTTGGGCTTTAAAAAAAGGAAACAGATGAAAAACTTAAAATGGTAGATCAGGATGGAGCTTGAGTACCTAGTTCCCTTAGACGCAGGTGCTGCCTGCGTGATAGTTATGTGTGCTGGCTTAATTTAATGGCTATTAGGAAAAAAAATCCTATGATGAAATGCAAACTTAAGCTAGATAGCTAACCTCTAATCAAAAAGGGGGAAAAAGTATGATTTTATTGAGGAAGGTCCTTCTCAAGTGTGTATGACCTTTGACCTAAATGAATGGAATCCTGTTCTTTGAAGTCTTGCAGGGTTGAAGAAGTGTTTGGTAGTCCAAGTTAGGACAAGCACAGGTGGGCAAGTGGTACTCTTAAGACTGATAAAACCAGAGCGTCCCATCACAAAGCCCTGATTGTGTGAGTTAAATACTGAGGGATTTGGAAGAGTGCAGGGTCTAGCAGGAGGGCGACAAGAATTCTTAGCCTCAAAGACTGTGTCTAGACAAGATCTTTAGCTGTGGTTACTAATGCAGAGAATCGACCAGAAGCAAACACACGGAATCTACTGAATTTTTGAGAGGCACTTTATTGTGAAAGATACCTTAAGCCTTGCCAACAATGGCATGTAATTACCCAACCCAAAGACAATCCTTGGCTATACAAACTTGCATCAATATGCAGGGGTTGCTAAAACTAGGAAATAACTTTCTCCTGAATACCTACATCAGACATAGATGTTGAAAGGAATATGTAAGGAATATTGTACCTTACCCGAGGCCATGGGAAGAAAACAGAGAGCTTTTCATTGAACTTAAACATTGAAAGACTGACCAATCCAATCCCTACCAAGAGGGCAAGAAATGAATAGTTTCTAACTTTATATTTTTCAATATTTTATATTTTGGAAGAAGGTGGCCTGTTTCCTCAGAGAAACTTCCAAGTTTAGAAGATGCCAGTGTATTTGCAGGAAGACCATGGACCTGAGCTATACAGTGAGACCTGACAATTAAATAAATAACACAAAATTATATAAACATATAAGAATAAAATCTGAAATTATTTCTGGACCAAAAAAAGAGGATCGACCATGTAAGATACTAAGCTTTGACTTGGTTATGGAAGTTCCGTGAGGGTTTTGTTCTTAGGTGGAAGGGACTGCGTCTATATAAACTTTGTGTATAGGAAGTGTATGGATTGCCAAAGGAGTGGCATATACTTTAAGATGGCTCTTAAAAGTACTAGAGTCAGCTTTTCATGTCTATGTATTCCACATTGGATCTGTGTTTCTTTCTCTGAGAGGGAGGGAGGGAGGGAGGGAAGGAGGGAGGAGAGAGAGAGAGAGAGAGAGAGAGAGAGAGAGAGAGAGTGAGTTCAATAGCTATTTCTATTCCATAATGGTAAGTTGAGTGGCAGCAGCGAAAGTCACACATCCTGTCAAGCCATACTGTTTTCATCTGTCCTATTATAGACAATGTTTATGGCTTCACATCTAAAGAGTCTCATCTGTAGAAATTATAGTTAAGTGCAATAAAAATATCATTTAAAAATAATATTTTACTTAATTTTAAAAATCATATTTACTTATTTTGTGTGTGTGGGTATTCACATGTGTGGAGATCAGAGGACAACGTTCAGGGATATCTTCTCACCTTCTACCATGTGGGGCTCAGGATCAAACTCAGGCCATCATAGTTGGTGGAAAGTGCTCTTACCCAGTGGACCAATCACCTGATTTTAAATATTTTGTTTTGCCCAAATATACAGAACATATGAATGATCTATAACCCTTGTCATCCTGACATACTGCAAGGTGCTGCCTGCGTGTTGGTTGGAATCTGCAGAGGGACCTGGAGATATGTGCTGTTAGCCATTTCCTTGTGACTGTTTTGACAGCTTCTTGATCCTCCACTTAATTGAAACTGAACTTAGTTCCTATGTGGGATTTACTACTGTGGCTTCAGAGTGGCCAACAAGAGGTTGAGAAAGACTATGAAGTCTCTGGAGGCTGCTTAGGGAATGTGTGGTCATGGATGAGGAGATTTTATTGATGAAGAAAGCTGATGAAGACAGGGTTTCTCTGTATAGCCCTGGTGGTCCTGGTGAAAATGGTGTCAGTTCTGGAAATGACACTTGGGCTCTTGCTCAACCTTTCACTTATTATTTGAGCCAGATGATTTTCTTTCTAGTCCCAATATCCTAAGCTACTAAGCTCTCAGTAGGTCAGGACTTAGTGACACATATATGTCACACGAGAACTTGGGGGAGGATAATGGAGTAAAATCATGGGCTAGAGGCCAACCTGGGCTATGTAGAAATTTCAAGGTCAGCCTGAGCTACACTGTGACACTCTACCTCCAACAACTAAAAAGCAACAGCTAAAACAAACAAACAAAAACAAAACCTTTCAACAATGGCTGGGACATCTTCAGGTTAACTTTTGGGCAGCATAATCTTAAGACTATGAAGATAAATGTAGTTTTTTGATATTCTTTTCTTCTAGATTAGGGTTCCTCAGTCCTGCTGCCTGAAAACCTGTCACAGATCATCAGTAAGCACCGATGCCACTGGTCCCACCCTGGCATTCTGACTGAGTTGGCCTTAGGGAGAGGATCTTTATAGGTGGTTCTGTATTCAGTCTGTATCCATGGCTTGTGTACGTCTTCCCTATCTCCTGTTCAAGGCTCATGTATACCAGTCTTAGCATCTGGGAAGTACACAAATAAGAGGAACAGCAAAGTCAATAAGCCCCAAATCACAAGCAGTCAAGGAGGCTGTATTAAAAGTCAGAAGACAGCTGATGAAGACAGGGTTTCTCTGTACAGCCCTGGCTGTCCTGGAACTCACTCTGTAGATCAGGCTGTCCTCTAACTCAGACATCTGCCTGCCTCTTCCTCCCAAGTGCTGGGATTAAAGGCATGTGCCACTACTGCTGGGCAGTTATGGTTCCTTCTAAGCTGGTAATAAACCAGGTAAGGAACATTTTTCCCTTTGGCTGGGGATATTGCCCAGGCAGTTGAAGACTTCCCTGGCATATACGCAGAATAAGACTGGTTATGGTGGTGCTTACCTGTAATTTCAGCAGTCGGGAAGTAAAGGCAGGCAGAAAGATCAGAAATTCAAGGCCTGAATCCAAGAGATGTCTGAGAAGGGGGGATGGGATAGTGGGTGTGGGAGTGGTAGGGGTGGTTAGGTGCTTGCCAAGAGCTAGGCTGATGACATCAATCTGATCCTTGGAACCCATAGTGGGAGGAGAGAAACAATTCATAAAAGAAATTTTTTCTCTGATCTCTAGACACTTGCTAGGACACACACATACACATACACACACATACACACACACATGTATGTACACATACACACATACACTCACACACATACATACACACTTACACACATATACACACATATGCATACATATATACAATACACATACACACATATACACACATGCACACATATAGACATACATATACATGCACACATATACACACATGCACACATATACACACATACACACATATACACATACATACACATACATACATACTAAATAGATACACTTAAAATTTTAAGTTTGTCTTCAGCTACACAGCAAGTTCAACATGATTGAGGCCGGCCTGGGATACAAACCAACCAACAAACACAACCAAAACACCTCAGTTTGTCCTAGCATAGAGCTGGATCAGGAGCCAGAAACTCAGTGACCTCTGACCTCCTCATTTGGAGGGTGTGAGGGCTTGTGATTAATTCAGTGAGGAGTAAGTCACAGCTCTAAGACTATCATGAAAGGGCAGTTTGTGCTTCAGAGTTAGGAAACTATGAAAGGGGAGCTATTAGCCAGTGGAGTGGGCCTCAATTAGATGTTATTTGGTAAAACATTGCTTAGCTTACCTGATTTACCCCTCAGGAAAGGCTGCACTCAAATGCCAAAGCTATTTAATTATTTATTCTCTGTAACTCCTGGGGGCTCCTGACTTCACTCAACCTTCATGCTCACCCATAACCGTAAATACTAGTTAAAAAGAGCAAATTTTTGTTCTCAAGTGAGTCAGTTTATTTTTAGAGGATATGTGATTTTAATTATATAAAGCTTCTATTATTTGTATGCATGTACTTTAAAGTATTTCACACACATACACACACACACACACACACACACACACACACACACACACACACACACACCAGTCACAATCTGCCCTTGGTTTCATTACTAACACCTTTTGAACTTCAGTATTAGTAGTTTCATTTACTCATTTGTTTCTTTTGTTCATTTATTCATTCAACACATGGTTTTGGAACCAGCCGCACTCCTGGGAAGCTTTGCCCAGAGCACCAGCAGTGCCTGGGTCCACGGCATTGAGGCCTATGGTCTACTCAGAGAACTGCACACAAGTGGGTCTTAAGTAAATTGCTAAAGGACTAATGGATGCTGGGTGGGGTATGGTGGTGCACACCTTTAATCTTAGAACTCTGAAGGCAGAGGCAGGCAAATCTCTCTCAGTTCAAGGCCAGCCTGAGCTACAGAGTAAGCGGCAGAATAGCCAGGGCTACATTGTAACCTGTCCAAAAAAAAAAAAAATTAAAGAAAACTAATAAGGTGAAATACTACAGTTAAGCGGATAGAAAGTCACTGAATCTGGAGCTCATATAGGTGTCAAGAAAGGCCACTGTGCTAAGGAGATATTCTAACAGCATATATTAGTTATAAATAACAGATTTCATTATGACATTCTAATACATGTACATAATATATTTTGGTCATACCTACCTCTGCTACTCTCTCATCTCTCCCATTCTGGAGAATGTCCTCCTATTTCCCACTTGACACCCTTCCCTACTTCCATGGTGTATGTGTGTGTGTGTGTGCATGTGTGTATGTGTGTATGTGTGTATGTGTGTGTGTGTGTGTATGTGTGTGTGCGTATGTGACCCAGTACATTTCATTAGGATTGTTTATAGGTATGTGGGTGAGAGTCTGTTTTTAGAAGCATGGGTGCCTGTTAAGGTAATATTTTAACAACTCACTGAAGAAAGTGGGGAGAAAGTCATGGTAAGAACCAGAGAGAGTGTTACAGCCAGTGCTATCTGTGCTGTGCAGGAGTGTGCTGGGTATGGTCTGGGGACTGCAAGTAGCCAAGGTGGCAAGTGTGAAGACGGTGTGAGGGGCTAGAGATGAACCATTAGGGAGCAAGTATCCACTAGGCTGGGCTTGCCGGCTACTTGTAAGGGTCTTGAAGATTCACTCCAAGACACACACACACACACACACACACACACAAGTACACCACAAAAGCACACACACACACACACACACACACACACACACATGCACGTAAAGACACAGACACAAACCATGTACACACACACACAGCATGAAAGTGTGTGTGTGGGCAGAGTAGAAGGTGCTTGAGGCTAGGGTCTTCTATATATAAAGACATATACAATTAAATACAAAACTAAATACTTGGGGCTGGAGAGATGGCTCAGTGGTAAAGAGTACAATTCCCAGCAAGCACGTGGTGGCTTACAACCATCTGTAATGGGATCTGATGCACTTTTCTGGAGTGTCTGAAGAGAGCAATGGTGTATTCATATACATAAATTAAATAAATAAATCTTTTAAAAAAACTTATTCCTCATGTCTGAGTACCTGCTTTTTAAAAAACAGAACTAATCTAAACTAAATGCTTATAAAATAATAGGGAATTCTAAGCAAGCCACGAAAGTGACATGGAAGCAACAGCATACTTGTACTAATTAAGTTTCTTCCATATATTGCTTTTCTTCCTTCAGTAGTACAAGATAAAATCTCATTGATAGCTTCTTCACGTTGTCTGGCAGTGTTATTTTGCATTGGAAGCATAAACATATAATTAGATATTTAATTTATCGGATTATATCTTGTCCTTTTATTATTTATCAGACAGAACTACTTTAGACAGTCCTGGTGTTTCAGACCTATAATCCCAGCACTTAGAAGATAGGAATTGTATGATCACGATGTCCAGGCCTGGACTTCATGAGACCCTATCTTAGAAAAATAAACGAAACTAGAAAAAAAATTCCTTCAATTTTACAACTTCAAATGTTTGTTTTGTGAGCATCTTGAAGGACTGTGTTCAATCTGAGAAAACCCTTCTCAGATGTCTTTTTCATATAAACGACACGGTTTATAACCACAGTTTATAAGCATGGCTGCGCCTGCTTGTGAACTTCCTACTGAAGATGCTGGTACAGGAAGATCACTGTGAGTCTGAAGGCAGCCTGGACTACAGCTTAAGATTTGTATCTCAAAAGAGAAACAAACAGCCAAAAGAAATTCTGAAAAATTCCCATAGCGCCACTTTGGTTTCTATTGGTTTCAATCCGTTTCTGTCCTATTGGCTACATAGTCCTGGTCTTATAAAAACAAACTTCTGTATTGTGACCCCTGGCCTTAAGCTTGAATGCCACAAAGTCAGCTGGCACACAGGGTGGTAGATAAATTCCCAGAACCCATCTCTCCACCAGTGAAAGCAGTGCCCTGTAGCAGGGTTTCTCAGCCTGTGGGTCATGGCCCCTTTTGGGGACTGAACAATTTTTCAACCTAAGACCAATCTACATATCAGATACTTACATCACAATTCAGAACGCTAGCAAAATTGCAGTTATGAAGTAGCAACAAAAATAATTTTATGGTTGGAGGTCACCACAACATGTGGAACTGTATTAAAGGGCCACAGCATAAGGAAGGTTGAGAATCACTGCCTTGGAGGAACTGAGTCACAACCGCTGACCCAAACTAAGTGTTTGTTTGACTTAAATGCCTTCATTGGGCTCCAACGTATACATATTGACTCTGGCACTTCAGGGGCTGGCCCTGTGGAGTCTATTGTGAAAGACTAAGGAAAGGCATAGGGAACAGAGAGTGCGGGGCTGAAGGCTTCCTCCAAAGGGAAAGTCAAACACAGATGTAATGCATTCTGTGAGTTCCAGGAAAACTGCCTGTGTGAGCCACAGAGGCTACTGATGCATTTCCTGCTAAGTCATGCTCGCCTACTTCTGTTCCTGATGACAGCGAATTCAGCAACTGTAGAGTACTCTTCAGCTTTTGGTCCTGCCGGGGTCTTTAGGGTTCAAATGTCACCAACAATACCTTCATTGCTCCTCTTCCTGTTTGCTGCAGTATGAATGCTTGCTGGGATGGTCAGGCAGCCAACCTTTACTAATGAGGCTGACATCCTCTACTAACACTTTGATTGAGAAGTTCCTAGAGGAGCGTTCTTATTAAAATGTTTTGGGGGCAGGCACAGTAGCACCTGTCAGCTTCCAGGAGGCAGGGGAAACTCAAGTCTGAAGGCACTCTGCTTCCATAGGTATGTACCTAAATAAATAACTCTTTGGTGCCTGGCAATTTATTACTTCATGTGCTCCATGAAGAACTGTTTGATTCATCTCTTCAAGGCCTTTATTGCTTAATAACCTTGTCCCATCTGTTAGAGAGTTAACTTTATGATATAGTGTCTTAAACCAGGAATTAGCAAACTTTGCTTGTAAAAAGGTCATGTAGTGCACAGTTCAGGCTTTTTGGGCCAGATGGATTCTGTCAGAACTACATAGTGAGACTGTGGTGTGGCTGAAGTAGCCACGGACAACTATGTAAACAAATCAGCAGGCTGCGTTCCAATAGGATTGCATTTACATAAGCAGACCCTGGACCACATGTGGCCCACAAGTCATAGTTGGCTAAGTTCTGCTTTACAGTTGTCTTCTAGCTTCTAGCTCTGTCTTCTAGCTTCTAGCTCTGTCTCAAATCTCAAGTGCAGCATCTGTGAGACTGGCATCTCCATCTTTATAGTAATGAGCCTGATATATCTCCTGTTTACCACATGGTATCACTGTAAGGGCCAAGTGAGATATTAGTTATGGAAATCAGTTAGTTAAAGCAGCATATATTTGTATAGTTCTCTTTTTCTCCTATGAAATAATATATTTTACCTTTCCTTGTTCTCAAATTTCACATACAGGCACCCACAAGAAGAAATTATAATGACTTTTGCTATTGTATCTATGCTTTGGGGCCTCACATTGAATATTGGCTCCTTATGGCATCTGAAATCTGGTGATAGTAGTGAGTTGTGTTAGTTTTTAGTTTGAAGAGATGGGATAACCTATTGCAATCTTGAAAGGTCCTCAAAAGACAGATTGGAAATGTCAGAGTATTTACTGAGGTTTAGAGGACCTACATAGATGGAAACATGTCTTTTACACATCAGGGGTGTGGCTGGTACTGGATAAGTGGCATAGTGGTTTAGGATTGATGGACACGGTGTGCTAAGATGCTGAAGAGGTGTTCAGAGAGAGTCTTACAGTAGATCCTATCACTTCATAGTTTCTCCCGAAGAGCTGATTGGCCCTTCCTGAAGTTGCTCATCTGTAAAGTCCTTTGTAACTTTTGGTTTTATGGCCAAACTTCCTGAAATAGTAAAGCTACACTGTGAATACATTGGAATAGCAAAGTCATGTCCCAGTCAGCAAGCTGTCCAGATATAGAGAGCCAATCTTTGGCCTCATGTGTGTGCACACTCGTATAAATATGTGAACCCCTTCTTCTGCTTTTGTGTTCTATGTACTCATTGCCCTGTTTCTCATCTCCATTTAGATTTCTTCTTCCCCCTTATGGTGCCCGTTCAAGTTTTATAACCTGTGCACTATGCTCACACAGAGATGTACTTCCCTCTTGTCCCCCTCGTATGTGTGTGTGTGTGTGTGTGTGGTGTGTGTGTGTGTAAGTTTGAACCTAGGTTCTGCATCGAAGAGAAAACATGTAGCATTATTAGTTTTTTTGTGTCTGACTTATTTTGCTTAGCATAAAAGTTTTTAGTTCTATCTATTCCCTGAAAATGTCCTAATTTTACTTTTCATTGCAGCTACGAAAACCCCCATTGTGTGTACATTGCACATCTTCTTTATGGATTTATCTGTTGATGGACACCCAGGCTGGCCCCATTTCCCAATTATCTTGAATAGCACAGCAGTAGATGTGGATCCTGAAACATCTCAGTGGTGTGTTGACTTACAGTCCTTTCAGTCTGTTTCCAGGAATGTGGTTCAAGCTATATTGTACAGGAGTTCTGTCTTCAGATTTTTTTTTTGGAGGAACCTCCATATTGATTTCCATAGTGGTAGATCTGGGCTTGAGAATGCTGCTTTATGAAAAAGAAATTGTTTTAAGACAGAGTCTCATGGAGACTAAGCTGGCACTGAACTTGCTATGTAGTTAAAAACGACCTTAAACTTTCCTGACCCTCTTGCCTTTACCTCAGAGAGTGCTGGGATTACAGGTAGGTGTCACAATATTCAGTTTTTAATGTAGTGCTGGGAGATTGAATCCAGGGCTTCATTCATGCTAGTAAGCACTATTCCAACTGAGCTATGACCTCATCCCTGAGAATGTTACCTTTTAAATTTAATAGAATAAATATTCAAGGTAGGGAAAATAATATATTCATAAAAATTAGAAGAAACAGCAAGGTCTTAATTACAAAGTGAAATTCCAAAGAAGTAGATACAAAAGAGTCAGAAAATTCATGGTCACAGGAAACATAAAAATTCTTACATAAAATGTAAGAATTTCTAGGGCTAAAGAGATGTCTCAGCTGTGAAGAACACTTATTCCCAGCACACACATGGTGGCAAACAACTATCTGTAACTCCAGTGCCAGGGCATCTGATGTCATCTTCTGTGCTCTTTGGACACTGCACACACATGATACACATACAAGCATCCAGGCAATAACACATATACACTTTTTAATAATTAAAAAGAAAAATAACAATTTCTTCCTTTTGAGGAGTGGACTAATGGAATTGTTGACAGACCAAGAGAAAAGACAGAAAGATAAATGAAACTGTTAGAAGGCTATTAGGAGGCTGTTGTCTGTTTTGTGGCAAACTGTCATAGGCCACCAAAGTTTGTAGAAAAATATTTATCTCAAATTTTAGTTGTTTTCATTGCTGTGGTATTGCAGAGAATTTAGCCCACTATCAGCTAGAAGCATAGTCCTCAAGACTGTCCTCATTTCTGATACAATCAGCAAGTTCAATGGGTTCGCTAAACCATTTATAATTTCATCAGTTAGCTGGAAACACTCCTGAAAGCCCAAAAGCTTTTCTGCCCAGAATTATTCTTATTTTCTGGGAAGGATGCAGATCAACAAAAGCCAAGAAAAGAAGGAGACATGACTTCAGAAGTCACCAGCATGGAGCTCCCATGATCCTCATCTTTTAAACATGGGACATCATTCAGTGGGCATCAGTGTGTGACAAAATTCCTAGAGGACTATCAAAGGAGAGACCCAGGCCCAGCAGTTAAGAGCACTTTCCAGAGGTCCCGACATCAATTCCCAGCAACCACATAGTAGCTCACAACCATCTGTAATGGAATCCAATGTCCTCTTTTGGTGTGTCTGAAGAGAGTGACAGTATACTCACATACATAACACAAATAAATAAATCTAAAATGAAGAGGAGGAAGAAGAGAAGGTGAGAAGGCACAGCTTAGTCTTAGTTTCAAGAGTCTTTTTTTTTAAATTGGATCTCCATTATGTAGTCTTGATGGATCAATTACTCTTATAGATGATGTCAGTTTCCAGGGTGACTGACAACATGACACAAAATCCTCATAGTTTCACAAATTTGACTGAAATATTCTAAATGTTTTGTATTGACATTTTGGATGCAAACAGATCTTACACAAGTTTGACATAGAAATATCAATTCACTTCTATCATTCTCCAAATTAAAACGAATTCTTCTTCACACCAGCTAGAAAACTAATAAAGAAAACTGTGTCATCAAAAGGCAGGACTAGATGAAACCTTAGCTCTGTTTCATTGACTCCATCAGTCCTGGATGTGTCAATCCATCTTCCCAAAAGACCAGACATAGTCTAAGTCAAAATTATAGGTCCAGTACCTGAGAAAGAAGGTAGCTCAGTTGCTAGAGTGCTTGCTATGCGATTACAGCAACCTGAAATAACTACCATGTAGAGAAACCTGGGGGTGATAGGGCATGATTGTAATCCCAGTCCCTGGGAAGGCAGAGAGAGGTGGATCTCTGAGATCCTGGCCAACAGCCTAGACTACTTGGAAAATTCCAGGCCAGCAAGAGATCCTGTGTAAAAAACGAAGGTGGATGGCTCCTCTGAGGAGTGACACTTGTGTTGTCCTCTGGCCTCCATGTGGCAAGAGTGCGCGCGCACGTGCACACACACACACACACACACACGCATACACACACACCAACACACATGCCCCTACACCCACACACATTACAAGTCTAATGGCCTTTCCCTTACAGTAAGAGGCTTCTTTTTGGCATCAAAACTATTTGAAATTAGGACCACATTATTGACTCCTAGTAACAAAACCTTTATGTCTTTTTGATTAATTGGATTTTGGTATAGAATCTGGGCTATTTTTCAGATCCATATGTTAAAATCTGGAAGATACCTATTCAACTGAACATTTTTCTGGTTAGCTGAGTTACATATACTGCTAAAGGAATCAGATAGATTTCACATTGTTGATAGAAGCAGTTTGTGGTCTGAACTTGAACATACTAGATATGCATCTCTAGTCCTTCAAAAATCTCCCTTGTTTGAAGACTCCTTGTGTGTATTGCTTAGGCTTGTTGGTTGGTGAAAATGATGTAAGAAGGGACTGGGGCTTGTTCTTGTGTTGCAAAAGCATGTGTCTTGGGCTAGATGGGCAGTGGCCACACATTGTAGGAGTGGCATAGTGAGTCAAACTTACTTGATTTTATTTCAGTTGATGGAAGTGATTTGCCACTTCAACCTTTTCTTCTGTACTTTCTAGCTTGGCCTTAGCTATTTCATGAGGACTGGGAAATCATGTGTGTTACCTGGGGATATGTTTTTGAAGTGTGGAATGCACTTACCCCCCACCCCCCAGAAGAATTTTAGTAGCTCAGGACACCTTTAGTTTGATTACTGCTTTTGTATTTGTATATTTAAAATCCAGTGGTCTTTTAATAAAATAGGGATTTTATTTTGACTTGACATATGGAATACTTAGGCACCATGCATCACTGTAATGTATTCTTTTACTCATAAACACACATGATCACCTGCTGCTGCAGTGGTTGCCAGTGGCAAAATCCAGGGGAATGGCCATGTTATACTGTGAGCCTCTCAAAGGCAGAGGCTGTCCTGCAGGAATGGGGTTATTTTGGATCCAGTTGGATAGTGTTTGCAGTGTTTGTCCACCAATGACTCCTTTTATCCAGGCAAGACATTGCATGTGGCCTTTTCAAACCTTGTTTCTAAGTTGTACTACTTCACGTCAAAGTCTGTGCTGCTCTCTTTAGATATCATTGATACCACTGGCATACTCTGTCGTCTTCAGCATGCATTGTGACCCTCACCTTGAACCCCTCTGGGGTCTATCTATAGGCTGCCAAAAGTTCTTGTTTGGCAGGTAGTCACAGCCAGAGTCTACTCACAACCAAAGATTTGGCAGACTATTAATTAAAAATTGTGCCCTATCTAACTTTATTTGAAGATATCAAGAAAATAAAACTCATTCCACAGTTGGTTCATTCCTCCTCCTATATTTTTTGATTTTTCTTAATCTTATAAACCTTCCTTGTAGACTTTTTAAGTTGGTCAAACACAGAGACTTGAGCTTCCTTTTTTTGGAGTATTGATCTGTCTGATCTATTGTCCTACCATTGACATGATGAAAGAACATGACCAAAGCAACTTGGGGAGGAAAGGGTTTATTTGGCTTACTCTTCCATATCACTGTTCATCATCAAAGGAAGTCAGGACAGGCACTCAAATAGGTCATGAACCTAGAGTCAGGGGCTGATCAAGAGGTCCATGGAGGCATGTTGCTTACTGACTTGTTTTCCATGGCTTGCTTAGCCTGTATTCTTATACAGTCCAAGACCACCAGACCAGGGATGTTTCTCACCCATTTGTCACTAATTAAAAAAATACCCTACAGGCTTGCCTATGGCCCCATCCTATGGAAACAATTTTTCAATAGAAGTTCCTCTTTCTCAGCTGATTTTAGATTATGTCAAGTTGGCATAAAACTAGCCAGATACACATCTGTATCTCTCACCCATCCATGCTTTCAGACGAATGAAAATGTTGTCTAGAAAAGCAGCTCTAACCCATCACAAGTGGGGTAAGCTTTGTAGTAATTTCATATCTCAGTGTTTTTTTTTTAAATAAGCACCCAATCCTCCTAATTCTTAACGCTGACCATTGTAGTGACCCAATGATTTCCTAAGTCCAGTCCTCTGCCACATTATAATGTCTTATACCTCCAACCCCACAGCTACTTTAGTTATCCTGAATTCTACTCCTTCAAGCCATTACCAAAAAGAACTTCTCTGGTTTCCCAAGAAAATGTACATCTTTGAGTTGATCTCCCAGGATCCTGGTTCCTTGGTCAGAGGTCCTATGCCAGGCCAGGCTGCTGATGATTATAGCTGCACGGGTCATGCCATGTACCTCTGAATGACTGAGACATGATAAACAATATAGTGTCCTATATATCACCCTAGTAATTGAATAGTACTCTCTTGCACGAAGTTACCCTGAGCTACTATGTATGCTTCAAAAACAAGTGTGAGCCTTCTATCTCAGTTGGTTCTAGGGAGCCTAGACTCCCCATCTTGAGTTTCTTTGCCCCTTTATGGTCTCATCCAGTGTATCCATCTTTTTGGCTTGTTGTGAGTCAGTTTTAGTGAGTCAAACTTGTTCTTGGATTTCTTCTATTTTGTAAAATGTGATCATACCTACTGGCTGCATGAGGGAGTTTGGAATGCATGAGAGAAACTTTGGGGCGGTAGAAACGTCATTTTATCTTCACGGGCTTTTGCTTACATAAGTGTGTATATCACCAATACTGACTATTCCAGGTATGAAAGATTCACAGCAGCAAAGACATTGCTTGTGCCAGGAAGGAGCTCAGCAGTGAACATGCTCAGGAAGAAATAAATGAAAGCCCAGCACAGTCCCCACTGTGCATAAAATAAGTGGGCTTCACTCCCTTGTATCTTCAAATAAGTCTGGGTATGGAAGAGTTTCTAAGCAAGAGGTTGCTGAATTCATGGACGGTGTTAGACTCTGGCTATGACACTCAGCTAACTAGGAACTTCTGCCTGGCAAACTGGACTTCTGAGTTGTCCAAAGTGAGGGCCAAGGTCTGTGCTGGAGCCTACAGTCTGTGGTCAGTAATTCAGACACTCCAGAAGAAGGAGTCAGATCTCATTACAGATGGTTGCGAGCCACCATGTGGTTGCTGAGATTTGATCTCAGGACCTTCGGAAGAGCAGTCAGTGCTCTTAACCGCTGAGCCATCTCTCCAGCCTTTGTAAGGTGTTTTTATGGGGGCATTGCTTAGATTTATAACAGAGAGGAACACGAGTACAGTGTTTTAGGAATCACTTTTCTCTATGCTGTGATTAAAAAAAAAAAAAACCTTCACAAAAGCCACTCAAGAAAGGAAGGAGGGTTTATTCTGGCCCACTGTTTGAGGTAGGGTCCATCTCAGTGCTGGAGGGAGCATGTCTGAGGAGGAGTGAGAGGGTGGTGGCCAGGCTATGTTTCCATTTCCTCTTTCCTCCTCTCTCAGTCCCGGCTCTGCATAGGGGACAGAATCACACATAGTAGGGTATGTCTTCCTTTCCACTCATAGCAGGGTGTATTTTTCTTTCTCCACTGAATCTTTCTGGAAACATCCTCACAGCCATGCCCAGAGGGCTGCTTTCAGCGTGAATCAAGATCCCATTAAGTTGACATCAGCAAATTATTATGACATATGGTTGCACTCAAGGTCCCAAACATTCTGGCCCTGAGTAAACATAGTTGATTATTATTTTATTTTTACACATCTTTGTTGAGGATGGCCTTATTTCCATAAACAATGTAGATTTATTTTTTATATTGTGTTGAAGTTTTTGACTCCTAGTTAGATTCCACCATGTCTTCTTTCCCAGTCATGCCCCTTAATGTTCTCCAACTGAGCTGGTTTGTGTTTTTGTCACCCTGACACAAGTTAAGTTCATTTGAGAAGAGGAGACCTCAAATGAAAACTGTCTCTATGAGACTGGCCTATAGGGAAGGCTGTTTAGCATTTTCTTTATTAATGACTGATGGGCAGGGCCTAGCCTACTGGAGCTGTTGGTACCACAGGGCTCATGTGGTCTGAACAAACTGAACCAGTGGCAAGAACAAGCCAGTAAGCAGTTTTATTCTATGGCCTCTGTTTTATTCAGTTCCAGTCCTTAGGTTCTAGCCTAGAGTTCTTGCCCCTTCACGATGGAATGTAATCTGTGAGATGAAATAAGCCCTTTCTTCCCCTCTGCTCCCCTCCCTTCTCCCCTCCGCTCCCCTCCCCTTTCCTCTCCCCTCCCCTCCCTTTCCCCCTCCCCTCCCCTCCTTTCCATTTCAAGTAGCTTTTGGTTAATGTTTTTATCATAGAAAATAGAAAGCCAGACCAAGACACCATCCTGTTCTGCCTCAGCATGATGTGCCCCGGGCTCCGTAGGCAGTTGAGTTTGGTATCTCTGGTCTAATAATCAACAGACTCAAGAATATTGGAGTTGAATATTAACCCTTAGAAAGTTACAGGTTCCTGTCTTTGCTTTTTGCAGGCTAGATTTGCCATCACAACTTCTCAATAGTAAACACCTCCTGGTTTAAATGATCTGCCTCGATGACCCAGGTGGGTATGCCAGGAACCTGGTGGTAGAGAACCAACCAGAAATGCAAAGGCAGCCTTTGTCTAGGATAGCATGCTTGCTCCTTTATAGTCATGCGGAGTGATCCTGAGGAAAAAAGGTTTTTTTGAAATGAATTTTTGTTTTGTATTTTAAAAGTGAGCTCAGTGGGCAAAAGCATTTGTTTTGCAACCTGGCCAGCCTGAGTTTGCTCTCTGGAGAGCACCTAAAGACAGAGGGGAAAGCCAACTTCACAAAGGTGTCCGTGGACTTCCACATGCTCACGCTATGATAGATAAAAGAATCATTTTGAAAGTTAGTGTCCACGGTAGTGGGTTTGATTTTGTCATTTGCTTTATTCTTCTTGCCCCTCCCCAACCCCTCATGATGCCCCTGCCTTCTCTGGTCCATATACACGATGGAATTGTATTTAGCCATAAAAAATATGAAATCATGACACTTACAGAAAAATGGAAGGAGCTGGAAATCATCATTGGTAAGTTAAATCATACCCAGCCACAATATATGATCACTCATATGAAGATTTTATATTTAAACTTTATATATTTGTGAATTTTAAGATTATCATTATCACCACTACCATCACCACCACCACCACCACCACCACCACCACCATCATCATTATTGTTATTGTTGTGTGTATGCCACACGTGTGAGTGGGGCCAGAAGATGGCACTGATGTTGGGAACAGAACTCAGAGCCTACTGAAGATCAGCAGGCCCTTTGAACTGCTGAACCCCTCCCCGACATACTTCTCCAGTCTCCTCCTCCTCCCTCCTCTTCTCTTCTTCCTTCTTTCTCCTCCTCCTCTTCTTCATCATCCTACTTACTTTCTTTTTTCTTCTCCTTCTCCTCCTTTTCCTCCTTCTCCTTCTTCCTCCCCCCTTCCTCCTCCTTGTCTTCTGCTTGTTGTCATCGTAGTAGTCGTAGTCGTCGTCCTCGTCGTCCTCATCATCCTCGTCGTCCTCGTCGTCCTTGTCGTCCTCGTCCTCCTCCTCCTCCCTGGCAGTCTCACTCTGTCGCCAAGGCTGGCTCTTAATTCATGGCTTTTCTGGACTCTGCCTCCCCAGGGAAAGATTAAAGGTGCTGGCCCCCACACCTAGAGCATTTTTGATGAACAAGGTTTCTGGAGGCTGTTGGCATAACATTGTCACCCAGCACGGCCATTCTCCTTCAGAGGTTGGTCTTGGGGTTCAGCTGTGCATCTTTATTCCAACCTGAGCCTGAGGTCAGAAAAATTCGGCAGGGAATGCAGATTCAAGAACCTCGGAAATCTGGGTATGGGACAAGGAAGGCTCGTGAGGTCAGAAAGAGGGAGCAAAGGAGGGACCTCTTCCCTTTTCTTCCGGAAGTGGAGTCATCGCCATGTGAATGAAGCGAGATATCCCCCTTAACCCCATGTCTAGGATTGGTGTATTGCCATGCCCTGGGTGTTTGTTTGGCTGCTGGAGGAAGTACTGACAAAGGAAAGTGCAAGCGCAGACATAATTTTTGAAGCAGCCGGCTTGGACAGGAACAGTGAAGGGGAACTGGGTTCCAGATTCCAGACGCTGTTGGGCACCTGCATCCTGGAGGCCTTGGGGAAGGTTAGACCTCAGAGGGGTGCTGGGCAGCAGCTGAGACTCGCGAGCTCTGTTGGATTCCTTCCCTGCCATTTTCCCCTCCCTCTGTTTCCTTGCTCTGTGTCAAGCACTAGGGAAATGAGTTTTCTAAATGAAGTGATAGTCTGTGCCAAGGAAATGGCCCTTTCTATTTTTTAAAAGAGGCTCAGTCCAGCCTGTGTGTTTTTTGGTTGGTGGTTTAGTCTCTGACAGCCCCCAAAAGTCCAGGTTAGTTGACTTTGTTGGTTTTCCTGTGGAGTTCCTATCCCCTTCAGGGCCTCAATTATTCCCCCAACTCTTCCATAAGAATCCCTAAGCGCCATCCAATGTTTGGCTGTGGGTGTGTACGTCTGTTTCAGTCAGCTGCTGGGTGGATCCTCTCCATGGACAGCTATGCTAGGATCCCATCTTCAAGCATAACAGAGTATCATTAACAGTGTCAGGGACTGGTGCCCTCCCATGGGATGGGCCTTAAGTTGGACTGGTTATTGGTAGGCCAGCCCCTCAGTCTCTGCTCCATCTTTGTCCTTACATTTCTTGTAGACAGGATACATTTGGGGTCGAAAGTTTTGTGGGTGGGTTGGTGTCCCTATGACTCCAATGGGGTTCCTGCCTGGTTACAGGAGGTGGCCTGAAATCAGGTTCTGTATCTCCACTTCTGTCTCAGCTAGGGTCACCCCTGTTGATTCCTAGGGAGCCTCCCTGCTCTCTGGAAGGATTTCGAAATGCCCCACCCCCACCCCTCCCTCCTACCCCTGCCAGCTGCAGATTTCCATTTATTCTCCTGGCCCTCTGGCCCTTTTTCCTGTCCTTCCTCACACCTGATCCTGAGCCCCCTCCCCCTCCCACCCACTTCCCTCCCACCATCTGCCTCCTTTGACTATTTTATTTCCTCTAGTAAGTGAGATTCAAGCATCCTTGTTTGGGCCTTGCCTCTTGTTTAGTTAGCATCTTTGGGTCTGTGGAGGGTAGTGTGGGTATCGGGGCCCAGCCGGGAGAGCCAGTTTTGAATGGAAAATTCCTGATCCTGTCCTGGAGATTAGCCTGGCATCCTGTTGGTTTTAGATTTCTTTGAAACTGGGTTAGAATAGGTAAGAACAGGGCTGAAGGAAGTCCTTTTTTAGACGCTTAGGGCAGAATGATAGTGGTTTTTCTCCAAATGCTAAGCCAGGTGTTGTCCTAAGTGACTGCTGAGGATCTTTGGGTCCCTAGGCAGCACCCTTCACTGTCTGCGCTAGCTGGACCTCTGAATTGAAGGTTTCTATAGGTGTGTGTGTGTGTGTGTGTGTGTGTGTGTTCTGAAGGAGTTTCTGCTATCTGCAGAAGGGCAGGCATATCTCTTCCTTTGGAGAAACCTTAGAGTCACGTTGGTATTAGGAATGAAAAGCCTCCTTGTTATCTTTGAAGCTCTAGACTGTATTGAGGGATAGAACACTTTTATTTCTCTTTATTTTTCCTGCTTCCACAAAGTGGTAAGAGAAGGACGGTGGCAGGAAGAACCCTTGCTTTGTTCGAGAGGGAGGAGCACGTGTGCAATGATCATGTGACTCAGGCGAGCAAGCCTCCAGGGCGTATTCAGCACACAGCTTCCCAGCATCCCAGCGTCCAGCGTCCCTCTGTCCGTGTGTCTAGGCAAGAGGGCAGTGCTAAGTAGGAAGGAGAGGAAGCTTGTGAATGGGCAAGCTGACAAACGTGGGAAAGATAGTTCAAATAAGCCATACTTAAATTTCCCTGTAAACTGGTGTAAGCAGGTGTAACAGGCCAGTCCTGATGGTCTTCTGGATTCCTACTGAAAGTGCACCTTGAGAAATAGGTTATACTGTTGGGTAAAGGTGCCTGGAAGTACCTCTTACTTTTCATGGAGAGGTCAGAACTATTGTATGTTGAAACTCGGAGTACTGCAAGTGTTGGAACATTACTATGTTTCTTAAATGTTTGTGCATATGTGGGAAATGAGTTTTTGCCAGAGAAGACGGAAATGGATTTAGACAAAAGTTCTGGAGGCGCTAAACGATTTTTGCTGAGCTATTGGGGAAATCCTCTTAATCACATGTGTGCATTTTTTTTTAAACCATTCCATGTTTGTAGAGTGCAAAGAGGTTCTGTAGTATAGTGTTTCTGATATGGTCTCCATTTAGAATATTTATGCTTTCTATAAATCATCTAATTAGCAGAGAAATACCACTGTGCACATTTTTGGTGTGTAAGGAGTATGCTTAAGTTGTTTATTTTGCATGGCACAACTCGCAAACCTTGTTTAGTAAAGCTTTATTGAGATATAGTTCATGGAACACAATGTCTTTCTACTTAAAATGATTTTCACATAACTGTACAATTAGCAACAAAAGGTAAGTGTATAATATTTCCCTGTTCCATGAAGAAAGCCCCTTCGTTTTCTGTTCTGTGCCCTCGGCTCTAGGCAGCCATTGCTGTTCTTTCTTTGTAGATTTCCCTGCTGTGGACATTTCAGAAGTGAAAAATATGATCCATGATCCTTCGTGACTGCTTTCTCCTAGCATGCTGATTATGAAGTCCATCTGTGTAATAGCATATCTCAGGGTTTCTTTTTTAAATTTTCATGTGCTTTGTCTTAAACATTAATTTGTTGAATAATAAATAGGCTTTGGGGCTGGAGAGATGGCTCAGCTGTTAAGAGCACGACTGCTTTTCCAGAGGTCCTGAGTTAAATTCCCAGCAACCACATGGTGGCTCACAACCGTCTGTAATGAGATCCGATGCCCTTTTCTGGTGTGTCTGAAGAGAGCAATAAACTTTTGAGTTATCTCTGCTTTTTGTCAATTGTGACTAATCTTGCTGTGAATATGTACATATTTTTGTGTGGACATATGTTTTTATTTCTCTTGTGATTGCTCCTAAGAGTAGACTTTTAGGGCCCTATGATAACTAGTCACTCTCTGACATATGGAACTGACTTCTTACGAATGTCAGGACACACAGGCTAAGCTGGGTGGTTGTGGAACCCTCATGATTCAGACTCCATTATAGAAGTTGTGATATAGAGACCCTAACATGACCTCTGTGGTCCCTGTCTCCTGTTAGCTTTGTATAATCTCTTTCCTGAGTTGAACAGCGACTAGTACTTTCTTCTTCCCCACCCCCAAACGTTAAGAATTTGTACCAACCCACAGATATGTCAATTTGTAGTCAACTCCTAACATTTATATTGAAAATTAAAAAAAAAACATGTATTGGGGTTCTTTTCTGATGTTGCCCCAGATTCAGGCTTGGAGTTAACTTTCCTTAAGAGGAAAAAACAGAGCAGTACTTTACATACTTGAAACTCACACCAAGTCACAATCTTATATCAGAGCCATCACATTCTCAGATTTTCCTTCTTTTATAGTACATTAACAAAATTCTTCTGCTATACAGAGTACAGCTCAACAAAGCGATGGTCAAATAATTTTTTAAAAAGAAACTAGATCTATTAGAAATGACCTGGGGCTAGTTGTAATTAAGGTGTTCCGTTTAGGAGGCCTGAGCGCTACCTCTTCCCTATTCCCTCATCTACATGCCCCCCATCCCCCATCCTCTTTGATCCTCCTCTTCTGGTTCCCCATCCTTTAAAATAACATATCCAATTTCATTATCCTTGAAAGATCCATTTTACCCTGGTATCTTCATGTCTAACCTCTGTGAGTATTGTAAATGAAACACACATATCTAGTGCATAAAAGTTAACTAGCATCCTCATAAAAGAAAAGACGCAACATTTATCTCTCCGGGACTGAGTCACCTCAGTTAGGATGATTGCTTCTGCTTCTATTTGCCTAATCCTTTCACAATTCCATTTTTCTTAATAGCTGAATAATACTTCATTGTGCGAATGCACCACACTTTCATTCTCTGTTAATCAGTTGATGGGCAGCCAGGATGCTTCTAATTTCTAACTATTTTGAATAGAACAGCAATGAGGATGGATGTAGAGCAGGGATTTCTGTAGCAAGCTGCAGACTCAAGAGAGGTAGAACTGGATCTTGTATTGAAAACTGTTTTCAGCTTGTTCACCATCATGTTTTGTATAGTGGCTGTAAACGATGCACTCTCGCCAGCAACTTGTGAGTGGTCTCCTGACTCCATCCTCACCAGCATCTGCTGCCCTTGGTTTTGTTGATCTTGGCTGGACTAAAAGCTCAAAGGACTTGTAATTTGCATTTCCCTGGTGGCAAAGGATGCTTACATTTTTTAAAAAGTGTTTTTCAGCCATTTGCATTTCATCTTTTCAGAACTTTCTGTTTAGTTCTTGCTTTAGTTAGGGTTTTTACTGCTGTTAAGAGACACCATGTCCATGCAACTTCTTATTTTACCTGTCTATCTGTCTGTTGTCTGTCTGTCTGTCTGTTTCTCTGTCTATTTTTTTATTCACTTTACATCCCAGTCACAGCCCCCTTCTCTTCTCTTCCCAGTCCCACCCTTTACAAATCCCTCACCACATTGCCCCTCCCTTTCTCCTCAGAGAAGGGGAGCCCCTCTGGGTTACCACCTCATCCTGGAATATCTGGTTCCAGCAGAACCAGGTACATCTCCTCCCACTGTGCCCAACAAGGCAATCCAGGTAGGGGTAGGGAATCAAATGGCAGGGAACAGAGATAGAGACAGTCCCTTCCCCCGGTTGTTAGGAGATCCACATGAAGACCAAGCTGTACATTAGCTACAAATGTGTGTGTGGGCTAGGTCCAGATCCTGCATGCTCTCTGGTTGGTGGCCCAGGCTCTGAGCCCCACGGGTCCAGGCTAGTTGGCTCTGTGGGTTTTCTTATGGTGTCAATCTTCCAACTTGCTCACTTCTATTCCCCGCTCTTCCACAAGACTCCTTGGGCTCCCCCTGATGTCTGGCTGTGGGCCTCTGCATTTTCTTATGAGGAAATATTTAACGGGGACTGGCTAACAGTTCAGAGATTTAGCCCATTGTTGTCGTGGCAGGAAGCACGGCAGCACACCGGCAGCCATGATGCTGCAGAGGGAGCTGAGAGTTCTATAGCCAGGTTTGTAGGCAGCAGAACAAATGTGAGACACTGGACCTGGCTTGAGCATTTGAGACCTCAAAGCCTACCCCACTGACATACTTCCTCTAAGAAGTTACACCTTCTCCAACAAGGCCATGCCTCCTAATAGTGCTACTCTTTATGGGCCTATGGAATCCATTTTATTTCAAACCACTACAGCTATGGACCTCTTTCTTAACTGGCTTTTTAAATTTATCTTCAGGTTTTTTTATTTTTTTGAGATGATGATGATGAGTTTGCTTTTGAGATAGAGTTTCTTCATGTAGCCCTAGCTGTCCTTGAACTCTGTTTGTAGACAAGGCTAGCCTCAAACTCAGAGATCCACCTGCCTCTAACTCCTGAATACTAGGATTAAAGGCATGTGCTACCACCACCTGGCTTGTGGGAATATTTTTATACTCTAAATACCTTCTGTCAGATGTACAATTGGTAAAGGTTTTTTCACCCCACTCTGGTCTTTTTGCTTGAAGGATGATATCTTTTGTTGTAATCAGGCATCTCACACATCTAAGAACCCTGCAAGCTACAATAATAACCCTTCTGCAAGAAATACCCATTGTGCAGTAGTGGCACAGATGTCTTGGAAGTAACCATCCACCTCTTGCTGGTTGCTTTTCTATTGGATTTTAGATTCACTCATGGAGATAGAACTCGTACCTGATATTGTTGATGAGACTAAGAACCCAAGGCTGAACAGGGTATGTCCCCAGGGAAAATCTATGTGGAAAAGGAGGCAGGTGACTGTAAGAGCCGGAGGTGGTGCAAGATTTAATAGAAAGCATTTTGAGCAGATGCATATATGAAAACTGTGACAGTACCCATACAACCTGTCCCAGCTCAAACCAGACAAAATCCTGGCATAAAGGAAGGAGAGTAGGCATAAAGTCCTGCCACAGTTAGGAAGCTGTTCACACATGGTGGCTGCCGGAAGGGGGTGCAAGCACGTATATATCAGCCGCACTCCATGACTGGCTCTTGCTCAGAAGTAGTTGGCCAATACAAACTCATCAAACTCCATGTTTTTTAGAGAATTTCTCTCTCTCTCTCTCTCTCTCTCTCTCTCTCTCTCTCTCTCTCTCTCTCTCTCTTTTAAGAAAAAATTCAAGAGATTAAACAGCATGAAGTTGGAAGGTTAGGGAGGTAAAGGGAAAAGAATGTGGCAAAAATATACTGTATGAAAACCTCAAACGATAAATAAAAATATTCTATTAAAAGCATCACATGTACTGCTATGACCCCAAACTGCCATTTAGTATGCATTGTATCATAGGATATATAAGGGATATCTCACCTTTGAAATGTTAAGATGGCAGCTAACACAGCCAATAACTCCATAATTCAACATCCCAATATCTTCTGGAAGTACTAAATAATAAATGAGTTGATGATTTCACTTCTTTTTAAAAATTAGTTATTTTTTATTTTATTTTAAGGTGTGTGTGTGTGTGTATGAGAGAGAGAGAGAGAGAGAGAGAGAGAGAGAGAGAGAGAGAGAGAGAGAGAGAGACTGAGGAAGCATGAAAGGTGCAGTACCCATGTGCAGAAGGGAAGGGTGATAACTTTTGGGACTCGGTTCTCTCCCTCCACAGTGTTACACTCAAGTGTCAAGTTTGCTCTGTAAGCACATTTACCTACTGGACCATCTCACCGAGCTTGATTTTTACCTCTTTAAAAAAATCACTTGCACTTAAGTATTGCTGGACTTTCTTGGCCCTGCCAGCTGCGGAATAATGACATGGAGACATTATTTAGAAAAGATTAGGCACTGTAGCTGGGCAGACTCTCAGATAGTTCATACACATTCACCTGACTATTTCTGCCTATGTCCAGACATGTGGTCTGGCACCTCTCTCTCACTCTGACCTCTTCTGTGTCACCTGGTGAATCCTCCTGCCTGCCTTCTCCCAGAGCACCTGTCTCTGCCACCTTCCCTTTCTGCTTCAGCTACTGACCAACAGATGTTTATTAAGCCAACCAAAAGGTGAGGAAGGAGGAGTGTTTACAGAATACTGAGGCATACATATATGTGTATATACACACACATATATACACACATATATATACACATATACATACACATACATATACATACATATATGTATGTATGACCTCTGATAGACATGGCACATAGCCAATCAGACTTGGATTCTTTCTCTTCAGATAAAAATCTCTGATTCACCAGAGGTTGCCCCAACCCCTTAGGTTTTGAGTGTTTTCATTTTTGCAGGTAGATGCTCTCCAGTTTCCCCTCTTCCCTTCCCTTTCTCCTTTTGGTCTGAAGATCTATCCTTTCCGGCTGCCTTTTGGGGGAGCTTCTTTTCTATGTTTCTTTTCATGCCAGAAGGGTAACGTGTTGACATTGTAAGGTGGCTGTGGGAGGCACACATCACACCATGGTGTGTGGTGTGACTACCCAGTTATCATGCCTGTGAGCCAAAAAGGGATCTTCCTCTCTTCTTTTGTGGGGACAGGTATAGCAGGCTGTTGCAGGCAATGTTGCTGCTCTCTTGGGCTCCCCACTCGCTGCCTCTTTGTCTTTGGAGCTGGCTTTCCACTTGGGCATCTTGGTAGCACTGGACACTGGGCAGTTGCTGCAGCACAGCTGAGCCTTGAAGAACTTGAGATGCTGGGCTGCCAGCACTTGAGTCTGTGACTTGCTTCTAATGGGCCTTTTATAAAATGTAAATGAAGTGTCACCTCAGTAATTCCTTGGTAATCAGGACATTTCCTAAGATTACATTTTAGCAGACCAGATCCTCTCCTTTTATGACATATGTAGTTACTTTTGAGAAATCCATATGGTGTATGGCCATACCATCTCCAGTGCACCTAGTCAGCACTGATCTTGGAGTCTAAGTGTGATAAAGCCTGTTAGCATTGGAAGAGAGAACCCTGTATGCTGAAGAGCGGCAGGCAGCTGATCTGAGGGTAGCTACAGTCAAACAACTGTAAGAAAATGCATTCTGTCAACAGTGGGAGTGAAGCTGGAAAGCAGGTCTCCCCAGTGGAGCCTTTGATGAGAGGACAGACCAGATGATGCCTTGGCTGTGAGCCCTGAAGAAGCCTCCACTAAGCCTGCCCATGAAAACGGACATAATGAATATGGGGTGATTTGTGAGCCTCAGTTTGTGGCAATCTGTTATGTAGTATTAGAGCACTAATCCAGAAATCTGGGATTTGGGGCCATTATGTAATGTGGCCAGTGCTATCCAGTTCCCTTGTTCAGGCAGATATCCTGTTTATCAATGTGATTTCCAGAAAGATAGGCTACGTAGCAATTCAGGTATGGGGTTATTAGCTGTTGAGTACTCTATGTCTCCAGGGCATAATTTTTAGAATGGAAACAGAAGAGGCAGAGTTCCACTCTGCTTGCTTAATGCTGCCCTAGACACCCTGTTCCAGGAAGCATCCCTAAGTAATCAGAGTAAAAAAATGATAACAGTGTGCCGAGTACGTCTGTGTCATGGGGACTGGAGGAGTGAGAGGAAGTGCCAGAAGTTGAAGCTGTACTCAGACAGAGCTTGGGAAATAGTTACAATTTGTCTGACCCACCTTGCAGACAAAAGCTTACACTAGATGTTTCCCCTGATGTTTCTTTAGCCAGGTAAGAACCTGGCAGTCCCAGCCTGCTGAATACCACTTCTATTTTGGGAATGTGCCTAGGATCATTCTGTCTATCTTAGTCATCCCTTTCTATATTTATATATATCCCTTACACTCAGACTCTTGAGCTTAGAGTCTTGTATCTCTTATTGTTCTGTGAAGCCGTGTCCTGTCTCCTACTTGCCACTGAACAGATGGGCCCACCTGGGGAATTGTATCTCTCTCTCTCTGCAGCCGTTGGCATGCCTTTCTGTTTCATTCCCCCTCATTCTTGACTGACTTCCGTGGGGAGGAAGAGCACACACACACACACACACACACACACACACACGCACACGCACACGCACACGCACACGCACACGCACACGCACATGCACACACATGTGGAGTCCTTTTTGCTTCCTCCAAGGGTTGACTTTAATTTCAAATGCTGTGTCTATGAGTCAGTGGACAGTAACTAAGAAGATCCGTGTGTCAACTAACCCACCAGGCTTATCTCGGAAGACTTGAAAGTTTCATCCTTAGGGGAGGAAACCAATTTGGAACTGATGGGAAATGGGTGTCTAGTATCTCGTACTGGAAGATTGAGATACCACTGACATTTCTATCATCCATGACACACACTGGTAGTTTCATCAAAAAGTGAAACTCTGGATTAGTGAGGCCGGGAGTCGGCTGTGTTGACATTCACACCAGTGGCACAGTGTAGTGATAGGGAACAGATAAAGCAGATTGATAGGGTATTGCTTTAGGTTTGCATGCTGTACAATGATTACTTGGACAATGTCAGGGGCAGGGAATGTCTTCCTACAAATTGGGTTTCACTGATTTTCTTTGCATCTCTTTTGCATATTGTTTAAAAGGACGTGATGGCACTCATAGAACAAACAGAACTGCAGGGAGACTGACAGATTTAAAAGCCCCCCTTCCCCCCCTGTTTTCTGTTGCTAACTGTTCTATAATGGTTAACAAGGGATTTCTTCCTCTACAAAGCTGGAACATGGTGTTGTGAAGATGTCCTGCTTGATCACTGTGTTGCTTGGTCTCTGCTCTATTAGTAGAAACCCTTGATCCCGCACATGCTACTCTGTAGCTATGCCTCTTGACTACTGGCTCTGGAAGGCAGCGGTCTGCCTGGTGGCTGCCCTGGTCCTTGTCCTGGAGTTGAGACTATCCCTTGGCTGGCCCTTCTCTCAGCATTTGTAGTGCCAATGCTTCCTCCCTGCTTTTTGTATCTGTGAGATTTTCATCACTCTGACCGTCTGCCTGGAGAGAAGCAACTTAAGGGAGGAAAGGTGTATTCTGGCTTGTGGTTTTGGGGACTACAGTCTTGGAGGCATGGTAGTGTGAAGACATGTGATATCAGGCACAGAGGAAACTCACACTTCCAGAGACCAGGACGTAAAGAAGAGGAGTGTCAATTCTCTGCTTTCTGCTCCTCTTTTCATTCAGTTATGGACCCAGGCTATGCAACAGGGCTGCCTACATTCAGGGCAGGTCTTTCCTCTGTCAGTTAATCCTCTCTGCAAACGCCCTAGCACTCACACCCACAAGCACCCTCACCTCACACCCACAAATACCCTTCATACTTACAAACCTTATACTCACACCCACAATCACCCTCACCTCACACCCACAAACACCGTCACCCTCACACCCACAAATAGCCTCACCCTCATACCCACAAATACACTTCACACCAGCAAACCTTACACTCACACCCACAAGTGAGCTTTGGGTACTTAATGCACCATTTGTTTTCTTTTAAAGGTGTGTGTGTGTGTGTGTGCGTGTGTGTGTCTTCTAGTACCTTTAGAGGCCAGAAGAGGGCATCACATACCTGGAACTGTAGTTAGAGCTGCTATGCATGTACTGGGAACCAAACTTGCCCTCTGTGAGAGTAGAAAGCTACCTAACCTGCTTATTTACTGTCTTAATTAATATTAATAAAAACTTGACTATCATATACACAGAAACTTAGCTACCTAGTTTTACATTTACTGATATGAATTATAGGATGTTCTGTGGAACAAGGTTTTACATAAATACTGTAAAAATGCATATACTGTTAAAGGAATAAAACTGAGTCTGAATTGATGCTGAACATTTTGCCGGTTCCTTCCCTCCTAAATATAGCTCGTACCAGACAATTTTCATAGCATTAGGCCTGCCTATTCCAGTTCATTCTGTGCTATTACTTGCTGTTCGTGTGCTAAATAACACATTAACACCTCTGGTATTTTCACAAGGAACTCCAGTGACTTAGCTCCTTTTCAACCCGAATCACTTTGAGAGCATGCATGGGCATTAGACCCTTTTAGCTGTGTTTGCCTTAGGAATTCTCCTTGCAAGTGTCTTTGTTTAAGTGTCTCTTAAATGAGACAGATGTGAGGAAGCCTGTGTGCCAGTTGTGCTGGTTTGACTCAGCATTTTTCATTCTTGCATTCATCTGACAACCCTGCCACTTTGTTTTGTGTTCAACACTGGCTGGTTACGAAAATACAAAGATGAGTAAAACATTAGTCCTGGCCGGGAAGAACTCCCAAAGATGGCAGGAGTCATCCAAGTACATAATTATACCATGATACGAGTGCTCCATTGGGAATAGCACTGAATCATCTCAGAGGAGTCAGAGAAGGTGACATTTTGGTTAGATCAGGATTTCTTGACGTGTAGGAATGAAAGGATGACGTCACAGAGGTGATTCATAGGTTGACGAATAGTACGTAGTTGCGTCAGCATGTGATATGGCCACTTTGAAGAATGGTGAGAAGTTGGGTATGTCTGGAGTTGTGTGTGTGTGTGTGTGTGTGTGTGTGTGTGTGTGTGTGTGTGCTGACATGTGCATGCATGCATGTAAGAGATGAAATTGGGGTAAGGGAAGTTTGGAAAGGGAGGGAAGCATGCTTGCTGTAAGTTAAGTTTTGACTTGACATTGTAGTAATAGGGAGTATGCACAAAAGTCCTAAGACAAAAGAATGCTTAAGTGATAAGAGATAGTAAAGGTAATGGTACCTGGATGAGATTGTAGATGGGAAAGATGGATCAAAGGGATGCTGTATACAAGTCAGCTAATGTTGCCTGCAGGAGACATCACCATGTAGTCTTTCAATAGTCTTGACCTGGAATAAGCTCCTTCAACTGGGCTGACAATTGATTATGCTAAGTCAAAGGGAAAGGAATGCAGAGGAAGGCCTTCAGCTGAGAAACATTATAGAGGTTGCTTTGTGACTGATTGACTAGGGGACAGAGGGAGAGTGGCTCTAGCCTCCTCTCCTCGGAAGACAGATTCATTAGTGAGATTACTAACAGATACAGACAAGAGGATCATTGTAGACTTTTTAGCTAGGAAAGAGATGGGGAAGCCTAGAGCATTTGTCATCTTTGTTCCCTCTTCTAGTTCTCCTTCTGTTTCTTGCCATGGATGGAGCAGATTATCCATTTACAGGACCCCTTCTGTTGACTTCTACTGACTCTGACTATCCTGCTCTTCACTTTCTGCCTTTGGGTATGCTGGGCTCAAGAATTAACACTATTAGTGCAACCATCAACGGAGGAAGGAGATGATGCTTCTGCTTTCACACTCTGGGTGGTCCAAGGTATTCGGATCCTTCAGGTGCTCTGGCAGAACCCGGTACCCCACAGTACCTCTTCATTGGTGTTCTGTTCTTCTTTTCTGCCTCTTTCTCATCTGATACTATTTCCCTGAGATAATCTCTCATGCAAACTAACTGTGTGTTACTTCATGTTTCTGTCTGGACCTTTTAGGAACACCAAGCTAAGATAGGTCAGGACACGAAGACCAGTTTGATTTGGGATGCAGGGAGTCTGTGGTTCCCATGATCTCTGATTATATGTTTAAAAGCTTGGTTAAAGGATGTCAGTGGAAGCCCTTTTCCTTATGTCTAAATATTTGAAAATCATTAGTCAAGGTACTACACAGTTAGATAATGCTGTAGTCTCCTATGTATCTGTGTATGTTTGAATGTGTATTCTTGGCTTCCCCGGAGTTTCATGCCAGAATTACATGAAAATACTCAGGGCTATACACCCCCTTCCCTGTCTACCTTTGTTCCCAACATATGCTTTGGATAGAAGCCTATAGGAAGATCCACAGTCCAGCACAGAGTGACTTTCTTACCTTGGGATATATGCAATGTGGCTCAACTTTCCTGCAGAGGAATCACCTAGAAAGGGAAAACCGTGAAGGCTCCAGGTGAGATCTGAGTACAGCTAGGTGAGGCTTGGGCAGACCCTTCAGAACACAGATGCCGGGGGCCCTTTGGCAGCTCTTAATGTTATGAATCCATAGGATATCCTGGCATATTCTCTGGTACATTCCTTGGACATTAGTCTTAGGAAATTAGAACTTGACATAAATGTTTGGAAGTTGTGCCATATGGATTGTCAGGAAACAGCAGGAGTAAGTGGATTCAGCTAGGAAAGTGAGGGGGAAGGAATAGAGGTCTAAGAAAAGCGCCCTGGGGGTGTCTAGGGGGGCAGAGGCTGGAAAGAGGCTTTGGAAGTGACTCAGTGCTTCATCTTGACATTTAACAGCAGTTTCATCCTTCTAAACTAAAAAGGGAAACAAACAGATTCCTAAAGCATCCTGGTCCTCCTTGGTACTCACTCAGTCGCCTGTGTACTGAGACCCTTCCTGTATTCCCAGTCACATGAAGTTCACTGAGCTGATCGAGACTTTGAGAGTAAGCACTTATTTTTAAGACTGTTGTGTTCCATGTCCATATTAAACAGTCTTATCTAGAGCTGTGATCTGAATGTGTCCCCCTGAATCCATGTGTCGAAACTTAATTACTATGTGATAGTATTAGGAAGTGGGGATTTGGAGATTAAGTCGTGAGGATGGAGTTCTAATGAGTGAGATTAGTGACCTCATAAATGGGCTGGGTGACCTGACTGCGCTCCCTCTGCCCTTCTACTCCTTCTGCTGTGTAAAGAGCCAATATTTGTCCCTCTGGCAAACAGAGCAACAGTCATCTCGGAGGCAAAGATAGAGTTCCGACCGGACACTGAACCTGCAGGTGTCAATTCCCTGACTTGTATTTCCCCTATTCTGGGGAACCCTTCATAGGGCCTGTCCTCTCACTGATGTCTGAAATGGTCATCTTCTACTACATATGTAGCTGGAGCTGTAGGACCCTCCTTGTGTACTCTTTGGTTGGTGGTTTAATCCCTGGGCGTACTGGGTATACTGTTTTGTACATATTATTGTTCCATCTGCAGAGCTGCAAACCTCTTCAGCTTCTTGGGTCCTCTCTCCAGCTGCTCCATTGGGGATCCTATTCTCATTCTATTGGTTGGCGGTGGGCCATGGGTGTTTTGATCCACTTTCCAATAAGGATCAAAGTATCCACGCTTTGGTCTTCTTTCATCTTGAGCTTCATTTGGTCTGTGAGTTGTATCTTGGGTATTCCAAGCTTTTGGGCTAATATCCACTTATCAGTGAGTGCATACTGTGTGTGTTCTGTTGTGATTGGGTTACCTCTCTCAGGATGATAGTTTCTAGCTCCATCCATTTGCCTAAGAATTTCATGAAATCACTGTTTTTAATAGCTGAGTGGTACTCCATTGTGTAAATGTGCCACATTTTCTGAATCCATTCCTCCACTGAAGGGCATCTGGGTTATTTCCAGCTTCTGGCTATTATGAATAAGGCTGCTATGAACATAGTGGAGTATGTGTCCTTATTAAATGCTGGGGAATCCTCTGGGTATATGCCCAGGAGTGGTATAGCAGGGTCCTCAGGTAGTGTTATGTCCAGTTTTCTAAGAAACGACCAAACTGATTTCCAGAGTGGTTTTACCAGGTTGCAATCCCACCAGCAATGGAGGAGTGTCCTTCTCCACATCCTCTCCAGTATTTGCTGTCCCCTGAGTTTTTGGTCTTGGCTATTCTGACTGGTGTGAGGTGGAATCTCAGGGTTGTTTTTATTTGCATTTCTCTGACGATTAAGGATGTTGAATATTTCTTTAGGTGTTTCTCAGCCATTTGGTATTCCTCAGTTGAGAATTCTTTGTTTAGCTCTGTACCTTATTTTTTTAATATGGTTATTTGGTTGTTTGTAGTCTAACTTCTTGAGTTCTTTGCATATATTGGATATTAGCCCTCTACCAGATGTAGGATTGGTAAAGATCTTTTCCCAATCTGTTGGTTGCCATTTTGTACTATTGACAGTATCCTTTGCCTTACAGAAGCTTTGCTATTTTTTGAGGTCCCATTTGTCAGTTCTTGACCTTAGAGCATAAGCTATTGGTGTTCTATTTAGGAAAATTTCCCCTGTGCCCATGTGCTCCAGGTTCTTCCCCAATTTCTCTTCTATTAGATTCAGTGTATCTGGTTTTATGTGGAGGTCCTTGATCCACTTGGACTTGAGCTTTGTACAGGAGATAAGAACAGATGAATTTTCATCCTTCTACATGTTGACTGCCACTTGACCAAGCACCATTTGTTGAAAATGCTGTCTTTTTTCCACTGGATAGTTTTAGTTCTTTTTGCAAAGATCAAGTGATCATAGGTATGAGGGTTCATTTCTGGGTCTTCAATTCTATTCCATTGATTAACCAGCCTGTCCCTGTACCAATACCATGCAGTTGTTTTTTTTTTTTTTTTTTATCATTATTGCTCTGTAGTATATTTGAGGTCAGGGATGGTGCTTCCACTAGAAGTTCTTTTATTGTTGAGAATGGTTTTTGCTATTCTGGGTTTTTTGTTATTCCAGATAAACTTGAAAATTGCTCTAACACTATGAAGAATTGAGTTGAAATTTTGATGGGGATTTCATTGACTCTGTAGATTGCTTTAGGCAAGATGGCCATTTTTACTATATTAGCCCTGCCAATCCATGATCATGGGAGATCTTTCCATCTTCTGAGATCTTCAATTTCTTTCTTCAGAGACCTGAAATCCTTGTCATACAGATCTTTCACTTGCTTGGTTAGTCACACCAAGGTATTTTATATTATTTGTGGCTATTGTAAAGGGTGTCATTTCTCTAATTTCTTTCTCAGCCTCTTTATCCTTTGATTATAGGAAGGCTACTGATTTGTTTGAATTATTTTTATATCCAGCCACTTTGCTGAAGTTGTTTATCAGGTTTAGAAGTTCTCTGGTGGAATTTTTGGGGTCAAATAAGTATAGTATCTTATCATCTACAAATACTTTGACTTATTCTTTTTCTATTTGAATCCCTTTGACCTCCATTTGTTTTCTAATTGCTCTGGCTAGGATTCAATACTATATTGAACAGGTAGGGAGAGAGTAGACAGCCTTATCTAGTCTCTGATTTCAGTGTTATTTCTTCAGGTTTCTCTCCATTTAGTTTAATGTTGGCTACTGGTTTGCTGTATATTGCTTTTACTATGATTGGGTATGGGCCTTGAATTGCTGATCTTTCCAAGACTTTTATCATGAAGAGATGCTGGATTTTGTCAAATGCTTTCTCAGCATCTAATGAAATGACCACACGGTTTTTTTCTTTGAGTTTGTTTATGTAGTGGATTACATTGATGTATTTCTGTATATTGAACCATCACTGCATCCCTGGGAGAAGCCTACTTGATCATGGTGGATGATTGTTTTGATGTGTTCTTGGATTTGGTTGGCAAGAATTTTATTGAGTATTTTTGCATTGATATTCATAACGGTAATTGGTCTAAAGTTCCCTTTCTTTGTTGTGTCTTTGTGTGGTTTACGTGTCAGAGTATTTGTGGTTTCATCAAACGAATTGGGTAGTGTTCCTTCTGTTTCTATTTTGTGGAATAGTTTGAAAAGTATTGGTATTAGGTCTTCTTTGAAGGTCTGATAGAACTTTGCATTGAACCCATCTGGTCCTGGGCTTTTGGGGGGATTATTAATGACTGCTTCTATTTCTTTAGGGGTTATGGCATTGTTTAGATCATTATCTGATCCTGATTTAACTTAGGTACCTGGTATCTGTCTAGAAAATTGTCCATTTCCTCTAGATTTTCTACTTTTGTTGAGTATAGGCTTTTGTAGTAGGATTCAATGATTTTTTGCATTTCCTCAGTATTTGTTGTTATGATTTCCTTTTTATTTCTGATTTTTCTGATTTGGGTATTGTCTCTGTGCCCTCTGCTTAGTTTGGCTAATGGTTTATCTATCTTGTTGGTTTTTTTTTTTTTTTCAAAGAACCAGTTCCTGGTTTTGTAGATTCTTTGTATAGTTCTTTTTGCTTCTACTTGGTTAATTTCAACCCTGAGTTTGATTCTTTCCCGCCATCTATTCCCCTTGGGTGTATTTGCTTCTTTTTGTTTTAGAGCCTTCAGCTGTGCTGTCAAGCTGTCAGTGTATGCTCTTTCCAGTTTCTTTTTGGAGGCACTCAGAGCTATGAGTTTTCCTCTTAGCGCTGCTTTCATTGTGTCCCATGAGTTTGAGTATGCTGTGCCTTCATTTTCATTAAATTCTAAAAAGTCTTTAATTTCTTTCTTTATTTCTTCCTTGACCAAGTTATCGTTGAGTATTGTGTTGTTCAGTTTCCATGTGTATGTGAGCTTTGAGTATTGTGTTGTTCAGTTTCCATGTGTATGTGAGCTTTCTGTTGTTTTTGTTGTTATTGGAAACTAGCCTTAGTCTGTAGTGATCTGATAAGGTGCATGGAATTATTTCAATCTTCTTATATCTGCTGAGGTCTCTTTTGTGACCGAGTATATGGTCAGTTTGGGAAAAGGTACCATGAAGTGCTAAGAAGAAAGTATATTCTCTTGTTTTAGGATAAAATGTTCTATAGATATCTGTTAAATCCATTTGGTTCAAAACTTCTGTTGTTACACTGTTTCTCTGTTTAGTTTGTGTTTCCCTGATCTGTCCATTGATGAGAGTGGAGTGTTGAAGTCTCCCACTATTATTGTGTAGGGTGCAATGTGCGCTTTGAGCTTTATTAAAGTTTCTTTTATGAATGTTGGTGCCCTTATATATGGAGAATATATGTTCAGAATTGAGAGTTCATCTTGTTAGATTTTTCCTTTGATGATTATGAAGTGTCCTTCCTTATCTTTTTTGATTACTTCAGGTTGAAAGTCTATTTCATTTGGTATTAGGATGGCTACTCCAGCTTGTTTCTTAGGGCCCTTTGCTTCGAAAATTGTTTTCCATCCTTTTACTCTGAGGTAGTGTCTATCTTTGTGCCTGAGGTGGGTTTCCTGTATTTAGCAAAATCTTGCGTCCTGCTTATGTATCCAGTCTGTTAATCTATGTCTTTTTATTCGGGAATTAAGTTCATTGATATTAAGAGATATTAAGGAGAAGCGATTGTCGCTTCCTGTTATTTTTGTAATTAAAGGTGGAGTTATGTTTGTGCGACTCTCTTCTTTTTGGTTTGTTACAAAAAGATTAATTTCTTGCTTTTTCTAGTGCGTAGTTTCCCTCCTTTTGTTGGTGTTTTCCATTCATTATCCTTTGATGGGATGAATTTGTAGAAAGATATTGTGTAAATTTGTTTTTGTCATGGAATTGCTTGGTTTCTCTGTCTATGGTAATTGAGAGATTTCTTGGGTATTGCAGCCTCTGATGACATTTGTGTTCTCTTAGGGTCTGTATGACATCTGTCCAGTGTCTTCTGGCTTTCATTGTCTCCCGTGAGAAGTCTGGTATAATTCTGGTAGGTCTACCTTTATATGTTACTTGACCTTTTTCCCTTACTGCTTTTAATATTCTTTCTTTGTTTAGTGTATTTGGTGTTTTAATTATTATGTGATGGGAGGAATTTCTTTTATGGTCCAATCTATTTGGAGTTCTGTATGCTTCTTGTATGTTCATGGTCATCTCTTTCTTTAGGTTAGGGCAGTTTTCTTCTATAATTTTGTTGAAGACATTTACTCTCCCTGTAAGTTGGAAATCTTCACTCTTTTCTATACCTATAATCCTTAGGTTTGGTATTCTCATTTTGTCCTGGATTTCCTGGATGTTTTGGATCAGGAGATTTTTGCATTTTGCATTTTCTTTGACGGTTGTGTCAATGCTTTCTATGGTATCTTTTGCATCTGAGATTCTCTCTTCTATCTCTTGTATTCTGTTGTTGTTTATTGCTTGCATCCATGACTCCTGACTTCTTTCCTAGGTTTTCTATGTCCAGAGTTATTTCCCTTTGTTTCTTTATTATTTCTACCTCTATTTTTAGATCCTCAATGGTTTTGTTCAGTTTCTTCACCTGTTTGTTTGTGCTTTCCTGTAATTCTTTAAGGGTTTCAACCTGTTTACCTGTGTTCTCCTCAATTTATTTAAGGGAGTTATTTATGTCCTTCTTGAAACTCTCTATCAACATCATGAACTATAATTTTAAATCCAAATCTTGCTCTTTCAGTGTGTTGGGGTATCCAGGACTTGCTGTTGTGCAAGAATTGGGTTCGAATTATGCCGTGTTGCCTTGATTTCTGTTGGTAACGTTCCTATGTTTGCCTTTTGCCATCTGGTTATCTCTGGTGTTGGTCCTACTGTCTCTGGCTGGTGCTTGTCCCTCCAGTGTGCCTGCAAGCCTGTTTCAGCACCCCTGGGTGACCAGCTCACCCCTGGCACAGAGTACTGTGGCACTTCCCAGTTCCTGGGTGCAGGTGGGGCTCTGGCAGACCGTGTCCCAGATGTTCTGACACTTGGGTGTTCCCTACATTCCTGGCTTACCTGCTTGCTCAGTCGCAGGAGTGAAGATGGCGGCCTTACCTTTAAACATGGGACTCCCTGCAGAGCAGATCTCCTCTGGCAGAGTGCACAGACCCTTGGAGCTGCCCAGTGTCTGGGTGCAGGTGGAGCCCTGGTGGGCCCTGTCCCAGCTGTTCTGACAGTTGTGTGTTCCCTGTGTCCCTTGGTATACCTGCCTCAGTCACAGGAGTGAAGATCACCTGCAGGTGTCTTAATCTTTTTCTATCCAGAGTGGTAAGAAATCAGTTCTGGTAAGGCACCTGGTATCAAGGGCAAAGACACTTGGAGGGGACACAATGCCTTTTGAAGCATGAGCATGAAATGAGGAAAAAAGTTTGAGAAATTTTGAAAACTTTCTCATACTACAAATTCTGTCTGTCTACCTATCTATCTACCTATCTATCATCTAGCTGTCTATCAACCTATCTATCATTTATCTACCTATAAATCACTATCTATCTATCTATCTATCTATCTATCTATCTATCTATCTATCATCTATCTATTTTGGGGCATTGTGACAAACACCCAAGTGAAAAGATTTACCTTGGCTTATAGCTTCTGAAATTTCAATCCACACTATTAGCTGGCTCCATCATTTGTATGCCTGTGCTGAGGCAACTTAACATGGGTAGACAGGTGTAGCAGAGAAACACTGGTATCCTCATGGGCCAATAGGCAGAAAAAGACAGGAAGGGACCAGAGCAAGAACTACCTTTCAAAGACACCCCAGTTAGTTTTTCCATCTAAGGCCTGTGTTCTAAGTGTCCATTCAAATACACCTCCACTAATAACTCAATCCACTCATGAAATTAGAGCCTTTATGCCCCAATCACTTCAATAGTGTCTCCAGTTAGAGACTAAGCATTCAACACAAGCCTTTTTTGTGTGTGTTCATTCATATTAAAATGATAATATTTGTGATGGTTAATATCTTTTTTAACTTGATGATACCTAGAATCACACAGGAAACAAGTTTCCAGAACACCTGCGAGGGAGTTTGCCTCTGCACAAGTCTTTGAGGGATCATCTAGATTAGGTTCAGTGAGGTGAGAAGACTGTGGACAACACCATTACCTGGGCTGGGAGGCGGGTCTCAGATAGAATTGAAGAAAAGAAAGCAAGCTAGGATTCCTGACTTGGGCGGAATGAGATCAACCTCCTCACATTTTGACTACCATGATTGCCTTGTTAGGATGAACTGTGTCTTCAAACTGCAAGCCAGAATAAACCTTCTCTCCTGTAGATTGGTTTTGTGAGAGTATTTTATAAAAGGATCAGGTAAAGTAACTAATGCGGCATTCTACTCCTGGGCCCCTAAAGCCTCATGTCAATCTCCTAATGCACATTACAGTTAATCTATCCCCAAGATAGATTAACTTGGCCTTAACAGTTCCAGCTCAACAGATCAAGTGCAAACTCCATGACACTTAAGGCCAAGGTTGTATTCAATTTCTCCTATGAGATGCTTCTGTAAAAGCTCATATAAAAACAGAAGTTACTCATATTCACCATAGAATAAAAGACAGTAGTGGGGCACTAAAAAGAGGTGAGGGACTAAAGTGGGACTCAAATCCAGCAAAATAAATGTTCAATCCTAGTACTTCATGCCAAACTAGAATCACACAGGGAGTCAGTTCTTTCAGGAGCTTAAGTAGTAGCTGGGAGTACTCTGAACATGGCTGCCTCTGGTATTGGGATGGCCGGGAAATGCGGGTACCCTAGTGCCGACTTCTTAAAGAAGAGTATTTCAAATGATTATATCTTTGAGCCTGTGATGAGTAAGGCCTAGCCAATTTCTGAAATGTCCTCAAAGTATTTTTCCTGTTGTGAAAAGTGGGTGACTTATTTTTAGTTCAATTAAACGCGTTGGGAACCACATTTTATTTGCTCCAATTACAACTTTTCAAAATCCTTCTGCTACTCTTTGGTCCCATGTTTTGCCATCTGTCTGGGCAAAGGCAGTCAGCAGCAACCTTGCCTCAGCCTGGACAGCACCCTGTCTTGAAACCGCCTCAATAGTAATGAGTTCATAATCTTTTAATTTGGCCTCCTATAAAAATCTCAAGACATAAACAGGTGTAAGTAAAGTTGCTACCAGTTTAATAAAATGGCCTCTACCCAAAGTCCCAATGCCCCTCATTTCATTTCAAACCTGGCCAGACATAGTCAGTCACAACAGCTTTATTTCTTGGCATCATTTTCTCATGTCTGTCATAATGTTTTCACTGTGACAAATAACAAAGAAAAACCGTTTAAAGTGGGAAAGACTTATCCTGCTGTGTGGTTTTAGAAATCTCCATTTATTGTCAGTTGATTCCATTGTTTCTTGTGATTCCACTTGTATGGAGGTGAACACAGTGGCAGAAGGGTGCAGCAGAGCAGGCTGAAGAGGATGGTTCAAGAATAAGGAGGGACAAAGCTGCTGACCTCATGACAGACAAGAGATAAAGAGAGACAAGGTATGCTTTTCAAAAGTATGCTCCCAGATACACCCCTCCAAGAAGTCCATCCTGACTGAATGTGTGAAGGCATTTACAACCCAACCCTCTGTTAATAGAGCCATCAGCTGGAAATCAAGCCTTCAACACATGAGTCTTTTGGGAAAACGCGTCAAATCATAAAAACTGAACATTTCTATGTGTGTCTGTTTCTTTAATCATTCTGTGTACTTAAATGTGCTGCACTGGTATTGTAGGAATGGCTGATGCAGAGACTTTCATTAGGAAATATTTCAAATGGGCACTACCTGCTCTAAAGGAGTTTGAAGGATCCTTTTGTTGGACTCATTTATTTTTCAATGAAGAAAGGCAACCTAAAAGAGAGCTGCTCCTAGAGTTACAGCCATCATGGTGACAGTCGGCTCAAGGCTCTCTATTTTAGCCTTTCGTGTGCACTGCAGTTGGACGTGGCTGGTGTAATAAGGGCCAAAGGGAGGTAAGGAAGTGGTTTCAATCAGCATTACTTCCCTCACCGATCTGGATCATTCCTCACAGGCTCATGCCTGGAGTTCTTGGTTTTCATTTGACAGGACTCTTGGGAGATCGCAAAACCTTTGGGACATGGGACCTTGCTGTGCATGTAGACACCTGGGGAAGGGTCTATAAGATTTTGTTGGTCTCCAGTTAGGGTCTGCTTCTCCATTCCTTATTAGGTGCCACTTGAAGCAGCAGCCACAGCTCCTATTGATATGCACAAGGGATGCTTGGTCATTCTTTCCCAGCCATGTCTCTCTGAAACCATGAGCTCGAATCCCTCTTTCCTTGCAGAGTTACTCCTCTCCATATAGCAATGAGAAGAAAAGCAACTAATATATTAGAGTCAAGTATGAGTCTATACTTGTGTTATACATGCACAGTTAGAAAGGCACAGTAAACCAGGGAGGCATTCCTTGCAAAGGGGCCATCTCAGCTGGATGTGAAGCATGAAGAGACGACAGTAAGTGAAAAAGAAGCTGATTTTGTAGATTCATTCCAATATGTCCGGACTCTCAGATGAATAGGGCTGTGGATGGAGAAACCCACAAATCACCACACAAGGTCAGAGCGGTGATGGTGTTCCCACCGAGATGAGCTTTTCTTTCTTCTTAAGGTGTTTAGGGTTTACATGGAGAGAAAGGGGAAGGCACTACAGAACTGAGAGAGGGAGGACAGGTTGCCTGGAATGATTATTATGGCTGCAAAATGGAGAATAATTCCAGAGAAGCCTCATTGTCTGGAGGCTTCGAGAAGAAGTCAGTGGTTGTGATGTTAACATTGACTTGACGGTGGCCCAGACTGGGATTACTGGGAATAGAACCCAAGAACCCTTTTTTAGGACAAGAAGAGAATAGAATTTGAGGGTGATTCATTCAGTGGAAGATACTGTCTCCTGCAAAATGTGCTCTGACAGTAAGCAGAAAGGACCAATAGCAGACAGAGAGGGTGTGCCCATCAAGTCTTAGCTGTAAGTTCACATTGGGACTCTCTGAGTCTGTTAAGGAAATGCAGTGGCAAGAGCAGTGGGCTCTAGAAGTAGGTTCAGCTCCCAGTCATGTGGCCCTGAGGGGAGGGGAGCTTGGCAGAGAAGCTGGAAGGCAGGAAAAGAAGCAGTTCCTGGGGCTTACTCATCCCAGAAGGCAATGGGGCAGGGAGGGATTCCTATGAAATTTTATAAGAGAGTGTAGGTAAGTCACTATTTTACCTAAAACATCCTTTGGTAGCAAATCTACCTGAACAAACCAAACCAAACAATAGGTCCATCCTCTTTTTTGGTATAAGAACCTCCTGTTTACAAATACGCACGAATGCCCTATGCATTTCTCAAATGTCTCTCTTCAGAGAGAGTTAATAATGTGTTTCATTTTAAAGATAGTGCTTTATTGGATTATACTCCATGAGATTGTGAACTGTCTGTCGGCAGGCAACCGCAATGCTTATCCTCAATCGTTGTATTGCAGATTGTGTATACATAATAGCAAGCTCTAGTGGTCACTTAATTGACACTGGGATTTAAGAGCTGAAGTCTTAAATGCAGGGCTAAAGTCTGATGCAGAGAGATGAACAGTTTTGCAGTTGACTCGCTCTTCTCCAGGCTCTGGCCCGGATCATTCTCCTCCCACTGGTCCTTTTATACACCCAAGCTAGTCTGACTCATCAGCCCCTCTTCCCTCCCTGCCTCCTACAGAAGCTGCTAAAATTAGGTTCTGTTGAATTATGACAAGATTTCTCTAGAGTCACAAGCTCCAGGCTCGGTTCCATTGAGCACAGGCTGGGAGTTAAGTCTTCATTCTGGAAAGGCTTTTGAACTTCCTTTTTGTGCACTGAGGAAGCTTCTTGCCATTCATTCTGTTATTAAAAAAAAAAAATTAAATTTTTTTAGAGATGTATTTATTTTTATTTTCTGTGTATGGATATTTTGCTTTCAGGAGTGTCTATGCATCACATGCATGCCTTGTGTCCACGGAGGCCAGAGGCCACTTTGGAGATCCTGGAACTGGAGTTACTGGAGTTACAGATGACTGTGACTCACCATGTGGGTGCTGGGAACTGAACCTGGGTCTCCTGGACGAGCAGTCAGTGCTCTTAACGGCTGAGCCGAGCTGTCTCTGGCCCCAGCTCTGTGATCTTGTGGGGGAAGGTTTTCCAGGATAGAGGCCTCACGGTCCTGTTCCAGCTGAACACAGTTGGCAGTGTAAGCAACTTCCTGGAGCTGGTTCCCACCCGAGTTTTGCTTCCTTGTGTATGGCCACCCTTAACTTAGAGTCTCTCTCTCTCTCTCTCTCCCCCTCTCCCCCCTCCCCCTCCTTCTCCCTGTTTCCCCCCTCTCTTTCCCTGTCTCCTTCTCCCTCTCCCCGCCAGTCTCTGACTTTCATGTGTTAATGTCTGTGTATGTGCACATGTGTGGAGGTCAGACGTTGAACCGTACCTTCTCCACATTATCGCTATCACATCGTTGTTGTTGTTGTTGTTGTTATTTAGTCATCCATTTAGCCTAAAGATCCCCAGTCTGGCTAGATTTACCAGCCAGCAAACCCCAAGGATGCTCTCGTGTCTGCCTCCTTCACACTGTGATTATACTTACACATGGCTACCTGCCTTTTCTTTTTTTTTTTTTTGAGGTATAATCCTTTTTTTTTTTTTTATTCGATATAATTTATTTACATTTCAAATGATTTCCCCTTTTCTAGCCCCCCCCCCCACTCCCCGAAAGTCCCGTAAGCCCCCTTCTCTTCCCCTGTCCTCCCTCCCACCCCTTCCCACTTCCCCGTTCTGGTTTTGCCAAATACTGTTTCACTGAGTCTTTCCAGAACCAGGGACCACTCCTGCTTTCTTCTTGTATCTCATTTGATGTGTGGATTATGTTTTGGGTATTCCAGTTTTCTAGGTTAATAACCACTTATTAGTGAGTGCATACCATGATTCACCTTTTGAGTCTGGGTTACCTCACTTAGTATGATGTTCTCTAGCTCCATCCATTTGCCTAAGAATTTCATGAATTCATTGTTTCTAATGGCTGAATAGTACTCCATTGTGTAGATATACCACATTTTTTGTATCCACTCTTCTGTTGAGGGATACCTGGGTTCTTTCCAGCATCTGGCAATTATAAATAGGGCTGCTATGAACATAGTAGAGCATGTATCCTTATTACATGGTGGGGAATCCTCTGGGTATATGCCCAGGAGTGGTATAGCAGGATCTTCTGGAAGTGAGGTGCCCAGTTTTCGGAGGAACCGCCAGACTGATTTCCAGAGTGGTTGTACCAATTTGCAACCCCACCAGCAGTGGAGGAGTGTTCCTCTTTCTCCGCACCCTCTCCAACACCTGCTGTCTCCTGAATTTTTAATCTTAGCCATTCTGACTGGTGTAAGAAGAAATCTTAGGGTTGTTTTGATTTGCATTTCCCTAATGACTAATGAAGTTGAGCATTTTTTAAGATGCTTCTCTGCCATCCGAAGTTCTTCAGGTGAGAATTCTTTGTTTAACTCTGTACCCCATTTTTTAATAGGGTTGTTCGGTTTTCTGGAGTCTAACTTCTTGAGTTCTTTATATATATTGGATATTAGCCCTCTATCTGATGTAGGATTGGTGAAGATCTTTTCCCAATTTGTTGGTTGCCGATCTGTCCTCTTGATGGTGTCCTTTGCCTTACAGAAACTCTGTAACCTTATGAGGTCCCATTTGTCAATTCTTGCTCTTAGAGCATACGCTATTGGTGTTCTGTTCAGAAACTTTCTCCCTGTACCGATGTCCTCAAGGGTCTTCCCCAGTTTCTTTTCTATTAGCTTCAGAGTGTCTGGCTTTATGTGGAGGTCCTTGATCCATTTGGATTTGAGCTTAGTACAAGGAGACAAGGATGGATCAATTCGCATTCTTCTGCATGCTGACCTCCAGTTGAACCAGCACCATTTGTTGAAAAGGCTATCTTTTTTCCATTGGATGTTTTCAGCCTCTTTGTCGAGGATCAAGTGGCCATAGGTGTGTGGGTTCATTTCTGGATCTTCAATCCTGTTCCATTGATCCTCCTGCCTGTCACTGTACCAATACCATGCAGTTTTTAACACTATTGCTCTGTAGTATTGCTTGAGGTCAGGGATACTGATTCCCCCAGATTTTCTTTTGTTGCTGAGAATAGTTTTAGCTATCCTGGGTTTTTTGTTGTTCCAGATGAATTTGATAATTGCTCTTTCTAACTCTGTGAAGAATTGAGTTGGGATTTTGATGGGTATTGCATTGAATCTGTATAGTGCTTTAGGCAAAATGGCCATTTTAACTATATTGATTCTACCGATCCATGAGCATGGGAGGTTTTCCCATTTTTTGAGGTCTTCTTCCATTTCCTTCTTCAGAGTCTTGAAGTTCTTGCCATACAGATCTTTCGCATGTTTGGTAAGAGTCACCCCAAGATACTTTATACTGTTTGTGGCTATTGTGAAGGGGGTCATTTCCCTAATTTCTTTCTCAGCCTGCTTATCCTTTGAGTATAGGAAGGCCACTGATTTGCTTGAGTTGATTTTGTAACCTGCCACTTTGCTGAAGTTGTTTATCAGCTGTAGGAGCTCTCTAGTGGAGTTCTTTGGGTCACTTAGGTAGACGATCATGTCGTCTGCAAATAATGATAGTTTGACTTCCTCCTTTCCAATTTGTATCCCTTTGACCTCCTTATGTTGTCGAATTGCCCGAGCTAGTACCTCAAGTACAATATTGAAAAGATAAGGAGAAAGGGGGCAGCCTTGTCTGGTCCCTGATTTCAGTGGGATTGCTTCAAGTTTCTCTCCGTTTAGTTTGATGCTGGCTACCGGTTTGCTGTATATTGCTTTTACTATGTTTAGGTATGGGCCTTGAATTCCTGTTCTCTCCAAGACTTTAAGCATGAAAGGATGCTGAATTTTGTCAAATGCTTTTTCAGCATCCAATGAAATGACCATGTGGTTTTGTTCTTTGAGTTTGTTTATGTAGTGGATTGTATTGATGGATTTCCGTATATTGAACCAACCCTGCATTCCCGGGATAAAGCCTACTTGATCATGGTGGATGATCGTTTTGATGTGTTCTTGGATTCGGTTGGCAAGAATTTTGTTGAGTATTTTTGCATCGATGTTCATAAGGGAAATTGGTCTGAAGTTCTCTTTCTTTGTTGGATCTTTGTGTGGCTTTGGTATCAGCGTAATTGTGGCTTCGTAGAAGGAATTGGGTAGTGTTCCTTCTGTTTCTATTTTGTGGAATAGTTTGAAGAGTATTGGTGTTAACTCTTCTTTGAAGGTCTGGTAGAATTCTGCACTGAAACCATCTGGTCCTGTGCTTTTTTTGGTTGGAAGACTTTCTATGACTCCTTCTATTTCTTTAGGCTTTATGGGACTGTTTAGATGGTCTAGTTGGTCCTGATTTAATTTTGGTATTTGGTATCTGTCAAGGAAATTGTCCATTTCCTCCAGATTCTCCAGTTGTGTTGAGTACAGGCTCTTGTAGTAGGATCTGATGATTTTTTGGATTTCCTCAGTTTCCGTTGTTATGTCTCCCTTTTCATTTCTAAGTTTGTTAATTTGGATACTTTCTCTGTGCCCTTTGGTCAGTCTGGCTAAGGGTTTATCTATCTTGTTGATTTTCTCAAAGAACCAGCTCCTAGTTTTGTTGATTTTTTGTATGGTTCTCTTTGTTTCTACTTGATTGATTTCGGCCCTGAGTTTGATGATTTCCTGCCTTCTACTCCTCCTGGGTGAAATAGCTTCTTTTTGTTCTAGGGCTTTCAGGTGTGTCATTAAGTTGGTAATGTATGCTCTCTCCATTTTCTTTTTGGAGGCACTCAGGGCTATGAGTTTTCCTCTTAGCACTGCTTTCATTGTGTCCCATAGATTTGGGTATGTTGTGTTTTCATTTTCATTGTGTTCTAAAAAGTCTTTAATTTCTTTCTTTATTTCTTCCTTGACCAAGGTGTCATTGAGTAGAGTATTGTTCAATCTCCACGTGTTTGTGGGTTTTCTGTTGTTTCTGTTGCTATTGAAGACCACTTTTATTCCATAGTGATCAGATAGGAGGCATGGGATTAGTTCTATCTTCTTATATTTGTTGAGGTCTGTCTTGTGACCAATTATATGGTCGATTTTGGAGAAGGTACCATGAGGTGCTGAAAAAAAGGTATATTCTTTTGTTTTAGGATAGAATGTTCTATATATATCAGTTAAATCTAATTGGTCCAAAGCTTCAATTAGTTTCATTGTGTCCTTGTTTAGTTTCTGTTTTCCTGATCGGTCCATTGAGGAAAGTGCAGTGTTGAAGTCACCCACAATTATTGTGTTAGGTGCAATGTGTGCTTTGAGTTTTAATAAAGTTTCTTTTATGAAAGAGGGTGCCCTTGCATTTGGAGCATAGATGTTCAGGATTGAGAGTTCTTCTTGTTGTATTTTTCCTTTGACCAGCAAGAAGTGTCCCTCAGAGTCTCTTTTGATGACTTTGGGTTGAAAGTCAATTTTATCTGATATTAAAATTCTACCTGCCTTTTCTACTTGGGTGCTGGTATGCTGCAGACACTTTACCTTTACCGATTGTGTTGTTTCCACAGCCTTGTCTCCCAGATTCCTTTAATCCCCCCTCTCTCCTCCTCTCCCTCTCTCCCTCCCCTCCCTCTTTCCCTCCCTCCCTCTCCCCTTCCCCTCCTTCTCCCTCTTCTTCTCTGTCTCTCCCCCTCCCCACCTCTCCCTTCCCTCCCCCTTCTCCCCTTCCCTTCTCCCTCCCTCTGTCTCTCCCTCCCCCTCCCTCTCTCCCTCTCTCTCTCCCTTCCCTTTCCCCTCCCCTTCCCTTCTCCCTCCCTCTGTCTCTCCCTCCCCCTCCCTTTCCCCCTCCTCCCTTTCCCTCTCTCTCTCCCCTCCCCTCCCCATTCCCTTCCCTTTCCTCTCTCCTCCTCCCTGTCCCTCTCCTCCCTCTCTCCCTCCTCTTTCTCCCCCTTCTCATGTGTATATGCAATGCCAGAGCATGTATGTCAAGGTCAGAGGACAGCTTTTGGCCATTGGTTTTCCGTTCTGCCACATGGCTTCCTTGCCCCTGGCAGCAACTGCCTCAATTCACTGAGTCATCACACTGCCCCGCCCTCCTTGATTCTTAATACCCAACTCCCTGCCAATCTGAAGGATGTTTTCCAAGTGGCTTCAATGACCTTGACTGTGTTTATTTTTTTCTTCAGAAAATGACTCCACAAACAGAACCTGTGTTATCCTTTCTTCCAAAACACTTATATTTAAGATATTTCATGGAGAAATTAATGTGTGAATAAACTGAGTCTGTACAGGTAGACATATTTTTTTTAAATTACTGTTTATAACACTACCATCAACCCAGGTGCCCTAGGCAGGCATAACTCAGAGGGCAGCTTCCAACAGATAAGCCTTACACAGACTGAATTAGTCAGCAGCTAGTGACTTGCTTCTAAGCTCTTGAAATCACTTGACTAGCCTGCTACCTATGAGCCTAATAATTTGAGCTGCTTCTAATAAATGCATAGACAAACAATTATATTAAACACACATAACTCATTATCACCAAGAAACTCAAGTATGTGTTCAAGTGTCTGTAATGGTTCTGTTGTTCCCAGTTTGTCAAAGGAAAAAGTAAGGAACAATACTGAGTTGGTATGACCTGGAAGTCAACCATCTTTTTATTACAAAACATTTTTGTTTTATGTATATAATTATTTTGTTTAAATGCATTTATGCACACTACATATATGCCTGGTGCCTACAGAGGCCTGAAGAGGGTGTCAGATTCCTTGGGACTGGAGTTTTAATGGTTGTTAGTTACTAAGTGGGGGTTGGGAATCAACACAGCTCCTCTAGAAGAGCAGCCAGTGCTCTTAACCACTGAGCCATCTCTCCAGCCCTTAGTCAAGCATCTTAATTTATGATTTAATAATGTCCTTCCAAAACACTCTTCATTTAAATTTTCTCCAAAAATAGTGTTTACTGAAGATCTAGCATATGAAAAACATTATGACATCTGTTAAGGATAAAATACTGTCCCTATTCCCTTGGCATGTATATGGAAATCCTGACAGCAATGGCATGCTTAGGAAGAAACAACACAAGGCGGTCTGTGTCAAAGGGACTGCCTGCATGCTGTGGATGGTAGGCTGAGGTGTTTAGAGAAGAGATTGTTGGGGAGGCCAAGACATGACAAAAGATAGGATCTACCCTCATATCATCTTAGTGGGATGGATGTAACTTCTGGTGGGTGGAAGTGTAGGCTGGCAGGAGGTTACCTAAGATGCGTGATTATTTTGCTGAAGAAATATCTGTGAGAACTTCATTTCTAGAGGTTAACAAGTCTGGCTACATGGTGTCTAATAATAAACTGAGTGGGACCCTTCCCATGAAAATTACTGGCATGCTCATGAAGATTTTAATTAGGTAAGCATGCATGTGTGCTTTTATGGAGTGCCAATTGTATGCCAGACACTTCTGCATGCTCTGAAGATTCAGTATCAAATGAAGCACTGTCCCTATGATCATCAAGTAGGCAGTTTAGTGCCGATGGACAATTCAGTGGCACCCACAAAACAGTGTGGTAATTCTGTCAGGAGGCATAGATGAAGCTGAGGACATGAGAAGAAGGGATTCGAACCTGGAGACCAGGAAGAGCTTTAAGGAGGAACTTAGAGTTGAACTAAGTCTTTGAAAAATATACTTTACTTTTTCTGACAGAAATATGGCCCACATATATTTTAAACATTAGATTGTTTCTAAAACAATAGGATAGTTGTTCTTCCCCGTAGTCTTCTGTTAAGTACAATTAGAAGTTACACTCATGGGCTGGGCTGTAGCTCAATGTGCTTGCTTAGCAGGAATGAGGCCCTAGGCATTATCCTGAGAAGGCATGGCTGCTAAGGCAAGGACTCAAGAATGGTGACATGGTGATAATTTTCCTGGCTTAACTTTATGCTTGTTTTTGGATATGAAGAACTTCAAATGGCACAAAACAAAAAACAAAACAGTAAGCTTTCCCCAGCTGGAAATGTTTTTTTTTTTTCTTTTTGGTTTTTTGGATTTAGTTTTTTCTGAGACAGGGTTTCTCTGTATAGCCCTGGCTGTCCTGGTACTCACTCTGTAGACCAGGCTGGCCTCGAACTCAGAAACCTGCCTGCCTCTGCCTCCCAGAGTACTGGGATTACAGGTGTGCGCCACCAGCGCCCGGCTGGAAATGGGTATTCTAACAAGGTAAAAAGCATTCAGTCAAACCTTACTTAACTTTGGTCAAACACTGTAGAGGGTCAAAGAACTCTCTCTTCCCTGTCTACATCCCAAAGGACAAGGAGTAAACTTCTACTTCACTTTTGCCAACTCTAATGAAGCTCCCTTTGTATATCTGGGCACTAATCCTTAAGACACGAAAGCTTATACTCACACAAACATTTTTACAGAGTGTTTAGCTGTAATTTTATTCACATATAATATCCATCCCAGAGATTATGTCTATGGAATATTATTTAGCAACAAAAGAATGAACTCTTGATATAACAACTTAGAAGATTCTGCAAAAAAGGGAAAATAGGAAGACCCAGGCACTAAGCTATTCCTGTGACAATAGTGACAATAGCTTTGTAAAAGTTACCATCTGGGGAGACCCTCGTAAAAGATATGTCATCTCTATTATTTCTGATAACTGTATTCAATTCTATGATTACTTTGAAATAAAAGATCTACTTAAAAAGCCGAATTATTTTCAAGGTTGAGTTACCAAGGTCAGGAAAGAGGAGAAAAGGGCATTCTGGGTGGCCAGACAGAAAAGCTTGAAAGCTAGATGTGTGTATCAGCCTGAGTAACATGTGGTAGCAGAGGCCAAATCATAAAGGATATCATTTAAGAAATTGGAAATTTCTGGGTCTGGAGAGATGGCTCAGCGGTTAAGAGCACTGCTCTTCCAAAGGTCCTGAGTTCAAATCCCAGCAACCATATAGTGGCTCACAACCATCCATAACAAGATCTGACTCCTTCTTCTGGAGTGTCTGAAGACAGCTACAGTGCTTACATATAATAAATAAATAAATCTTAAAAAGAAATTGGAAAGTTCTAAAAAATTTCAGGTCTTTGAAGAAATGGGAAGGTGACACCGTAAGGTATTTCATTGACAATGCTAATGGGGGAAGGGGGAGTGGTGGGAAACTGGGCTAAAGGACGTGGGGCCGTGAGAGAGTATGAGTTTGGAAATACTGAGTTGAGAATGGAATGGCGCCGTTTTAGGGTGGCCAATCACAGGGTAAGAAAGGAATAGAATGACTGTAGGACATTATGGAGGGCTGGATTTAGGATAGAAACAAGTCGTTGAAGTGAAGGCGGAAGCCAGGTTGTGTGGTAAGATGTCACCATGGCTATTGGAATCATCTAGAACCTCACAGGAGAACAGAACTAGAGAAGAAAGCCAGCGAAGAAAGATGAACTAGGGCTCAAAGCATATGACAGCAGGATGTGAGGAGAGCTGGTGTGCCGGATGATAGTCTGAGGAGAGAAGGCGGCGACAGAAAAAAGAGTGACATGTGTCCCCTTCCTGGTATGTGCATGGTAAGGTATGACAGTCAGCAGCCTCTGCCTAGGAGGTGGAATCAAGGAAGAGGAGGGAGTGTGTGGGAAAACCGTGACATCGAGGACAGTCTGCAATGAACGGGGAGGTGCAGAGGGAATCTGGGAAGGGTGGGTGGGTTGATCAATAATTGGAAGACAAGCAGGCAGGCCCCGGGAGACTTGTTTCTCTCACAGTGTTGAGGGAGTGGTCATCAGTGACAGGTGTTCTGGAGTAGCTGGTCACAAGGTGCTGGCAGAATGCCCGCTAGCCCATGGCTTCAGAGTAGCACAGGCATTCGCCCTGGCAGTGTCTGAGGCAGGGTGGCATCTGTTGTTTGTGCCCTGGCACAGTCTGGCAGCAGATGCCTTGTTTCAGTGATGCTTATTCCAAGCAACTGGGCCAGCATGCGGTGGGGAGTGGGGTCAGCCTGGGCGACACCAGGGCCTCTCTCCTGATCGCCTCGCTCCTTAAATCTGTGGTGCTTGGGGTTATAGAGAAATGGAAGGCTCCAGCCTCAGGTCAGCCCCTTTCCCCAGTTTTGGTTTTACTGAGCACCGAGAATCCTCCTGAGGACTTTCTATCCTTACTTCTGAGCTTTGTTTCTTGAATCGATGGCTGGCGTGGTCTGCCACTGAAGTCGGGGGCCAGAGGACACTCTTGGCTCAGACCTCATTTGGAGAGGCTGTCCTGGAAGACAGGCCAAGCAGGTCCTGAGATGAGCCTGAGATTGCAGAGCAGGGAACTCTGAGGTCTTGAGTACCTAGGCTGTTCTAGATGGGAGGTCTGGGACCGCCATGTTCTACGGAAAGAGCACGCTCTGGGGCGATCAGGAAATGACCATGTAAATGTCAGGCGCTGTGCTGGGATCTGGATCTGGGGTCCATTCACCCGAGACTGAGGATGCGATGATGTTCTTGGGATCCTGTGACCCCGACCTCAGTGGCTAGTAGAGGAGGCAGGCAGAATAGGGCTGCCCCTTCACTGTCTTCAGCTTCTTTGCCTTCTGCAGTTCCCTTTCCAGAACTCACAGCTGCTAGAGAAGGGTGCGCTCTTCCAGGCATTGGCATTTACAGTGATTACCTGCATCCTTGTTCAGTGATTGAACTTTGAAAACCTAATGATGGACTGTGTGTTAGGATTTCTGTTGCTATGGTAACCTGGTGGAGGAAAGGCTTTGGTTCACATCACAAACTATCACTAATGGAAGTCAGGGCAAGAACTCAAGCAGAGCAGAAACCTGGTATCAGAACTTGGTGCAGAGGCCATGGGGGGTGCTGCTTACTGGGTAACTCTTCATGGCTGGCTCAGCCTGCTTTCTTATAGTGCCTAGGACCACCTGCCTAGAAGTGGCTCCACCCACAGTAAGCTGGGCCCTCCCATATTAATCATCAATCAATCAATTAAAAAAAAAGCACCACAGTCTTATGCACAAGACAGTCTGGTGGGGACATTTTCTCAGTTGACATTCCTTCTTACAAAATGACTCTGGCTTTTTAATGTTAACTTTTAAGTTGACATAAAAGTAGCTAGCACAGTAACTGTGAGCCAAATAAACTCTTTTCTTCCCCCAAATTGTTTGGTCATGGTGCTTTGTCACAGCAATAAGTAAGACATATGACCTGGCAGAACCATTCTGTATAACAATTTGTGATGAATGACAGTTCCTTCCTTGTTGGCAGATGTCACTGTGAGTGTGTCGGGGTTTTGCTTTTTTAATAACTGATATACCATTGCCTCCTAGTTTCATGAGATGGTTTTCCCTTAATTGACAACTTTCCTTTTTTTTTATTAGAATCTTTAAGTGATGTAATCATTAATTATGCACCCTGCTATCTTTGTACTCATACACTGAAAGAGAAAAAAAGGAGGAGAATTTGGAAAGTTCGGGATGAGGTCACGAAGCAGTTGACTGTACCTAGCTTCACACACCCACATCTGAGAGAGTCAGCTTCCATATGAAGAGTTCTACGAAGAAGTATGGGACATGAGGAACTGAGATTGGATCTGCCTCTATCTAGCAAACTAACTTCAGAGAGTGGCCTGCTATATTGTCTCTCGATTAAATACTTAAGCTAATTACGAAAGTGTTATCTATTTTCCTTTGTATAAAAAGATCAATGAAATTTTCTTTCTTTACAAATGGCCTATCTGTTGGAATCTCTCTGATCCCCAAGTTAAAAGAAGATTCAGTGATTCTTAAGGGAAGCCATCTTGATTGGGGTGAGACCTTTTCCAATACTCAGAACAGAAGACCTTGTTTAAAGAGAAGATCCACTAGGTACGGACATGTATTCCTGAAGGGACTCTGGGCAGGCCTAGTTCCTTTAGGGCATGCCACATCGACCCAAACCACTTCTCTAGTTGAAGGGCTGAAGGCCAGGAGGGCCGAGTGGTCATCCATGTGCAAGACTTTCTGTGAGAACTGACTGCAGTGCGCCCTTGGGGCAGGTCCCACAGTTTGATTAGGATGGAGGCAGTTTAGCTTTCCTGGAGATTCGGGGTCTTGAGGTGAAATCTGAGTAAGATTGAGAAGGTGGTGTGATTCTTACACTGCTCATGGTTCAAAACGAGACTGTCATGCCTGCAGGTCTACACGGTCTGCTTAGCATGTCATGGCATTCCAATGTCATTTTGCTGGTTTTCTGTGTGTGACCTGTGGTCTGAGAAGTCAGACCACACTAAACTTTGACCCTCTATAAACATCTATACACACATCACACTTCAGCTGGGGAATCTTTTTTCTCTGTGTTTTTTCCCCTAGAGGAGAAACGTAAGGCAGTATAGGTGTCACATGGCTAAAGGCTATTTCTGGAACCTTTGCTTTTATTGTTGTGGCATTCACAATGGCTTGGCCACCCTCTCTGTGACCTGTGTGACATGCCTGTGTCAGTGTTCCGATGGTTACAAGGCTCAGGAGATGAGGCTTATATGGCAGATGGCTGTGCCTTGACAAGGTTCCAGCTACGGTTTGTACATTCTGTTCCTCCTCCGACATGACTGCACCTAGCTGAGCTTTTCATGTTGATGTTGACCTCATGTAGGGCACCAACATGGTTTCCTTTCTATCCTGCAGATATCAGAGGCCTGTCTGGTGCCGCTGAAAGCTTTGTCATATTGACTTTACAGATGATAGTTTCAGAGACCATTTATTTAATCCTGCTGGGTTTCCTGGGCTCTGCCCTTCCCGCTTTCACCTCGCACCAATGTCTTCCCCAACATCAGTTATTCTCACACAGGGAATTCAGGTCTGATATGTTGAAATGTCTCATAGAAGAAAGTCTTTATGCCCCAAGACTCCCTGGGACTGAACCATCAACCAAGGGGCACACATGGTTCTAGCCAAAAATGTGGCAGGGGGAAGGCCTTGTTGGGCATCAGTGGGAGGAATGGTCCTTGGTCAGGTAAAGGCTCAACAGAGGCCCGAACAAAGGGAAACCGAGAGGGGGATGGAATGTGTTGGGTGGAGAGGCA